>NC_062550.1:93939418-94246599 GCF_016906955.1 Phacochoerus africanus
TTTTATTAGTGAGTTGTAAGAGTCCTTTATCTGTTCGTGGTATCTTTTCTTAGGGTTTTGATTGCCTCTTCTTCATCCCATTGGCGAGGGAAGGATTCCTGTCCTAGGCTTATGGGGATAGCTAAACACATGATTAACCTGACAGTAGACAAATTAGATAGACAGCAATTTATCAGTCGCTTATACTCCCAGCCCAGGGGAAGAGGACGCTCTGTGCCGTGCAGGGCCACATGAGGACTGCACTTAGGAACAAAATGAGCAACCAGGGGCTGTGAGAGGCAGGGATTATAATATCAGGAAAATAAGGTGCCCCCTAGTTCCGAAGGAGATGTGATTGACTTGTTTGAATAATTCCAGGGGCTTGCAAGGAACTGAATTTCTACTGCTCAAGGATAAGCAGGCCCTGTGCAAGCTCCAGGTAAAGAGGAGAGCTGTTTGGTTAGAGAACTTTATCTGCGGGAGCAGAGTGGGGAGGGGAACTTACAGTTAAGCCATTTGAAGCTTTCCCAGTTTCACCAATTGTCAAGGCAGCACATAATACTAGGCCTTACACCATGTTCAGACATATTTGATGTGTATATTTTTTTCTCAATCTGTAGCTTGCTTTTCATTTTGTTAACGGTGTCTTTCAAAGAGAAGATGTTTTAAAATTTGACAAAGTGCAGTTTGTCAGCCTTTTCTCTTATGGCCTCTTCCTTTTGGGTAGTACAAAGGTTTTGCCTACCCCAAGGTTGCAAAACTTTCTCATACTTTCTTCTGATTAAAAAAATATATATATAGCTACAAGAATATATTGTATAAGACAGGAAATATGGCCAATATTTTATAATAACTCTAAGTGGAGTATAACCTTTAAAAATTGTGAATCCCAATATTGTACACCTGTAACTTACGTAATATTGTACACGGACTGCATAAAAAGGACTGAAGGATAAAAAAATAAAAATAAAAAATCATTTCAGTGTGTACATTTAAACCTGTGGTTTATCTTAAATTCTTATGTATTAGTTAGTGGTTGAGGTTCATTGTCTCTGTGTGGGTATGGAAACCACATTTTTGCATATGCTTGTTGCAGTACCATTTATTGAAAGTGTTACCTTTTCCCATTGAATTAAGTTTTCACTTTTGTGAGAAATCCGTTGACCTTATATGTGTGGTTGTGTTTTTTTATGCTCTTTGATCCAGGCCTAATGAACTCCTAATTTTAAGATGTGCCAAGTTTTTTCTTATCTTTGGACTTTTGTACCTGCTGATCTCTATGCCTTACCTGTTCCTGTTTTTCCTTTTTTCTTGGTTAGCATCTGATTATCCTTCAAGTCTCATCACAGGTAATTACTTTTTCCAGTAAACCTGCCTTGATTCACATGTGGGATAGATGCTTCTTCATGTGCTTCTTGAAAAGTCTTCTCTATCCTTTAGGTAATGATTATTGTTCTGAGATCCACTTATTTATCAAGTATTTATTGTCACCAAACATTGTTCTGGATGCTGGATATATGGCACTGCATAAAATAGTAAAAAAACTTTATCCTGGTGGAACTTACGTTCTAGTGAGTGGAAATAGGCAGAACTCAGAACATACAGAGGGAGGCAGTTTGTGTTATTGAGAAAAATAAAGCGGGGAAGGGGGCATAGAAAGTGTTTGTTTTGGGTGAATGCAGTTTCAAATAAGATTATCGGGGGAGAGATCTCTGAGAAGGTGATAACATAAAGAACTGAAGGAAGTGAGGCAGTGAGTCATGTGGATTTCTAGAACAAGCAGGTTGCAGGCATGTGAAACAAGTGAAGAGTCTCTGAGGTGGGAGCATGCCTGGCATGTTAAAAAATAGCCACAAGGCTAGTGTGGCTCCAGCATAGTGAGTTGAAGGCGAGATTGGGTTAGTGATGTAATCAGGCCCACCTCATGCAGGGCCTCGCAGGCTTTTGTATAGACTTTGGTGTTTTACTCTTGGTGAGATAGGAAGTCATTGGAGAGTTTTGAGCAGGACAAAAGGACAAAATTTATTTACATTTTCGTAGGCTTACTCTAGCTGTTGTGTGACACTAATTTAGTGGGGTAAGACTAGAAGCAGAGAGATGGTTGGAAGGCTTTGCAGTGACCCATGTACACTGTGAAGATGAGACATGAGACCCCTCCCCCCCCCCGAAAGTAGTTGTTATGTCAGTTCATTTAACAGATGAGGAAATTGAAGATCATATAAGCTACTAAGAGTAGTCTGAATCCAGGAGTTAAGTCCAAGACTAGTTCTTAACCACTACCCTTATTCTCGCTTTGTAGTTTTCCTCTTCCTTGAAATGATCGTAAGTGACATTAGTGACTGAAGGAACATCTTAGCCTCCCGATTCTTGATGGCATCAACACCAATGCTCTTTATTACCTCTTTTCTAGTTACTCAAGCCCACGACAGTACCTTCCATCTTAACAGGCAGGACGGTTTCAGCTGAAATGTTAAAGTCATATCTCTGCATGTTTTACCTAAACCGCCTTCCTCTCAAAAACTGTGCCCTAGTCTTAGGACTTCTTTGGTCTTGCTGAGTATTTCACAGTTTTCATTTCCTTTCTTCTAGTCTGTCAGCCTTTCTTAGCTTCATTTCCTTTACTCTCTAACCGTACATCTAATGAAAATATTTGTTGAGCATTTATAATGTCTCAGGCACTGTACTTAGCATTTTATACACTGTACAGTAACAGTAGAAGAATAGGTGCAAATATCTGTCCCATTTTATTGGTGATGAAACAGATATTTAGCAAAGTAGAGTGATTTTTTTTTTAAAAAGTCATATAGTTAGGATTGGTTGAGATTCAAATCCACATCTATTTTTGACACCAAAACTCGTGACATTATAACTTTTATAACCTATTGTCCTTAATCACTGTCTTCAATTAATTTACTTTCTCCTGATACTCTCAATTCTTCTATTCTGTTATCCTTTTACTGTTCCTATCTGACAAACCATAGATCAGTGTAACAGCCCATATTTTAAAACACAGATATTATTAGATATAGGAGAATTTGGGAGATTTTTAAAAAATGATTTGGCTCATAAAATTAGAAGGAAGAGTCACCTCCTGGAAAGTATGGGTGTGAGCAAGAATGGGATCTTAGGCTAGTGGAATACAGTGAAGACTAAAAATTACTTTCATTTTAAGAATTTAAGAACTTTTCTTATTGAGAGCATTATCTTACAAAAAGGTATTTGTTAACACCTCCAGTCATTTCTTGATTTAAAATAAAAGCTAGCTTGCCAATCCCAGCTTTCAGATAAGTAAGGACGAAGTATCATAAATGAAAAGAATGATAGTATTCTAGCTAAAGCAGCTGGTTACTAAAGAATGATAGTATTCTAGCTAAAGCAGCTGGTTACTATTAATAAAACTGAGCCAATGGGAATTTATAGCATAAGAATGGAAACTAATTTCAGAGTCCTGCTTTGGATAGTTCTTTCAACTTTTGTACAGTTTCTACTTGAAAATTTCTCTTCTGTGTACTAAAAAAAGATGTACTAATTATTTTCCCGTTATGTCTATTTTCGTTGTCTATGTTTTGTTTCACAAATAACTTTTTGTGTGTATCCTCCTAAAAGTTGTTATTTCACAGGGTTTCATCTGTCCATTATGTATGAAAAGATGTGTAACTGCTATTGATTTGTCGGAGCATTACCAGAAAGTGCACGCTGAAAATGAGACAAGAGGACAGGAACTTCTTAATGACTCCAGTGTTACTGTGGGTCCTGTATATTTTGTTTTAGCAGCTTGGTTATGGGTTGCTCAAAATAGCTTTGTTTTTCCTTGCCTTGGTGTTGCTTAACTTTTTATGCTACATGGGACTATGGATTGCTTTAATTATGCATGCTTTAACAAGGTTCAATAAGGAAAAGAGGCTCTGGGGAAGTGGTTTGGCTGTTCTTACTGTTTGTAGCTGTCTTTTTGTGAATCTATAAATAAATATAGAAGCTTCTTAAGTTAATATTTTGCATACATTTTGCCATGAAATTTCAAATATAAAGTGAGTGTTTATTTCAACATTTATAAATTATATCTTTGTTATTTAATGTTTTATGAATGAATTGTTAAAATGCTTTATTGTTATATGAACTGTTGCATATGAACTGTTGCTGTCTTTATTTGGGAAAATATGCAGCATTGGAACCTGAATCTACCACTGTTTTCAGTCTTTGTTTTGATTCTCTAGACCTGTTTGGAATGACAGAATGATACACTCTTATTAGGGGGCCACCCAAATGTTTCTCTGTGGTGTTTGAGGCTAGTTCCTGGGGGTGGGAGCCAGTGAAGGGAAATGTTGACCATTTTTAGGCTGGAAAAATTTTCTCAGATGGTCTTGATATATCTCCTTCCTTTGAAAATTTCTACAGTATTCTAAAAGCAGAGAGACATAGCTTTTGTAAAAAATTCTTTTATAAATCTCATAAAAGTGTGAAACTTTTTTGTTGTTGTTGTCTTTTTGCCTTTTCTAGGGCCGCTCCTGCAGCATATGGAGATTCCCAGGCTAGGGGTCTAATCAGAGCTGTAGCCGCCGGCCTACCCCACAGCCACAGCCACTCGGGATCCAAGCCACGGCTGCGACCTACCCCACAGCTCACGGCAACGCCCGATCCTTAACCCACTGAGCAAGGCCAGGGATCAAACCCGCAACCTCATGGTTCCTAGTCGGATTCGTTAACCACTGAGCCATGACGGGAACTCCAAAACTTTTTTTTTTACCATTAAAGGAAAAAAACATCAGACTTACTTTTTTCCTGTGAGACAATGATGTATAAGAAAATGATCTCAGCAAACCTTTGCTTGTTTAACACATTAGTAGAGTACCCATTTTGTGTCAGGTATTTTGGTAGGTAAAGGAGATAAAAAGATAAATAAGACATGATCTCTGCGACAGGTTTGCAAGATATATTTGCAAAAAAGAGTGCAGTGTCTAATCAACTTGAGAGAAACTGCTGAAAAACTTCAGGAGGGAACAATTAAAATAATTCTCTAGTGTGATGGGGAAATGGGTGCATATAGGCGGACACCAGTAGAACTTGCTGAAGCATGTCAGCAATCATAGAGGCGTAAAAGATTCTTGGAACTCTGCTTTAGTTTTTTATCAGTTGTCTTTCTTCCAGAACACATAGGTCGGCTTTTCTTTATGGGATGGCAAAAATCAAAAGTGACAGTCTTATCTACCTGTCACTTAATTAAGAACTTTCCTATTAACTGAAAGAACACTTAGGACAATGATACCACAAGTATCATAAAGTAGGTTCTTAACTACAGTGGATCTGTGAAAGGATTGCAGGTCACTGAAAGCTAAGAATAAGGAGTTTATTGCTTTTGATCTTAAGTCAGCTGTGTGTGTACATGTGTGTTTGTGTGAGTTGGTGAGAAATTTGGAATGATTCAGGGAAAAATGCAACTGGCTTTTTTTTTTAAATTATTTTTTGTCTTTTCTGTCCTTTTACGGCCGCACCCATGGCATATGGAGGTTCCCAGGCTAAGAGTTGAATCAGAGCTATAGCCGCCGACGTATTCCACAGCTCGAGGTAACGCTGGATCCTTAACCCACTGAGCAAGGCCAGGGATCGAACCCGCAACCTCATAGTTTCTAGTCGGGATGCATTTCTGCTGTGCCACGATGGGAACTCCTATTTTTATTTTTTTTTAATTTTAATTTTTTTTGTTTGTTTTTTTTTGGGCCACACCAGCAATATATGGAAGTTCTCAGGCTAGGGATTGAATAGTAGCTGTAGCTGCCTGCCTACACCACAGCCACAGCAATGCGGGATTCGAGCCACATCTGTGACTTACATCACAACTTATGGCAACGCTGGATCCTTAACCCACTGAGCAAGGCCAGGGATTGAACCCGTGTCCTTATGGATATTAGTTGGGTTCCTTACTGTTGAGCCGTGATGGGAACTCCTGGCTATTTTTAGTGTTTTACTGTTCTAAAGTTATCTATTTAGCAACCTCTATTCCCTTGAAGATAGTTTAAAATAAATAAATAGAGTAGTCTCTTAAAATCTAGTATTAGTATCACAAAGTCCATGTCACGGGATATCCCTCAGATATTCATTCTGAGCTTATTTTACTTTTATTTTAAATGGGTGATGTGCTTTAATAAACTTTTTTCCCTTAGTCTACCCTTCCCAACCATATCAGGCTAGCATTGCTGGAAATAGCATGTGAATAATTTTTACAAATGACTGTTGAAAGTCAAAACAGGGTGTAAGAAAAACTGTAAAATATGGGTACAGAAATTAAAGAGGTTTGCCAGAATTAATAAAGTAGAAGATGCCCACTCAGTGATTAATACTCATGCTTCTGAGACGTTAAACAAAGGTTTAATAATATCATCTATTTAAGAAGATGAGGAAGTACATCTATGTATATTTTAGATAGATTTATTTTTATCAGAAACATCCCAAAGTTGAAGTTTTATTTAAACATGCAAGCTCTAATCACATGAAAAATTCACTTAGGTGGAGTATTTCTGTAACTAAGTATATATTACTGAATTTCTAAAATTTCTGCTTAGGGATGAATCAGTTCTTTTTGGAGTATTAACCTGGAAATGTTTGGAAGCTTTAAGAAGGTATGGGATACCTTAATGTGATCATTAGCTTTTTGGCATCGTTAGGTGTGTAGAACCCAAACCTGGAAGTAGAGACAAGAGTCAAAAAGCCGAGGTTGTGAAGATTATATCGTGTAACTGGGATGTAGATTTCCTGGGAAACACTGTAATTTGTCTTCTACTTACCAGTAGAAGCTGACACACAAAAGAGAAATGACAAGCTAAATATCACAGGGGTTTATGTGTTGTTGCACTAAGAGCATGTTAACTAGTGTGGTACAACAGTTTTTAGGTAGAAGTTATAAAAATGCCAGATAGGGAGTTCCTGCTGTGGCTCAGAGGTTTATGAACCCGACTAGCATCCATGAGGATGTGGGTTCAGTCCCTGGCCTCAATCAGTGGGTTAAGGATCTGGCATTGTTGTGAGCTATGGTCACAGTGCATCTCGGATCCCGTGTTGCTGTGGCTATGGTGTAGGCCAGCGGCTACAGCTCCGATTGGACCCCTAGGAACCTCCATATGCCATGGGTGTGGCCCTGAAAGATAAAAAAAAAAAAGAGAGAGACCAAAAAAAAAAAAAAAGAAAAAAGAATGCCTGGTAACGCTTAATATAGAGCCATTATGAAATATGACAGTCGATCATAGATGGCTTTGCAAAAAATGCATAACACCAGCTAGATTAACACATAGGTTGGGAGCATTCATTCATTCAGAAAACAATTCTGAGCATCAAATATCTTTAGATCCTAATGGCCTTATTCTGAAGTCCCAAGGCAGTACTTCTGTCTTTGCTTATTTTAGAAGTTTCATAGGCAGTACTGCATTCATTCACCTGCAGTGCCCCCGCCTTTCACTTTGGCCCCATAATCAGAATATACTTCTGTTTCCCAGTGTAGCATAACTGTGTTTCATACCTTTTCCTACATCTTTGTTAATGCTTCTCCATTTGCTTTTAGAATACCTTTCTTCCTTTCCTTTCCTTTCCTTTCCTTTCCTTTCCTTTCCTTTCCTTTCCTTTCCTTTCCTTTCCTTTCCTTTTCTTTTCTTTTCTTTTCTTTTCTTTTCTTTTCTTTTCTCTTTTCTTTTCTTTTCTTTTCTTTTCTTTTCTTTTCTTTTCTTTTCTTTTGTCTTTTTAGGGCTGCTCCCGTGGCATATGTAGGTTCCCAGGCTAGGGGTCCAATCGGAGCTACAGCTGCTGGCCTATGCCACAGCAACGCCAGATCCCAGCCACGTCTGCAACCTATGCCACAGCTCACGGCAACGCTGGATCCTTAACCCGCTGAGCGAGGCCCGGGATCGAATGTGAGTCTTCATGATTCCTAGTTGGATTCATTTTCACTGAGCCATGACGGGAACTCCTAGAATACCTTTATTTTTGACAAGAAAACTCCTATTCATTCATTCACAAATACATAATATATATGTGTATTTGTATATATTTTTTGGAAAGCATTAACCACTGCCACAGGCAGATTTGGATACCTCTTTTCTTGGGTTCCTGTAGTTCTTTTATATATACTTCTGCTCTGCCATTGTCTGGTAATGTTATGCTCAATGAGCCTTGATCCTGCCATATAAGCTGTATAAATGATAAGTGAGGGTATGTTTTTTGAATGGCACCCAACAAAGGAGCAGAAGTTATTCATATTTGTAGTTTTTATGTATCCAGAGTACTTATTATTCAGCTCAGTCTATTTCTTATGTTTTACAGTTTGCATGCTGTTAAAGCTCTTCTATATTTGCCAAATTCTGCCCTACAAATTCATTTCTGTTCCATAAATAAATACACTGTGTAGAAAATACATGGTATGTTCAAAATACAATGTTAGCTCTTAGGGAAACATAGATTAAAAGCTTTATGTTATGTATTACAGTGAATGTAGAAACTTGACAAGCTGATGATGATAATGCTGGAGAAAAAAGCAGTGAATGCAAAGACATAAAAATGTGTTCAGTGTAGTTGAAGCATGTTGTCGAGTATTCAGAGATCAGACCGAATAGGTCACTGGGGGAAAACACATGCAGGACCTTGTGTACCATAGCCGTATAATAGTTCTGGGATTATTTATAAGTTTATAAAATATTTTATAGGACTATATATTAATTTTCAGCTTTTGTAGTGTTAATCTTAATTTAGCAAGGAATTTGCCAACTGGAATACTTCTCAACCGTTGTAGATATGCTGTGGTAATTATGAGTTATTTACATTATGTTTTTTTCTCAATGATGAGTGCTTCATATTCTTAATTTTTTTGGTTATCATTCTTGTGCAGTAGATTGGAGCAGATATTATTTTACTAAGGGGGATATCTAGAGAGATGGAGGACATAATGGTGAATCTTCTCAACTGGACTTCTCGATCAGAACTGACTTCTTAGATTAGAATTTATACCCTAGCCATTAATTTTTCCAACCTAAAAGAAAGTTGTAAGGGTTCTAAAAATATTTTGCAACCAGGGCAGGCAGAATTTGGGCTTAATACCGTAAATTGTAATTTAGTCAGTGCCACCATTGGGCTATGAATAATACATTTGACTATATTTCATAACATACAAGTGATTATTTTGCATACAAAACACTATTTTGAAACCTTTTCCTACCCCTTTCTGTAGGGTTTCATATGTCCCCAGTGTATGAAATCTCTTGGATCTGCTGATGAACTTTTCAAACACTATGAGGCAGTTCATGATGCTGGTAATGATTCAAGTCAGGGAGGAGAAGCACTTGCTCTGAAACGGTACAGTATAATAGTTTTGAAGTCTAATGTAATGAATGCATGCAATATCGTTGTTTAATCAGGAGTACTTCGCTTGCGAACATAGTAGTGTTTTTATGTTATTTAATTTAAATCTATCTTCATTTAGCATGGCCTTCATCTTTTATTATTATAACCTCTCCTATCTTTGACCAATAACGATCTATAACAGCATCTACAACATGGTTCAGAGATTATATTTTTAATGAAAATTGTGATTTTTTTTCAAAAGCCTAAATTGCATTTTGCATATTGTTCTTAATAAAGAATGGTATGTATGCTCTGTTTAGAAAATTTTATAGGAAATTGTTAAAATAATGCATTTGGCAAATAATTAAATTTAATAAAAATTATTTTTGGCCACACTGCGGCATATGGAAGTTCCTGGGTCAGGGATCAAATCTGAGCCACAGCTGTGACTTACACCACAGATGAAGCAATGCTGGATCCTTAACCCACTGTGCCAGGCCAGAAACCGAACGCGTACCTCAGCAGCTATCTAGGCTGCCACAGAAACAATTCCAGATCCTTCACCTGCTGTGCCACAGTGGGAACTCCAATAATTATTTTAAAAATTTTCTTTTGTAGTCACCAAGGTAATAGCAAGCACAATACACATCCTGCTTCTTGCCAATTTTGCTTGACCATTTTGAGAATTAAACTAAAATGTAATCACTTACAGTATCATTCAACAGTGTAACTTTACTCTTCCACTTCTGTTGGTGTGAACTCTTGTCTTATGTCCCCACCAAGGAAGAAGAAAGCTTGATTTTACTCTTTTTTCTTTTTTTCTTTTTAGGGCTGCACCCATGAAATATGGAAGTTCCCAGGCTAGGGGTTGAACTGGAGCTGCAGCTTCCCTCCTATACCACAGCCACAGCAATGTGGGATCCAAGCCGCATTTGTGAACTACACCACAGCTCACAGCAATGCCAAAGCCTTAACCCACTGAGCGGGGCCGGGGATCGAACCCCTGTCTTCATGGATACTAGTCAGGTTCGTTACTGCTGAGCCACAGCAGGAACTCCCTTGATTTTGTTCTTGTAAAAATTTTTCTTCATGTTTTTCTCTTAAAAAAGTGCCTCTTAGTTGGTTAATCTGCTGTGACATGAAGAACACCACATAAAGAAAAAGTATTATCTTCTTATGGTTGATAGATAATTTAAAACTGTAAAATATGGTTGTTTTAATTTATTACAATATGTGGTTAATCTAGTGCTTTTGGGAAGTCTAAATCTTCCCTTTTATGTCACTATTAATACTCTTTCAGAATTTTTTTTTTTTTTGTCTTTTTAGGGCTATAACCCTGGCCTATGGAGGTTCCTAGGCTAGGGGTCAAATCAGACCTACAGCCTTTGGCCTTCGCCACAGCCACAGCAGCTTGGCATCCGAGCTGTGTCTGCAACCTACATCACAGCTCACAGCAACGCCTGACCCTTAAGTCACTGAGCAAGGCCAGAGATCAAACCTGCATCTTCATGGATGCTAGTCAGATTCATTTCTGCTGAGCCACGACAGGAACTCCTCTTTCGGATTTATATGTATTAATAATTTTAGGTACTGTTCTTTTGTCATTTGTTAAAATACATGCTTATATCATATGTAAAATACATACTTGTATGTAAATATTGACATTTAGTGTCAGTTTAACAATTTTCAGATGTGGATTAGCCTAGTACATGAACTTTCAATGAAAAAACATCCACAGTCTACCCTTGTTCTTGCTTCTTAACTTTCATCCAGTGTTTAGCTCACCTGGCTTATGTTCTCCCTGAAACTACTTTCAAACGTCAACAGTAAAAAAAAAAACAAAAACAAATGTGGATTATTTTCAGTGTTTGTCTTACCTGACCTCTGTTTTCATTATCTATTACTTTGTAGCAGTCTTCCCAAAAGAGTAGTTTAAAACTGTAACAGTGTATTACTTCTCATGATTCCTTGGTTTGCCTGGATGTTTAGGTTACGTAGACTTGGGTGCAGGGAAGGCCAGAAGGTCCAAAATGACCTTACATTTATGGCTGGGAGATGACAGTGGATGCTGGCTGGGTGTCAGGGGGCTCAGTTCTCCTTTCTGTGTGTCTTTCTATGTAGTTGCTTGGACTTAGATACCAGTAGTAGGGTTCTAATGAAGAGCATTTCCAGAGGAAAGAAGCACAAGCTGCCAGTCTTGTTTTCAATTTTTAGGGCCTCATGTGCGGCACATGGAAGTTCCCGGGCTAAGGGTCTAATTGGAGCTGCAGGTGCCGGCCTACATCACAGCCACACCAGTGCCAGATCTGAGCTGTGTGTGCAGCTTACACCACAGCTTGCGGCAATGCCATATCCTTAACTCACTGAGCTGGGCCATGGATTAAACCCGCATCCTCATGGATACTTAGTTGGGTTCATTTCCATGAAGCCACAACGAGAATTCTGCAAGCTGCCAGTCTTTTTAAGGCCTGGATTCAGAAACGTCAGAGTGTCACTTCTGCCCTGCCATATTGTCTTGGTCAAAATAGCCACGGGACTGCTCAGGAATCTGAGGGCAAGCTCAGATTGAAGAGGCCAAGAAGTAAACTCTGTCTTTTAGTGGATGAGTGGCTTTTGTTGATGGAAAGGGAAGAACTTGACGGCAGCTATCTTTGGGGACTATTTATGACAATCTGCAAAATTTGGTTGTTCTGGCTCTCTTTCCTTCTACTCGTTCGAGACAGCACACTATTGTGGTAATTCTTATTGGGTCTGTATAATGTGCGCCTCTTCCTCTACGTAATCTACCTGGGGTAGTATCCATATCCATGACTTCCTCCTAAACTGTGTAGCCAATCTAGATTTATCTCCCATGTTGCCTATGGTATCTTCTTTTCCATGTTCCAAAAGAACATCCCTCTGTTGCCATTTTGAAACGAAGCTTCAGTATACTTCCTTCTAAACCTGCTCCTTATTGCCTGTTACTTTTTTCTTGTTAATGGCAAAATTACCTTTCTGCCCAGTTACTAAAGCCGGGAAAGTGGATATGTTCATTTTTACACATTTGCCCTGCTCCCCCAATCTGATCTGTCACAATGTTTAGTTAGTTCTATATCCTTAACAGCTCTTAATAACTTTTTTCATCTTCCCTACTTATTTTAGACTTCATCATCCTTCACTCAAAAATATTTTTCAGTATTTATAGTTGACTCTGTGCCTTCAGTCTTATACTCTCTAGTCTCCATAATGCTTCCTCTGTATTTTTTTTTTTTTTTTTTTGCTTTTTAGGGTCATACCAGAGGCACATGGAGGTTCCCAGGCTAGGGGTCGAATTGGAGCGACAGCTGCCGGCCTACACCACAGCCACAGCAACGCCAGATCTGAGCTGCTTCTGTGACCTACACCACAGCTCATGGCAACGCCGGATCCTTAACCCACTGATTGAGGCAGGGGATCAAACCTGAAACCTCATGGTTCCTAGTCAGATTTGTTTCCACTGCACCACAACAGGAGCTCCTCCTCTGTATTATTCTTAAAATGGAACTTTGCTGTTACTCTAAATATTAACTTTCACTAGTTTTCGTTGTTTATGGAATAGTCACTGTCCCTTTCCAGGTTTATTTGTTACTGTATGTGTTCTTCCCATCTTCCTGTACCTCTCCAGTTTCTGACAGTTACATCCTGCCCTCTGTAACATACTGGGTAACATGACCATGGGCAAGATAGGTCTTTTACATCAAAAGCTTACATAATTTAAATGGATCATGGGTCCTTTTTGTTTTAAAGCTCTCAGTTTAACAGTTTAAATATGAATTCCCGTCAACATCAATCACATATTTGAAACTCTTTGCATTCGTTCTTTGGGGTCCAGATTTTTAAGTCGTATGTATGGATAGCATATACAGAGTATAAAATTCAAATGGCTTAAAAAATTGTATGATGGGACATTTCTGTTGTGGCTCAGCAGTAATGAGCCTGACTTGTATCCATGAGGATGTGGGTTCAATCCCTGGCCTCACTCAGTGAGTTAAGGATTCGGCATTGCCATGAGCTATGGCGTAGGTTGCAGATGCGGCTCGGATCCCGCATTGCTGTGACTGTGGTGTAGGCCAGCAGCTGTAGCTCTCATTCAGCCCCTGGCCAGGAAACTTCCTATGCCACAGGTACAGCCCTAAAAAACCCCCCCAAAACAAAAAAAAGTTGTGTGGTATAAATTGACTCCTTGCCACCTCTTCCCCCAGCCTCTTATTTTTCATGTTTCTTATGTGCATTTCCAGAGAGAGTCTGTGCATATGTACATATACACATAGGCTTACATTGGGGACAATAAAGAAATATATAAATATATGTAATTACATAAAAGAGCAGTTCTGCCTTGTCCTACATCCTTTGTTTCTCTGTGTATCTTTTCCTTCTTGCTTTTTTTTTTTTTTTTTGGCTGTGCCCTTGGCCTGTAAAAGTTCCCAGGCTGGGGATCAAATCTGAGCCACAGCAGCAAGCTGCTGCAGAGACAATGCTGGACCCTTAATCCATTGTGCCACAAGAAAACTCCCCTCTGTGTACCTTATGGATTGTTTTATGTTGTTGCAGATAAAGCTATTTTATTCTTTTTAATGACTGAATGGAATTTTATCATTCTCCTACTGACAAGCATTTAGGCTATTTCTAGAGTTTTGTCATTACACATGTTTTTGTGGACGTATCATTTGCTCATGTTTGAATATATCTGGAAGATAAATTTCTGGAAATGGAATTTTTGCATAAAGTTTCTCTTTAAAATTTTGATAGATATTTCCTAATTGTCTTGGTAAATATCCTGGATTGTTTCGGTAGGTTACACATTTCAAAAGTCTTTCCTTGCTAGGCACATTACTTTCACTTTTTAAAAGTGTTAAGTGGCACTTTTAAAAAGATTAATTGGAGTAAGTGAACCACCCAATCAGAAGTTGAATTGAAATTATCTTCCCCTGTCTTCCTTCCAGTTTCATTCAGTTTAATACGAGCCATTCAAGTATATTGTTCTTAATTCCTCTCTTTACCATTTTACCTTATACACACAGTTGGAAGATTAATAAAGAGAAGGGAAAACTTAAAACCTACCCAAACTTTTCTATACACATATAAAGACTAAGTTTTCTCCATCGGACCTTTGGTTTCTACAAATCAGATAAGTTCATAGGGCCACATGGGAGAGAGGGAGAGATGGGAACCCCTACCCCCCAAAAAAACCCAGAGAAATGAAAACTAATGAGTGTCATAAGTAGGCATTTTAAGAGTCAACAAAAGAAGCAGGAATCTACTAGCTAGTTTTGCTTTGTATTTAAAGGTTAAAGATGTCAGCTCAGAGTTTATCTCCGACATGAAGTGCTTCTAGGTAGAAGTGATCACTATCTTTATGCCTCTGTGTTTATCGTTAGCATAGAACTAATGGTCCATTGTCTTACTTGTTTACATGTTCATTTCCCCCATTAAACTGAACAAGTTGAGAGTCTGGCATAGACAACTATTTATATTGAATAATGAATTAATTCTTTGCGTATAATTGGCTACAAGAGGAAGAGGACTCATTTCTCCATCTATTATACTTTTCTTTCTTGGCAGTTTCCTTCCTTTCCTACTATTTTTTAAAAGAATTTTATTGGAGTGGAATTTCCTTGTGGCTCAGGGAGTTAAGGATCCAGCATTATCCCTGCAGTGGCTCAGGTGCTGCTATGGCACAGGTTCAGCTCCTGGCCTGGGAATTTTCACATGCTGTGGGCATGGCCAAAAAAAAAAGTGTTAAACATTTTTTTTATTGAAGTGTAGTGACTTACATATTGTGTTAGTTTCAGGTGTATAAAAAAGTGAATTATTTATATATATATCCGTTTCCTTTTCTACTATTAACTCTAACTCTCCCTTTACTCTCTTCCTCCCTTTCCTGACTCTCCCTTTCCTTTCTACCT
Source organism: Phacochoerus africanus (assembly GCF_016906955.1). NCBI lineage: Eukaryota > Metazoa > Chordata > Mammalia > Artiodactyla > Suidae > Phacochoerus > Phacochoerus africanus. The sequence continues at coordinate 93,954,640 of NC_062550.1, forward strand.
CCACCCCTACCCTGGAGAATAATTCTCCCATCAGTATGGCCCATTAATTTTTATCCTTTCCTATATACTTGCGCTTGTATGGACTTGGTCTTCTGCATCATTAGAACTGGTCCTGTTCTAGTCCCTTTATACTAGAACTGGTTCACTTGAGTATTCCCAGTCAGCTCATTCCAGGTATTGTATCTTCTACCCTGGCAGCGGTTGGAGTGGCATGGAGCAAGACGAGTCCCTTTTTCTGCTGTTTACAATCCAGCAGGGGAACGCATGTTCCCCATCTCCAGAAGAATAATCCCAAATGGTGTTTTCCCATTCAATCTCTCTCCTGCATTAGGGCCTTGAGTGGTCTGCTAGCCATTCTTTGTCAGACTGACCCTTAGATGAGGGGAACGGAATGTGAGGTTTTGACAGGAAAGAGCCTTTCAGAGTCAAAGAAGCCTGTGTTGCTAGAGCTAAGTGAATGAGAGTGAGAGTGGTGAAGCAGAGACTAGATTTTGCAGATTTTATAGTCCTTGTTAATGAATTTAGATTTTACACTAACTGCAATAGGAAGCCACTGATGCTTATTGCTGGTAAATTAGTGGGAGACATTTTGCTTTTGACTCAGGCACTTGGCAGTCAGTTTTATCATTTCCGTGATAAAATATTCTTCCATTTATAAACAGTGTGCTTTAGGAATAAAATTATTTTCCTAAGGAGCTCATATACATAAATCTACAATAATTTTTTAAGAATAGAGAAAAATAGAATATTAAATATGTACAGTCACTACCCACGACTTGTTAAAGAACATTAACTTAATTCATTTTTTTCCTCAATTTATGTTTAGAGATGACATAACACTACTCAGACAAGAGGTCCAAGACCTACAGGCTTCACTTAAGGTAAGAATAAGAATGATTATACATGGAGTTCCCGTCGTGGCGCAGTGGTTAACGAATCCGACTAGGAACCATGAGGTTGCGGGTTCGATCCCTGCCCTTGCTCAGTGGGTTAACGATCCGATCCGGCGTTGCCGTGAGCTGTGGTGTAGGTTGCAGACGCGGCTCGGATCCCGCGTTGCTGTGGCTCTGGCGTAGGCCGGTGGCTACAGCTCCGATTCAGCCCCTAGCCTGGGAACCTCCATATGCCGAGGGAGCGGCCCAAGAAATAGCAACAGCAACAACAACAACAAAAAAGACAAAAAGACAAAAAAAAAAAGAATGATTATACTTGTTTATTTTCAGCATTTCAGATTAAAAAAATCCCTTAACATTTGCTAATTAAGGCTTGTTCTTTCTTTAGGAAGAAAAATGGTACTCAGAAGAATTAAAGAAAGAATTAGAAAAATTTCAAGGACTGCAGCAGCAAGTAATTGCTTTTAAATACTTGAAGTGTGTTATTTGTTGTTTATTTTCATTGTTAAAAATTAAGTGTAATACTTTCTTGTAATAGAGTGGATTGATATGAAAAATTTCCTAATTTGTTTCTCAAGTTTAATAGCTTACATGTGTATTTTTTATAATTTTAATAAATGCAAACCAGTATAACCAGTATAAGGGAAGCTCTTATGTAACTCTTTAAAGTGCTCCATTAACAATCAGTTACTTAGGAATTCCCATTGTGGCTCTACAGAAATGAATCCATAAAGATGCAGGTTCAATCTCTGTCCTCGCTCAGTGGATTAAGGACCCAGCGTTGCCCTGAGCTGTGGTGTAGGTTGCAGATGTGGCTCAGATTCTGTGTTGCTGTGGCTGTGGCATAGGCCGGCAGCTGCAGCTCCCATTTGATCCTTAGCCTGGGTACTTCCATATGCCACAGGTATGGCCCTAAAAAGAAAAAAAAGAATCAGTTACCTATGGATTATTTTTTTATACCAGGCTGTATTATTATTATTTTCTGACAATATACCTGTGTGATTGAAAAATACAGGTTCAAACAGTGGCAAAACTCTTCAGAGCATTCGTGTTGATGACAAATTGGAAATCTCTAAAATGTCTATTATTAGGGAAAGAACTATCTATTATTAACTTCTTATAGTTTATCTTAGTGGAAATTGTTTAAAAACACGGGGAAACTATTGTATTAATGATGTTAGAATTTGAAGAACAGGGTAAAATAGTTATGTGTTTTTGTACACACACGCAGATGCATGTGCACGATACAGCTTTAACTACATACAACTGCATATAAGGAAAAGAATATGAAAATCACGGTGGTATCAAAAGTGGTTATTTTGAGTGATTTCATTTGATATCTTAGATTCTTTATATAATATATATAATGTTCTTTGTACTTTAATGTATTTTCTAAATAAATGTCTTAAACAGTTATAATTTTTATACTAAAATTATTTTGACTTTTATACTAAAATTACATAAAGAATCATAGAAAAATGAATTTTACCAAATACATATATAGTTTCATTTATAAGACTAAAATGAATACCATTTAACAATAGTGCTAATACTTTTATGAAGTAATTTAGCACATTGTGACTCCCAGTTAGTCTTTTTGCTTTTTTGTCTTTTCATCAAAATTTGCCCTTTGGGGGGTTCGTGTTGTGACACAGAGCGTTAAGAATCCGACAGTGGTGGCTCAGGTTGCTGCAAAGGTACAGGTTTGCTCCCTGACCCAGCAGTGTGGGTTGAGGGGATCCCTGGCCCGGCACTGTGGGTTAAGTGTTCAGTATTGTTGCAGCTGCAACTTGGATTTTATTCCTGGCTCGGGAGCTTCCCTGTGCCCTGGGTGCGGCCATTAAAAAAAATTTGTCATTTGGATTAGAAAAGAAAAACAAGCAAATGGGTAACAAATATCAGTCTTATTACTACTCAGCTTCTATAATTGAGGATGCTTTCAAGGGGTTTTTAGTAATCTAAAATAGTTACAGTTCTGGTACTCATGCTTAACATAGATGCCATTAACAAACAAACATAGGCTATATTATCTGTACCTGAAAACACAGAATTGTTTCCTCCTTTTGAGATGACTTTTATATTTATAATAAATTAAATACATTCCCAAAGTGCAATTGCCTTGATAAGAAATTTACCTTGAGGAAAATAATTTTAAATATTGATGATGATTAATAATGAATATGTCTAAATCCAATGTGTAAGAAGATAAAAAGTGAGGTATACTATGAGATACCTTATTAAACTCTTTCAGATATGTGTAATTCCTTAGCATATGGAAATATGTCTAGTGGTATATTATTTTATTGCTAATGCATGTGATAAATTAAACCTTATGGAATATATTCTTTATTTCTGCTTCTTTTAATGACAGTTTATAATCGTGAGTTAAAATTTTTGTTTTTAGCTTCTGTAAATTTTCAACCATTATAGGATTGACTCTTGCCTGCTAACTTGAGTATTTGCTTTAGAATCTCTACTTATAAGTTTAATAATTTATGTTATTTATTTATTAACTGATGGAATTTAAGATGCCATATGTTGCAATTTAATATGTGTTAACATAAAACAATTATTAAAATTACTGAGCTACAGTTAGATCATTATGTGAGACTGCCTAGTGGTACCTTAAGAGAGTTGGAAGAACATGAGCAGGGCAAGATTTGATTTTTATCAAAACCTTGCTCCTTACCAGACAGAATGTGGCTTTCAGATTTTTTTTTAACATTGATAATTGTAATCGTATTGTCTTTTTCTTTTAATGCATTTGTTTATGTCTTTTGTTTTCATTGAGGAGTTGAAACCTGATGGAGTAGTGGCTGATTCATCAGCAGGTAATTTAAAGTTGTTATTTTTTCATTTTTATTTTTCTTTCTCATAGCCCTTTTTACTCTCTTTTTCACTGATGTTTTCTACATGAATTTTGTTTTGTGGTTATACTTGATGACTTTAAAACAGTGAAAATAACAGTCATATTCTAGGCTAGCCTGTTACCTGTAAATTTCATAATTTAATTAATTAATGAAATTTTAGTGCTTTCTTAGTTCATTATAGTCTGAAGTCATAAATTACCTTCTAGAATATTACCCTGATATGGTTGTTAGTGAAAATTTAAATCTGTATTGAATAGTGATGCACTTTTTTCTCTTGAAGTAAAAAAATTATGGAACTGTTCTCTGTAGTGTACTGTAACTGGCAGAATGTTTAATGAAAAATCAAAATTATATTTTGAGATTAGCTATTTTATTTAATGTCGCTCTGAAATTTCTTTTCTTTATGAGAATGAAATGTTAAGAGTTTACTGCATCTTTTAATTGATTATTTTATTTATGATCTTTATTATTCTTAAAACATTTCTAATTTAAGACCTTTATTGTTCTTAAAACATTTCAAATTTCATTTTGTATTATGACACGTTTTATCAGAGGAGCAGAATATATATTTTTGTCAGTTGAGAGATGTAGGAAAATAATTGAAATGTGAAATCAAAATAATCTTTAAAGAAATATTTGTAAATTATTTTTGTATGATTGCTAAATATTCTTTTCATTTGTTTTATATGTTTGTAAATAATAACTTGTGCCTTAAATAAATCATCTCTGCCTCATTCTTAAAACGTGAAGATACTCTGCTTGTAATTGGATAGTAGGCTCATGTTGATTGTCTTTAACTCCTACAATGACTATAGTAAGTTTGTATGTGAATAACTATTATGTCTTTTTTTGTAGAACTACAGTCTTTGGAACAGCAATTAGAAGAAGCCCAAACAGAAAATTTTAATATTAAGCAAATGAAAGACTTATTTGAACAGAAAGCAGCCCAACTTGCCACTGAAATTGCAGGTAAGTTAAATCAGAATTTTTTTTTTTAACCAGTAAATCAATCTCATTACCTTTTTGCTATTGTATATCCAAGAAATGAACATTGCATTTTAGTGTGGAAAGCATTTGTTATAGCCTATGGTGGTGATTAGTAGAATTTAATGATAACAGAGTTGCTATATGAGTTTTTTTTTTTTTTTTAATTCTCCCACCTCCTCCCTTCAAAGGACTGATTTTCTCTGTAAAATTCTTGAAATTTAGACAAGATGAATTTTCTTTTGAGGAATGCTTGAAGATTAACAAGTAACATTTTGAAGAAGTTAATATAGTATAAATTTGACATTTGATTATGCTAGCGATTACGTGGAATTTTTTCAACTACATGCTTTTAGATAAAATATTGTATGTGATTAAGTATACATTAAAATGCTAATTAGTACTTAGCGTTTTGTGGAATTTATTTTGACAAAGACGTGATCATTTTAAGTTTATCATTTGATGTAATCAGAAGTCTAATTTTATTGTATATATTTATGGTTATCTAAGGAATGTGAATTTGAATTAGCAGTATATAGATATGCACTGGAATATATGTGAATTTATAAAACTATTCTTCCTTAGAGTTAATGTAATGAAACTTATTTTTCTATAACTGTCCTTACTTAGACATAAAGTCAAAGTATGATGAAGAAAAGAGTCTTCGAGAAGCTGCTGAACAAAAAGTGACACATCTAACAGAAGAATTAAACAAAGAAGCAACTATAATTCAAGATCTAAAGACTGAACTGGTAATTTAGAAACCATTTATTAGAATGTACCTTACTTGAAATTGAAAAATGAAATACGCTGATGAAACATTTTTAAAAGTGTAGTTTGAGTAAAATGAAGAAAACAAAAGACTCCCTATAGTTTACAACCTGTATGTATATATATTGTGTATGATTTTTTAAATGAAAATGGAATTTTATGATGCATACTTTATAAATTAATGTTTTTGTTTTTATCTTAGTATCATCTGTCTTTTTTGATTTTTCAATGTGTGTAGCTTTGATCTTGCCATCCCTTGAACTTTAGTTTTATAAATCTACCTACTTTTAGGATACTTCTGATATATATTTTTTTAGCTTACATTTCAAATTCAACAAGTACATCAAGTCATATTCTTTCTGTAACTGTATTTCTGTCATTGGCATCATATATTGTCAGTACTCTCTCCAGGCTTAAAAACTTTGGCTCTGTCCTTCCTCTTTTCTGTCCTTTATGTAGCACTCAATAAATATACAAATAAATGAATCAAATGTATTCAACCTAATTATGCTTATCTGCTCCCCCTTCGTGTTATTACCAGTTTCCTAGGATAGAAAATGAAGGAATTTAACATTTCTCAAGTAATTGTTGTTACCAGTGGCTGTAGTTTGTGAAGGAGAGGAAAGAAGGTAAAGCATGAAGGATGGCTGGGGATTTGCTGTTTTGCCCTTTGAGTGGTCCTGTCAAATATGAAGTAGAGCAGGGAAAGTAGAGGGTTGTTGGGGGAAGGCATCCGCGTTGGATGTTTAGTAATTGGTGTTAAAGATTGTATTATTTTGATTTCTTTTTAGTGAAACCATTTTTAAAATGTGTTATTTAGTTTCACTGTAATTTTTAGTTAAAATGTTTTTTTCACAGCTTCAGAGACCTGGTATAGAAGATGTTGCTGTGCTCAAGAAAGAACTGGTCCAAGTGCAAACTCTAATGGACAACATGACCTTGGAACGTGAGAGAGAATCTGAAAAACTCAAAGATGAGTGCAAAAAGTTACAAGCAGAATATGTTAACTCAGAGGTAATGAAGTTTAGTGCACCTACCTGAGAGTGACAACTTGTTGAGTGTGCACTGTTGCGTGAAGCCAGGATTTGAGATTTTTCTGAGTGACCTATCAAACAGTATCTGCATTTCTTTCATTTGGTCTGAGTAGTAGTTGTACATAGTCAGCATGGTCTGATAGTATTTTTCATCTTTGCTTTATGAATATAGACCTAGAATATTTGCGTGAAAGACTATTGTTCTATGTAATAAATGATGTATAGTGTGGAGAAATTATATTTAAAAGTTAAATTTGCTCCAAGCTAGTCAATATGTAGTAAGTGGGTTTATCTCGTTTTAGTAGGGATAGAGAAAGTATGATTTCATTTTCTTCATTTGTATTACCAGTGTTGTGTAGAAAAAATATTTAAGAAAGACTATTTTCAATAGACTTGTTTTTCACTTATCATCTGTTGAATTATGTGGTTGAAAGAAGTCTTTAAGACTGGATTCCTTCATAATTACTCTGAGTTTTTTCTCTTCCAGGATAAACATTATCAGTTTTTTCTACTATTTCTCACATAACTTTGGCCTATACATCCCTTATGTAATTATGTCAGCATGTGCTAAGCTCTAGGATATGTAGTAAACACACTTGCTTAAAAATGCTATCTTTTGTCCTTTCTGTTGTATCATAGGAGACATTTCGTTTTCTGTTTTTTGTTTTGTTTTGTTTTTTAAGGGCCATACCCACAGCTTATGGAAGGTTCCAGGCTAGGGGTCGAATTGGAGCTGTAGCCACTGGCCTATACCCCAGCCACAGCAATGCCAGATCCAAGCCATGTCTGTGACTTACACCACAGCTAGCAGCAATGCTGGATCCTTGACCCACTGAGCTAGGCCAGGGATTGAACCTGCATCCTCATGGTTACTCGTCAAGATTCATTTCGGCTGAGCCACAGTGGGAACTCCCAGAAGACATTTTGTTGTGACTATTACTGTGTTTAGTTCTTAAGCTCCCTCATTTGATGTGATGTGGACCTCGTCTTCCATGTTTTCATTTTAAAAAGTTAAGGTAGAGTGACATTTCAGTTTGCGTCTCTTTCTTAGCATTTTTCAGCTGATAGTCTACAAGCCACTCAGTTCATAATTAGCAACGTAGTACTGAGCTGTGGAGTACAAATATTATAGATAACCCATGCCATCTTTTATTTTACTTCCTCCTATATCGTATCATCGTGGGAATGGTGAAAGTTGATGGGTATAACATGCATAGGCGTGTGAAGCTTTATGGTGCGTATCACTTCAGACTTTAAAGCTCATGAACTTTAGGTGCAGATTGCCCAAAAGTGATCTCTGTAGCCTAATAACATGTAATCCCACAATTTTTCGAATAATTTCAGGGAGTTCATGAATTTATCAAAGCCAGTGAAAAGCTCCTCATACGTAATTAAGGAAAGCCTGAATCAAAGAATTCTCATAAGGAAAAATTCTGTTCAAATAATGCTAGAGTAGAAATACTTGAACCTAGGTGAATCTAGTGTTTACTGTGCTTCAGTAAGATAATTACGTTTAACTCTGTAAGCCAACTATAATGGAAAAAATAAAAATCATTATAAAAAATTACTTTTGATTAAATCTGCCTCCTTAGTAATGTTTCTCAAATTTAAAAAAATCTTCTCTTGATTAGAAAAATTATTTGCTAGTATTTGAAATTTAAAAACAAAAGTCATAGAGAGGCTCACATCAAATCATAGTAATGGCACTTTTAGAATATATTTTATATCTACTTTAATGTGCACTCTTCTCTGACCTTTTCCAACTGAGAATTATGGAATTATACATGTTCTTGTTATACAAGTAGAGTTTGAATGACAAGAAGAATTTCATATATTTACATGCATTTTGAGAAAAATATATATGAGAAAATATATCTGAATAATATTTTATTTAAGAATTACTTTAAGGTAGAGGATTTTATAAATTTATATTTTTACTGATGTACATAAAAATACCTTCTTTTGTTGGGGAAGAGGTCATTAAAGAGGAGAAAGTTATAACAAGAGTTATAAAAGATTTGGGCTGTAAAGACTTAGTGTCTTTCCATATTATCCTGTCAACAGGGTTGGTTGCAGGAGATAATTTTTTTTTCTCTCTCTAGAAAAGATTTTCTGGGAAAGAGGAAAAGTAGCTTAGAAATCCCTTCTTCACATCTTAACTTCCAAGTTTTCATAAAATTTATCTTTTCAAGTATTTTGAAATAAAGTTTAAAAGGAAACAATTTGTTCTTGCTGAGTGTTGATTTAATATTTTATATTAAATATTAATATATGTGTATTCTGCTTTTTAGGGCCACACCTGTGGTATATGGAGGTTCCCAGGCTAGGGGTCAAATCGGAGCTACAGCTGCCGGCCTACACCACAGCCACAGCAACTCTGGATCCTAGCCGCTTCTGTGACTTACACCACAGCTCATGGCAACACTGCATCCTTAACCCACTGAGCGAGGTCAGGGATTGAACCCACAACCCTATGGCTCCTAGTCAGATTTTGTTTCCATTGTGCCACGACGGGATTTAATATTATATTATATGTTTAGTAAAACAAGCACGAAAGGATGATATTTACTCTATTTAATTAATAGATGTGTAGTGATTGAGACATCAGATTATGTTGAGATATTTTGAACAACTTGAGGAAGTGGTAGTGAAAGAGTCAGAGTAATATACTGTTATTGGAAATAAACTCTTACCTATTGTGCAAAACTAGCTTTTGGATACTGTACTAGGCACTTTGAATATGTGGTCTCATTTGTTTCTTTTAACCCTGTAAGCTAAGTAATAAGTTTGTTTTGTATGTAAGTAATCTGGGCTCAGTGAGATTAAATAACTTGTTCAAAGTCATGAACCTAAAATAAAGAACCTAGGATTAGAACCCAGATCTTTTTTTGGGGTGGGGGGCGGATTTTTAGGGCCGTACATGTGGCATATAGAAGTTTCCAGGCTAGGGGTGGAGCTACAGCTGCTGGCCTACACCACAGCCATATCAACTTGGGATCCGAGCCGCGTCCGTTACCTACACCACAGCTCACCGCAATGCCAGACCCTTAACCCCCTGAGCGAGGCCAGGGATTGAACCCACATCCTCATGGATTCTTGTTGGATTCGTTTCCACTGTGCCTCTAGAGGATCTCTTAAAACCTGTATCTTATCCGAAGCCTGTGTTCTTTCTGTATAATGTCATTTTAGGCGGCCTTATGGTTGCCTTAGAAGTAAATTTGTGCCATTAATCTTTTTTTTTGGCTGTGCCTATGGCATGCAGAAGTTCCTGGGACAGGGACTGAACCTATGTCACAGCAGTGACCCTAGCCACTGCAGCGGCAATGCTGAATCCTTAACCTGTTGTGCCACAAGGAAACTCCTGTGCTATTAATCTTGACATAATACTTATTAATGATACTTTTTATATTTTGACGTATTATATGTTTGTATTAGGTGTAGCTTAACATAATTTTGAGTTGCGTCTCATACCATTTCCATATAGAACAAATTACTGTCTAAACAGTCCATCTCATTTACATGTTTATAACTGTTTTTAGATTCTGCTTCTACTATAAATATATGACATGTATTTTATTAATGTACTAAAATTCAATTCTATTTATTCTCAAGTGTGTTAGTGAATTATATCACTTAATACAAAAATTTTTATTTTATATAATTCTGCTTTATTGAACTTAAATCATTGGCATCAGAAACAAAATGGTAAAAGGGATTAAAGAAGCCAAAAATGCAGTGATTTATTTTATATTTCTAGTTGAGGCTCAAGATATATAGTCTGGTGTACATTGTAAAATATGTTCCATTCCTTTCAATAAGAATATGCTTTATGAACTCATTGACATTTAAAAAATCTAGCTATTTTAGAAAGCATATAGAAAAACAACTCATTCTTAAGCATTTAAAAATGCTTTTTAAATGGCTCTTTATGTCAGAAGTTAGGTTTAATAAAAGTATTTTTCCTATAAATCTACATTGTTGAAAATATCAAAGCTGCAATCAACTTATATTTGTTGTAGACTTTAACAGGAATGATTTTTTTAAAAATAATTTTATTTGTATTCAAAATATATTCATTTGAATCCCAATTTTTAAAGCTAAAAAGCTTGTAAAGGTATGGAATAAGTATGATTACAGTCATACATGGTAATTAAAGATAGCATTTAAGTATCTTTTATTAAAGGTATGCTAATGTAAGAGATCAGATTTAGCAGTGTGTTTTGATTCTTTGCTGTGTGTTCAATGTATACTTTTGTTGGTCTTGTCTTCCACCTTTCATCCATCATTTTATTTTTTTCTGCTTTCTAATGGAGATGCTTAAACTCGAGGTAATGTGTTTTTGGAAGGTTTTTAATGTTAGTAATACTTTAAATATAACACCTTCTATCATCATATGGCAATTCTGTGTTTTAAGGCAATTTTGGAACTTCAAATATATGCTCACTTTTGTTTTATTAATCAAGCAAATTTCTACTAAGAGTAATAGAATATTGAGACAATAATTATAGTCCTAAAGCACCAGCATGATGTTATCTTTTCTTAATTATTTTGTAATTTAAAGTTTTTAATAAAAATCTGATGTATTTGATAACATGGGCTCAAGGAAATTCACCTATTTTATAGGGTCTTATGTACTGTTTCCATGGGTATAAATCTCTGTTAACTTCTTGGAGATAGCATAATTCATCCTTTTAGCGAGTATTTTTTGAATGCCTGAGTATCCACACCGATTTTGCATGTGGGGAATACCACAGTGAATAAGTTAGCATGCCTGCTGTTATAAAGCTTATATCCCTTTGTGGACGCCAAGCCACATGTAAGTAGACCAAATCATAATAGAAAGTTAGTTAGTGCTAAGTGTCGTGAGAAAGACAAAGCAGGGCATAGACAGTAGGAGGGCTGGCAGTAATGTGGGACGCTTTTAGATAGACTGACCAGGGAAAGGTATCATCAGAGAGGATACATGGCAGAAGAAGGAAGTAAGCAAGAAGCAGGGTGAAGAACTGGAAAGTGCAAGTGCGAAGCCATCTAGGCGCAGATGAGCTTGGCCTGTTAACTGGTGAGGAACGTCAGTGTGGCTCAGAGAGCCTTCTTTGTTTGAATTTCACCCGTAGTGATATCTCAATAGTGAATGTTTTTATTTCCTTTGAAATTTTGTCTTTCTTGAGTCTTTGTTTTTCTTAAATAGAAACATAATACAAGATCATTGTAAAAAATTAAAAGGACTCAACTCACAATGTGCAATAGAGAAGGTAGACGTTTCCTGTGATTCACTCTTCTTCCTCCCCTTCACTGTAACTAAAATGTACTTTTCCATGTAGACTCTTGCTACATCTTTCTTTTCTTCCACCTTGAGTACATTTTAAAAATTTAAATGTTTCTCTTTATATATTTAAAAATTCTAGTTTAAAATATACATATTTAGTGTACAAAGGGTACATTATAAAATTATACGAACATATCTAAAAGCTGTAAGATACAGGAAGGTAATTTTGGATGTATTTACTTTATATTTTGTTTCTTTTGCATGTGTCAGCAAGATAGATGTCATACATGTCTCATGGCATCTTATATGTAGAATCGAGGTATTTTAATGAAATAAACTAAAAATGTGCATTTTAGTAAATACTGTTACTGATTTCTGCTCATTGTGTGTGAGATACTCTAGTAATTTCTTTGATAAGGTATTTACATGTAGGGATTGTTTTTTTTTTTTTTTGGTCTTTTTTAGTGCCGCATCTGTGGCACATGGAAGTTCCCAGGCTAGGGGTTGATTCGAAGCAGTAGCTGCTGGCCTACACCGTAGCCACAACAATGCCAGGTCTGAGCTGTGTCTGTGACCTATGCCACAGCTCACAGCAGTGCCAGATCCTTAACTCACTGAGTGAGACCAGGTATTGAACCCGTGTCCTCATGATACTAGTGGGGTTCATTACCCCAAGTCATGATGGGAACTCCTACAAGTAGGGATTTAAATATGGTAATTTTTTTGTGTGATAAATAGGCATTTATGCTATGTAATTAAAACAAGGTAATTTAAAATAACTGGATTGCTCCTAATATTTTTATTAATATCCATAATGTTGCTAATGGAAAATGATTCTGAGATTTTAAGTTGTTAGATGAAGCAATTTTAAATAAACTCCCAATGTCTAAATCCTTGTCAAGATTACATGACCAGATTAAGACAGAAGGTATTAGGATATACTTTTAACTTGAACACAATTAAAAATACATAAACATTTAAACATTTCCTTCTTTGAAGTATATTATATATATTTTTTATATACATGTTTTCCTTAAAAGGTCAGGCCATGAACACATGTCAGAAAAGATACCATTTCCCCCCTGCCAATTTTTTTTTTTTTTTTAATGGCCACACCCATGGCATATAGACGTTCCTAGGCCAGGAATTGAATCTGAGCCACAGCTGCAGCAACGTGGGATCCTTAACCCACTGTGCTGGGGAGGGGATCCAACCCGCGCTGCCACAGAGGCAACACTGGATCCTTAACCCACTGCATCACAGCAGGAACTCCCCCCAAAACATTTTTGAAACCTCTTTTTATTGACTTTAAATCAGTTTGGAAAACACTCAAAAAATTAGTTTCATTAATAAGTCTAAATGTTGGCATTCAGTTCAGTTACCTTATTTACTAGTTTGTGTATAAAACTTTATCCATTTACAGTGGATTTGGTTTTATCACCAGAGAATCCTTTAAAATAAAAGTGCCACACATACTGAAAGAGTTTCCAAAATAAGTTGGTGAAAATCTCTTGGCATTATTGTCACAATAAATTAGTAGTCTTCTAAGGTGTCTCTCTTGAAAATGAAAATACTCATTTGTAATATATGATACAGTAACTACTGATGTAGTTATATATTTTAAAAATTTTTAAAATGTATCATATCCATATTATAATGTTTATTTACTAGTGAAGAATGTAGACAATGAAAGTAATTGTAACTTTAGAAATGTAAAGAAGTAAAGACAATAAGCAGTATTAGAAATACAAATTTCTTTCGTTAACATCACTTTCAGGAGATCATAACTTAGTCTCTCTCTCTAGTGGTTGAAGGTTTCATGTATAGGAAGTTTGTATTTTCAGGATCTTTGTTTATCTTTCTCTTATTTATTAAATGATTTAACCATTGCTTTAATAATAGACATTCATTTTCATTTAAAAATATTAAATGTGAACTATTTACATATTAAGTATTAAAGCAAATTAATTTGTGGATTTTATCTATGATCAGATTATTGAAACTATATTTAACTTCTGTTTGATAACTTATTTGGAGAGATACTATCAAAAAGATGGTTTATCACTTTCAAGGGTAAACCATGAATTTAACATAGTTTTGAAGTAAAAAGAAAGGCTGTGCTATAGAAATTGAAAATGTAGGCATTGCTTGCATGTTCTCTTTAAATTCAAGAGGATTGAAATATAGAATTTAAAGTCGAATTCAAGTTTGCAGTTTGATGCTTACTTCAGATACATAGGATATCAATTTTTCATGTATTAAGTAAGTGAAGTTGTACATTTTATTTTTTATTTTAACTTTAATTTTATTTTTTTGCTTTTTGGGCCATACCCGCGGCATGTGGAGGTTCCCAGTCTAGGGGTCTAATCAGAGCTACAGCTGCCAGTCTACCACAGCCACAGCAACGCTGGATCCTTAAGCCGCTGAGCAAGGCCAGGGATCAAACCCACATCCTCATAGTTCCTAGTCAGGTTTGTTAACCACTGAGCCATGAAGGGAACTCCAAGTTTTATATTTTAGATAAATTTTAAAAATTAATTTTTAGCCAAAAAAGATGTGGGGTGGCAGTAGGGGTGGTAAGATAAAGAACCAAGTTGAATCTTCTAAGGATTATTTCAATTTAATAACGATAGAAATCTATGTAATCTTAAAACCTTTGGATGCTTCTATTTCCTTTTTTATTTTAATGTGCTCTAATTTTTTTTTTTTTTCTTTTTAGGCCACGATAAGCCAGCTGAGGAGTGAACTTGCCAAAGGCCCCCAGGAAGTTGCTGTATATGTGCAGGAATTACAAAAACTTAAAAGTTCAGTTAATGAATTAACACAAAAAAATCAGGTGAGAATTTAAAAACTACATATAATGTTGAATTGATTTTATATATCTTAAGTTTTAATCTTGTGTTATTTATATATTGTCACAGTATAGTATGATTTATTGTGTTTGTGGCTTTTTTTTTTATTGTTATGTGCGTTCATGTTGTTGTGCATCCAATCTCCAGAACTCTTTTTATTTTGCAAAACTAAAACTCTATGCTCATTAAACAACTCCCCATTCATTGACTCCCTAACCACAAACCCCTTCTAGTTTCTACATCTAGGAATTTACTATTCTAAGTCAGTCATGTAAGTGGAATCATATAGTATTTATCTTTTTGTGGTTTGTGTGTGTGTGTGTGTGTGTTGTGTTTTTTAAGGGCCACACGTGCGGCGTATGGAGAGTCCCTGGCTAGGAGTTGAATTGGAGCTGCAGCTGCCAGCCTACACCATAGCCATAGCAACACCAGATCTGAGCCATGTCTGTGACCTACATCACAACTCACAGCAACGCTGCATCCTTAACCTACTGAGTAGGGTCAGGGATTGAACCTGAGTCCGCATGGATACTGGTTAAATTTGCTTCTGTTGAGCCATGAGGGAAACTCCAGGACTTATCTTTTTGTGTTTGGCTTACTCACAAAGGACATGTCCAAAAGGTTTGTCCATGTTGTAGCATGTGTCAGAATTTCCTACTTTTTTAAGGCTAAATAATGCTACACTGTATGTATATGTCATATTATCTACTCATCTGTTGCTTCCTTCTTTTGGCTGTTTCTATTGTGAATAGTGGCGCTTTGAACATGGATATACAAATATCTATTTGAGACCCTGCTTTCAGTTTTTTGGGCATACGCCCAGAAGTGGGACTGCTGGAGCAAATGATATTTCTGTTTTCAATTTTTTGAGGAAATCACCATACTGTTTTCCATAGTGGCTGCATCCTTTTAGTTTCCCATCAACAGAGCATAAGAATTCAATAGTGTCTTCACATCCCTGCCAAATTTGTTATTTTCTGTTTTTTGTTTGTTTGTTTGTTTTTTTAATAGTAGCCATCCCAGTGCATGTTAAGGTGGTATCTCATCATGGTTGATTTGCATTTCCCTAATGATTAGGATGTTGAGTATCTTTCCATATGCTTCTTGGCTATATAATTTTAATTGGGTTGTTTGTGTATTTGTTGTTGAGTTGTAGGAATTCTTTATATGTTTTTGATAATAACCCCTTTTCCCATATATGACTTGTAAATATTTTCTCTCATTGCTTAGGTTGCCTTTTTACTCTGTTGATTATATCTTTTTGTAGAGGAAAAACACTCCTGTGTGACTCCTCTCCTCTCTGTAGTGCACTAAAGTTTCACTTCTGATATCAGATGTGTGGGTGTTCCATATATCAACAGTTCTGTAACACCAGCTGGGGCTCCTACAGTTTAACTCAATTCTTACACTGTTTACCTGAAGCCAGCATCAGATTTCATGGATTAAGGGTACAGTCCCTCAAGACTGTGCCTGAGCACCCTTACCCCCAACCCAACACATACACATCCCAATGCAGACACCAATTGAAAGTCCAGCTTGTTGCTTATATGTCTAACCAACTGGCTATAAATGGGAGGTTCCCAATCCTCTGCCTCTGGTTTAATTAATTTGCTAGAGTGACTCACACAACTTGGCAAAGTGTTTTCCTTACTAGATTACTCATTTATATAAATGACTGTAACTTAAGAACAGCTAGATGGGAGAGATGCACTGGACAAGGTATGTGGGAAAGGGTTTGAAACTTCCTTTGGGTGCTCTCTACCTGTTTACTAAGTCAGGATCTCTCAAAACCCTTTTCTGGAGTTCCTGTTGTGGCGCAGTGGTTAACGAATCTGACTAGGAACCATGAGGTTGCGGGTTCGGTCCCTGCCCTTGCTCAGTGGGTTAACGATCTGGCATTGCCATGAGCTGTGGTGTAGGTTGCAGACGCGGCTCGGATCCCGCGTTGCTGTGGCTCTGGCGTAGGCCGGTGGCTCCAGCTCCAATTCAACCCCTAGCCTGGGAACCTCCATATGCCACAGGAGTGGCCCAAGAAATAGCAACAACAACAACAAAAAGACAAAAGACAAACAAACAAACAAACAAAACCAAAAAAACCGTTTTCTTCCTTACATGGGTGTAATTGATTAAATCATGGACCACTGGTGATTAATTCAACCTTTAGCCCTTCTTCCCTCCCTGGAGCTTGGGGTGAGACTGACAGTTCCAACCCTTTCTTCAGGGATGGTTCCTCATAATTTGGGCTTGCTAAGAAAATCACCTCATTAATATAAACTTAGGGGCGGCTGAAAGGGGCTTGTTTGGATAAAGGATATCTTTATGGTGTTTGTCACATAGGAAATTCCCAGGGTTTTAGGAGCCTGGTTCCAGAAGTGGGGATCAGACCAAATGGGTATTGCACAGTATCACACCTTTGATGCGTGGTAGTTTTAAATTTGACATAATGCAGTTTATCTGTTCTTACTTTTGATGATTTTGTGTTTGGTGTCATATCTAGGAAATTATTGCCAAATTCAGTGTCATGAAGCTTTTCAGCTACATTTTCTTCTAATAGTTTTATTGTTTTAGCTTCTAGGTTTAGGTCTTTGATCCATTTTGAGTTAATTTTTTTATAGTGTAAGGTAAGGATCCAATTTCATTATTTTGCATTTGGAAATCCAGTTTTCCCAGCACAATTTGTTAAAGGACTGTCCTTTCCCTATTGAATGGTCTTGGCACCCTTGCCGAAAAATCATTTGACTATTTATGGGCTCTCTGTTTTTATTCTGTTATCTTTAAAGATGAGCAACAGGTAATACTTAGTTTTGGGGTAGGGCAGGTATTGATACTAATACCTTTTTTCGTGTCTTTACTTCTTTGGTGGTAGAGGAGTAGGGAGTTACTAAATGTTTTTACTCAAAAGTATGGTGAATTTCTTGACTTTTTGCTTTTAATAACTTGAGCCTAATATTTTGGTGAAGTGTAACAACAACAACAAAAAATCAGGGCAGAAAATAACATGTTCGAAAGGGGAAAAAGAGGTGAGAATACTTGGCTGTGAACAGTAAGCCTCCTGCCAGAGCCAGGTGAATGAGCTTGGGAGCACATCTTCCAACTCTTTTCAGGTCTTCCAACTCTGGTCCATAGTTTGCTACAATATTTTGAGAGGCCCTGAGGTAGAACCATTCAGCCAAGCCGTTTCTGGATTCCTGACCCTCAAAAGCTGTGTAAGATAATAGTTATAATTTGAAGCTGCTAAATTTTAGGGTAATTTATTGCTTACACCCTTGGCTAGTAGTTTTCAAATTTCTTGATCTCAGGATTACTTTATGTTCTCAAAACTGTCATTAACCCCAAAGAGGTTTTATTTTGGGGGGTTATATGTGTGGATAATTACATTAGAAATAGAAACAAATTAAAAATCTATTTGTTAATTTACTTAAAAACATAGCCATCAAATATTAACATACATACCATTTCTTAGAAAAATGACTATTTTCCAAAACAGAAAACAGTGGTAGTGGTTTACATTTTTGCAAACCTTCTTAGTAGCTAGCTTAATATAGGACAGATGGATTATCATATCTGCTTTTACATTTAGTATGTTGTGATATGATTGAAGTGTATGAAGAAAATTTAGTCTCACACAGTTACGTAGTGGGAAAAGGGAGAATGCTGTCTTAACATTTTTTTAGATAATTGTAGCTTGTGTTTATTTGATATTATACTGAAACTAGATAAGGTATAGTTTCTCAAAAGTGACAGTGTACAGTCTGAAACTGTATCAATGCAGTTTGTAACATTAGAATTCTTCCCTCTATCTTGCCTTGTGAGTGGAGCTCTCCTGTGCATAGTTTTCTAACATCATGCATTAGTCACGTGGAAAATATTGGTTGACTGAGTTATGCCAATTTTTTTTTTTTTTTTTGTCTTTTTGCCATTTCTAGGGCCGCACCCGCGGCATATGGATGTTCACAGGTTAGGGGTTGAATCAGAGCTGTAGCTGCCAGCCTACACTGGAGCCACAGCAACACGGGATCCAAGCTGCGTCTGCCACCTACACCACAGCTCATGGCAATGCCAGATCCTTAACCCACTGAGCAAGGCCAAGGATCGAATCTGCAGCCTCATGGTTCCTGGTCGGATTCGTTAACCACTGAGCCATGATGGGAACTCTGTTGATTTTTAATATTGACACATTTCATTGTATAATATGAAATAAATCACATTTGTGGAGTTCCCATTGTGCGCAGTGGTTAATGAATCTGACTAGGAACCATGAGGTTGCGGGTTCGGTCCCTGCCCTTGCTCAGTGGATTAACGATCCGGCGTTGCCATGAGCTGTGGTGTGGGCTGCAGATGTGGCTTGGATCCCACGTTGCCGTGGCTCTGGCGTTGGCCAGTGGCTGTAGCTCTGATTGGACCCCTAGCCTGGGAACCTCCATATGCCGTGGGAGCGGCCCAAGAAATAGCAAAAAAGACAAAAAAATAAATAAATCACATTTGTTAATATAAACCATTAATGTCAGAATAAGCTTTAAGTATGAGGACGTGTCAAGCTTCTGGTGGTAAATACAAGTTTTCCAAAATTCTAAACTTCATTTGGAAGCTTGAATTTTATCATTGGCAGTAAATACTATCAGCTCTATTCTTTGAAGTGACAGTTTCTCTTCCTACCCAAGTCTGAATAATTATTGTTTGTCTGTCATTCTTTATCATAAAAACTGGTGTTTCATGGAAAAATCAGCTAGCTTAGTCTATAATTAAATCACATAAATGCTCTTCTATGTAACAGTTATATTATTTGGTGTACAGCAGAAGTGATCTATATATGCTTCCTATTTTTTCACAGTTTTTTTTCTTACTATTTCAAATACTATAGCTGTGAACACCCACATACAAACTTCATGCATTTGTGTAAGAATTTCTCTGTTATGTACTCTCATGTGAAATTGCTGCATTGTGGGCTACATACATGCTCAAATTTACTAGGTGATCCCAAACTATTTTCCAAAGAAATCATACCAGTTTACTGTTGTCCATTTCTTATCACCTCTTGGTTCTGACTGGCTTTTATTTAATTAAATTAATTACTTAATGTCATTTTAGGGTCGCACCTGTGACATATGGAGGTTCCCCGCTAGGGGTCGAATCGGAGCTGTAGCTGCTGGCCTATGCCACAGGCACAGCAACTTGGGATCCAAGCCACGTCTGCGACCTACAGCACAGCTCATGGCAATGCCAGATCCTTAACGCACTGAGTAAGGCCAGGTACTGAAGCTGCGTCTTCATGCATGGATGCTAGTCAGATTCGTTTCTGCTGAGCCACAACGGGAACTCGCCTGACTGGCTTTTAAAATTTACTCTTTTTTATGGCTTATGAAAACCTCTGTACCTCCTACCCCACTTTTTCCCCCTCCTGTCAAACTATATGTAGAAAACCACCACATACACTTTAATCTTTGTATCTCAGTTTGATTTTTAATTTCTTTGATATCAGAGTTGTCCTCTTAGAAATTGACCAGATGTATAAATACAGTGGATCTTTATGATCAGCGTAATTTATTATGTATTTCTTTTTTTTTTTGTCTTTTGTCCTTTTAGGGCTGCACCCACGGCATATAGAGGTTCCCAGGCTAGGGGTCCAATCAGAGCTGTCAGCCTATGCCGCAGCCACAGCAACGCCAGATCTGAGCCAGGTCTGCGACCTACACCATAGCTCACGGCAGTGCCGTATCCTTAATCCGCTGAGCAAGGCCGTGGATCGAACCCGCAACCTCATGGTTCCTAGTTGGATTTGTTAACCACTGAGCCATGACGGGAACTCCTAAAATAATTTTTGATGATAGGTAGTTTTAATTTTTAATTCTAATAGGAGGAGGTTATAGATGTGTTGCACACTCTAAAGAATCTAGTCAGTCGATTTTAGTGTTTTCATTTTGTGTCAAAATTTTATAGGTAGTTCTTAAATTACATTAGTAGAGCTTAGTCAAGTGGACCGATAATAAAACCATTTAGTATTTAATAATTTAATTCTTCTTGTTTACAATATTTTCACTCTTTTTACAGTATTGACTAAAACATTTAATAGAAATGATATCACTGTGAAGATTGATTAATTAGAGTAATTAAAATATTAGGAAAGGAAGTAAATTGTTAAATTGATATTTCAGAACTTGACTGAAAAGTTGCAGAAGAAAGAACTAGACTATACTCAGTTAGAGGAGAAACATAATGAAGAATGTGTGAGTAAGAAGAGTATACAAGCAAGCCTTCACCAAAAAGACCTAGATTGTCAACAGCTTCAGTCAAGGTTATCTGCATCTGAAACTTCACTGCAGAGAATACAGGCAGAATTGGGTGAGAAGGGAGAAGCTACTCAAAAGCTCAAAGAAGAATTATCAGAAGTGGAGACCAAGCACCAGCATCTCAAGGCAGAGTTTAAACAGCTACAACAACAGAGAGAAGAGAAGGAGCAGCATGGGTTACAACTCCAAAGTGAAATTAATCAAGTAAGAGCTGTTATTTTTATTTATTGTAATTCCCCCTGTGGTTTCTTCTTAGTGTGTTTGATGGTTGTTTGATGATAATATAGTCCATTAAAAAAATTAACTCTTAACTTTCATGACCTGTAGTATTGAGTCAAATCTTATTTTTTAAATTTCAGTTTCCTTTAAAATGAATATTGTGGAGTATTTATGAATTAATACATGTAAGTTCCTTAACGTAGTACTGGGCACATGGTAGGTTCTCAGTAGGTATTAGCTATTTAAATAATTCAAATGGTTGATAATTTTTTTAAAAGTCTGAATCTTTTTTATTTTCTCGTTACTGAAATTTCAAATTATTATTATTATTATTATTATTATTATTTTTGCTTTTTAGGGCCACACCTGCAGCATATGGAGGTTCCCAGGCTAGCACAGCTGACGGCCTACACCGCAGCCATAGCAACGCAGGATCCCACCCTCGTCTGTGACCTACATCACAGCTCACGGCAACACCAGATCCTTAACCCGCTGAGCGAGGCCACGGATCAAACCTGCAACCTCAGGGTTTCTGGTCGGATTCGTTTCCGCTGCATCATGACGGGAACTCCATCAAAATATAAGTACTATTAAGCCAATAATAGAAAAATTAGATTTTTTTTTCTTTTTATTTTCTTAGGTCCTCACCTGCAGCATAACAAAGCTCCCACATTAGGGGTCGAATCAGAGCTGTAGCTGCTGGCAAACACTACAGCCACACCAATACAGGATCCTTGCTGCATCTGCGACCTACACCACAGCAGTGCTGGATCCTTAACCCACTGAGCAAGGCCAGGGATCGAACCCCTCATTCTCATGGATACTAGTTGGGTTCTTTAGCACTGAGCCACAATGGGAACTCCCTAAAAATTAGATATTTTAAAAGAAGAAAACAAATTAGTCCTAACAACTATTTTTTATAGATAAATAATACCTATCGGATGAAGTTTAATCGAAATTTTGACTTTCCCACTAACTCAAATTTTCTTTTTTCTTTTTTTTTTTGTGCTGTACCCATGGCATATGGAAGTTTCCAGGCTAGTGGCTGAATCAGAGCTGCAGCTGGCAGACTACACCACAGCTACAGCAATGCCAGATCCAAGCTGTGTCTGACCTATACCACTGCTCATGGCAACGCCGGATCTTTAACTCATTGGGTGAAGCCAGGGATGGAACCCTCATCCTCATGGGTACTAGTTGGTTTCCTTACCACTGAGCCATGATGGAAACTCCAACACTAACTCAATTTTTGAATTCTGTATTGTAGTTATTTTTATAGGTAACATTAAAAGTGGTAGAAAAATGGTAGTTTGAGGGAGACTGAAGTCCTCAGCCACTTTTCTGATAATGTTCAACTCTCTTCTCTTAAAGATCAGTGACGCTTGCTTTGTGGCATGACTCCTCTGTCTTCTTAGCTTGAGATATTCTCCCTATTTTTCTTCTCCTTGTAAATATTAGTTACTTTACCTGTCACTTTCCCAGATATATTTTTCTGCATATTGCCACTTCTTGTTCCCACCTCCTCCAGAGATTTCTTAAGCAGGTACACATCTTGATTGCTTGCGTAACTATGGTATGGTATATTATCGTAACTTCTGTATCTTTCTTCACTAGACTCTGAACTCTGTGGGTGCAGAGACCATGTCTTTACTCAGTTTTTATCCCAGCTCTCTGGCATTTTGCTTGTTGATTAGCAAATGTTTTAGTGAGTAAGTAAGTGAATGAATAAATGTAGGCATTCACAATGGAAGGAAACAGAGGCTCGGGGATATCTGTGAATAACTTAAATATAACTTAGATACTTGACTTTCAGTTCAGATAAACAAATTGGGCATTTATGGTTTCTAAAAGATACCATGCCTTATTTATTAGGAAATACAGAGATGAAAAAGGAAACAGTACCTACCTTAAATAATTATGTAAATCTTGGAATTCCTGTCGTGGCTCAGCGGTTAACGAACATGGCTGGCATCCATGAGGTTGCGGGTTCGATCCCTGGCCTTGCTCAGTGGGTTAAGGATCTGGTGTTGACGTGAGCTGTGGTGTGGGTCGCAGATGCGGCTCGGATCCCTCATTGCTGTGGCCCTGGCGTAGGCTTGCAGCTACAGCTCCGATTGGACCCCTAGCCTGGGAACCTCCATATGCCGTGGGTGCAGCCCTACAAAGAGAGAATGACAAAAAAAAATTATGTAAATCTCGTTGAGGATGAGGCAGGTACTATCCTCTACCAAAGAATATGATAACTATAATATTATGAGCTTACTGTGGGAATTTGGAAAAGTTCCTCTCCTGTTTTCTTACCCCCCGCCATAGTACTTCATATTGTATAATTATTTTATTCTGTTATGTGATGAAGAAAAACTGTGAGCGGGAGGTGGTGCTTGAAATTGTGATTATTGGGTGGGTTTTGACAGGTACCAGCTTGAAGGCATGAGGGTCTTGAGGCAGCATAGTAAACTAGGGCAAGAGAGTGTTACGAGGAGTATTCTAAGAAGATGTTCTGATAGGGTATGTATAATGGCACTGGACTATTTTGATTGCAAAGAGCATTTAGTACTGTATTATGTAGGATCTTGTGTAGCAGGCTGAGGAGTTTGGGTTTCATTTGGTTGTCAGTAGGTGTAGAGGCATCAGGAATTTTTGAGAACCTAATCAGTATTTTTATACAAAGAAAAATGCACACATAATATTTTGGTTTAGTCACAATTCTGTACAAAGTGAGAAGGTCATACTGAAGGCCTTGAAGTGATACCACTCACCTTCTTCCCGTCAGCATGCTGTGCTGTCTGCAGGCTGCTGTTCACGGATGACTCAAATCTGTCCCCTTCCTTTCACCAGTGCTGCTGCCACCCTTAATCTAAGCTGCTGCCATTGCTTACCTGGGCTACTGCATTAGCTTTTTACAAGTTTTCTTCTAGGGACTTCCTTAGTCTATTCTCCATAAAGAAGCCAGAAGCATCATTTTAAAAATGTGAAGGATTGTCAATTTATTCCTCGGCCTAACACCCTTTGGTGGCTTTGAATTGAATCCAGCTGTCTTACTTGGTCATGTAAACATCTGCATGTAGCATGGCCCACACTATGTATTCAAGCTCATCTCTCACCATGGGAAACCTTGCTGACTGCCTTTCAGTTCTCCACACACACTAATACTTCGCAGTGCTTTCCTGCCTTTTACTTGGCCTGTGTTTTTTTTTTCTTTTCTTTTTTTTTCTTAGTGTGCTGTTGACTTCACTTCTTCATAAGGCTTACTCCGGTGTTGTTTCCTCAATAAAGCCTTCCAGGACCACTTTATTTATTTATTTTAGGGCCACACCTGTGACATGTGGAGGTTCCCAGGCTAGGGGTCAAATCAGAGCTACAGCTGCCAGCCTACGCCACAGCCACAGCCACAGCAACGCGGGGTCCAAGCCATGTCTGAGACCTACACCACAGCTCATAGCAACACGGGATCCTTAATCCACTCAGCAAGGCTAGGGATCTAACCTGCATCCTCACGGATCCTAGTCAGGTTCCTTAACCGCTGAGCCACAAAGGGAACTCCTAAAGTGTTACTTTTTGGCAAGTGATTACTGAACTTTCCTGAAGTTAAGGTCATCTGATTCTTGATATGAAAATATGGCTTTCTGGGCTTCAGCTCAAATGTACTAAATCTAAACTTCTAGGGGAGAAGTCTGATGATTATCTCTGTGTTAATAATGATATTGGGAGAGTCTTATCCAGTAAAATCAGGAACTAAATGGGTAATGCCTGTTTACAACAGATTAAGTACTTAGATGCTTGAAATATGAGTTTACTTTGAAGGCTTTTGAAGGCTTTCATATGTTTCAGGATTGGGTCCAGTTCTCATAGTGAGAAGAAGAGGGTTCGGGTAGCTATTACAGTGCTTATTTGCTGTATTGTAAGAAGAAGAAGAGAAAGGAGAGATTTATCAGCATGCTGGCTAAGGACAAGAGTAAAATTAATGCCTTCTCTTTGTTACTGATTGCTGTTTTAGCTAGATGAAAGTATGTTTTACTTTAGAAATACACTTTAGTTTTCTTTATTGAGGATAGGGTATATTTTGATAGCCACAAGTTGTTTCATAGCACAAGAAAATAGTAGGTGCCCACTTTTCTGATATAGCTTTATTTTTCCTTGCCAGCTATGAATTTCTGTGGAGACATATGCAGGTATAGAGCATGTGAGTGTATATATGACACAAAGGCTGTAGATTCTTAGTATTTTCAGATTTAACGTGAATAGTTTTGATTGAAAACAATTGCAGAGTGCCCATTACTAATATTCAGTTTTGCTGAGGTATGTACTGAGATTCGATTTAATGTGTTAAGAGGCTGGAGTGTAGAAGCACTCTCAGTGTGTAAGCCTTGCCGAATGTCTTGCATTCTTATCTCCATGCCTCTCTTTTTTATTCTACACTCCCAGCACTTGTGCAGTAATTCTTCTAAAATTAATATAGACGTTCCTGCTGTGGCACAGTGGGTTAAGAATATGACTTCAGTGGTTTAGGTCACTGCAGATGTGCGGGTTTGATCCCTGGTCCAGTGCAGTGGGTTAAAGGATCTGGTGTTGCCAGCTGCAGCTTGGACTCAGTCCTTGGCCTGGGAGCTTCCATATGCCATGGGTGCAGCCATAAAAAAATATATAGATATGTAAATAAATAAAATTAATATTACCTTAAAAAACTTTTTTTAAATAGAACCACCACTGGTCAATCCCACAGGAGAAATTGGCTATAATTTCTGGTAGTTTCAGAGAAAATTAGGAATTTGAGAAAGTGATAGTTCTTAGTGCCAAGACAAATTTCTCCTTTAGTTTTAGCTAGCTAGCAATTTTAAAGTTAATGAATGAGAATCACCTAATATTTTAAGAAAACATTCTTTCCTCTGTCTTATTTAGAAATTGTGTGCCATTTCAAGGACTTGGAATGCTTTGTGCTCTATTCATTATCCAAATGTAAAAAGTCAGCGGTGGTAGTTCATAACTTGGAAAAACAAAAAGAACCACTGGAATTAAAAAAAACCTACAATGGAGGTAGTTTCTGTTGTGGCTCAGTGGTAATGAATCCATCTACTATCCATGAGGATGCTGCGTTCAATCCCTGGCCTCGCTCAGTGGATTAAAGATCCAGTGTTGCCATAAACTGTGGTGTAGGTTGCAGACACGGCTTGGATCTGGTGTTGCTGTGGCTGTGGTATAGGCCAGCAGCTGCAGCTCTGATTCAACCCCTAGCCTGGGAGATCCATATGCTGTGGGTGTGGCCCTAAAAAGTAAAAAACTGACACAAAACCTAAAATGGAGTAGGTCTGAGTGTGCCTTAAGTGTCTTAGTTTTTAAGTTTCATTTTATTGAGTTCCTTAAGTGATTACAACACTTACATCTTAACAAGAGCTTCAAGTTCACTTTTTTTTTTTAAAAGGGAGCAAAAGCCCTGAAAACTGATGTTTGATTACAGCTTTATGTAATTCATCATCAGTTATATGATTAAAAAATTCAGTTGGATTTCAGATTCCTCCAAAGTATCATGAAAATTAATATGTTTATATTGGTGAAAAATAAAACACTGGAAAGTAGGTGGTGGTATTAATGGTGGTGAGTATACGTGTGTTTATACATATGTACGTACTTTTTTCCTTTTCTGAAGTTACATAGCAAACTTCTGGAGACAGAGCGCCAACTAGGGGAAGCTCATGGTAGACTGAAAGAACAGAGACAGCTTTCAAGTGAAAAGTTGATGGATAAAGAACAACAAGTGGCTGATCTACAACTCAAACTTTCTCGTTTAGAAGAAGAAGTAAGTTTGTATTTTAAATGAGTTTTTTTGAGTACATGTATTGATAGATTTGAGGCATCTTAAATATTGTTGTGTTCAGTCTTTATTTTCAAGAGCTTAGTTGGGTTTTTAAAAAACATTAAGTTGTGTCTTTTATTTCTCCCCAATAATAACATCCTACTTATTAACTACATTAAGTCATTTTGTTGTGTTTGTATTCCTTAAAGTTGTCATCGAAAATTACAAAGAGGGGAGTTCCCATCTTGGCTCAGTGGAAACGAATCCGACTAGGAGCCATGAGGTTGTGGGTTCAATCCCTGGCCTTGCTCAGTGGGTTCAGGATCCAGTGTTGCCATGAGCTGTGGTGTAGGTCACAGATGCGGCTCGGATCTGGTGTTGCTGTGGCTGTGGCGTAGGCCGCCAGCTGTAGCTCAATTGGACCCCTAGCCTGGGAACCTCCATACGCCGTGGGTGTGGCCCTAAAAAAAAAAAAAAAAGAAAGAAAATTACAAAAAGGACTACTCTTAACCTTTAGGCAGGAAAAATTCTGAGGGTGAACCTATCAGGCTGCTTAAGAAGAGTCTTCTGGAGTTCCCATCGTGGCACAGTGGTTAACGAATCCGACTAGGAACCATGAGGTTGCGGGTTCGATCCCTGCCCTTGCTCAGCGGTGTTGCCGTGAGCTGGGGTGTAGGTTGCAGATGTGGCTCGGATCCCGCGTTGCTGTGGCTCTGGCGTAGGCCGGTGGCTACAGCTCCGATTGGACCCCTAGCCTGGGAACCTCCATATGCCGTGAGAGCAAAAAGACAAAAAAAAAAAAAAAAAAAAGAAGAGTCTTCTCACCCAGGAAGGAAATATCCTATCCCAGTAATAGAAAACCAAAGTGAAGTTTCTAATGAAACTGAAAAATGAACAGTTGGGGAGGGCATTGATGACATGTAGTTGGTGCATATGAACTTTGAGTTTGCATTTAAGGATTTTTTTTTTTTTTTTAAATTAAGCATGAGATTGAATGCTATCCTAATTTAAGCTGAGTTGCTAAAAATGGTAACTATTATTTGGTTAAACTCAAAGTTATCCATATCAGATTGTCTTTTATTAGAAGTAAAACAAATATTGCTACTGTTATTTAGATTATTGTTACAACAATATATATATAATGAATTCCTTGATCATATTCGTACATAAAAACAGTAATAAACTACATGCTAATCTGGAGAAAAGAATTTTATTCTTCTCAGGATAATCTATACCTCAGGAATAATTTCTTAATCATGAGATTAAGATTTTATGAGTAATGAGATGTTGCTTTTAAAGTTGATTTCATCTATTGTCTGAATTTAGTTTTCTCTTCAGATGTGAGAATTTCGAGATTCGAGGTGATGTCAGATATTTACAAGTGATAGCATTATGCCTTTGTCAACTTTTTTTTTAAGCTGAAGGAAAAAGTAGCAAATTCCACAGAATTGCAGCATCAGTTAGATAAAACAAAGCAACAGCATCAAGAACAACAAGCTCTTCAGCAAAGCACTACATCAAAACTTCGAGAAGCTCAGGTAAATTCTATTTGAATTTTTATCCTTTTAAACAAAAATTAACCAAATAATTATCCTTCTGTTGTGGTGAAATTAGTTAATGCAGAGTACTTGATTATGAAAGGTTTTGATAATTTTCATTATCTGGAAAATTAGAAAATATTTTTCTTTTGGTTACTATGTTGAAATTTTTCTCTAAAACATTAAATATTTATTATAAATAGGTTTATTTCCTATTATAAATTTACTTATATAAAATTTAAATTTATTAAATCTCTTTAAACAGATTTATTAAATTTCTTTAAAATATTTAAATTCTTATTTATACATAATAAATTGTTATTTATTAAAAATACCTTTTTGAAAAATTGAAAATGTAGATAAAATTTCTTGGTTTAGTTAGCAAAAAATAACATTTCCTTCATTAGAACTTACTGTTTATTAGTTATGTCCTTCCCTGCTTTAGAACTATCATGTGAACACTGGAATTGTAGGTTTAGAAAATGTAAGAGATTGAGTTAAATTTGTATCGATTCTACAGTATAGCTCAGATGATTGAAAGAAGTTAAATTTTTGTTTCGTTACAGTAGGGGTAAGGTGGTACCCAAATGTTTAAAATGAATTTGACCTTAGCATTCATTTACTCCTTCAGTCTTTCATTAATTCATTGAATATTATTGAACACCATGTGTCAGGCACTGCGGTAAGCACAGAAAACTGAGCTGCGTAAGATGTCGTGCCTGCCGTCTAGGCAGGGCAGTCTAATGACGTGCACACAGAAGCAGTACGGGAGTGTAGGGAAGTAGTAAGTAATGTGCCTCTCTTTCGCTTCTGAGTTTGGATAGTGGCATGACAGTCAGATGGATAGAGATCAGAATATTCACTTATTTGCTCTTTGATTCATTCAGTCCAACAAATAGATATTACTGTCTACTCTCAGCCAAGGAAATGATTTTGTGTATATGACCTCAGAGACAGCAGACAAAAATGTCTGTAGTGAAGAAGGCAAACAATAGCCCAGGTAAACAGGCAAAATGTATAGTGTGTCAGATGGCCATAAATGCTATGGAAGTGAAAAAAGGGAAGAGGAACTCTCTGGGGAAATGGAGGTGGGACTGCAGTGATAGGATTGCCTGGGAAGGCCTCTCTAAGAAGATGAAAGGCCTGAAGGAAAGGAGGGTGTGAGCCAAGTGGAGATCAGAAGAGCGTCAGTTTATTAACAGGCCCTGAGGCAGGAGCTTGTCTAAGGAACATCAGGAATCCAGTGCATGGAGTGAGAGAGATGAGAGAGGTAGAAGTGGCGCAGAGATCACAAGGGATCAGAACATGTTGAACCGCACAGTTGTAATTTTAAGGATTTTACTGTGGATGAGATGAGAAATCTTTGGAGGGTTCTGAGCAGTGGAATAGCATGATCTGACTTGTAATTTCACAGGATTCCTCTGGCTCTTGTATTGAGAGTAGACTGTAGGGGCACATGAGTAGAATCAAAGAAATTAACTAAGAGACTACTATAGTAATCCAGACAAGAAATGATATGGCCTGGATAAGAGTGGAAACGATACAGGTAGTGGGAAATGGTCAGATTCTAAATATACTTGAAAGGTAAAGCTGACAGATTTACTGATAGATTGATATGGGGTATTGACAGAGAAGTCAAGGATGATTCCAAGGATTTCCATTTGAGTGGTCAGAAGGCTGGAGATCAGGCAAGATGAAGACTGGGAATTCTATTGGATTTGGCAACATGAGGTCATGGATGACATTGATAAGAGCAGTTTTTAAAGAGAAGGAGGGGCAAAAGCCTGTTGGAGAGCGTCAGAGAAAATGGGAGGAGAAAAGTTTGATACAACGAATATAGATAACTCTAGTTTTACCATAAAGAGTAGCAAAGAAAAGTGTATGTGAAGCTGAGGCAGAGGATTTGGCACTGGTCTGCAGTCAAGGGGTCTTTGTCATAATGTACCCCAGAATGAAATTTATTCGTTCAGTCAAAGACCAACCTGGAAATGACAGCCTTTTACTTTCTGTTAGGCAGGTTGTCTCGTAAACTAAAGGGAGAGTGAAGGGCTGAGTTAGACAGTCTTAGCTCTTTGTTCCCACCTTTCCAAAGAATTAAGTTCTTATTCCCCGGGGAGGAATAAGAAAAGGATGGCACAGAGGCCAGGCGAAGTCTCTAATTATGAAATATCCTAAAAACTAATTAGAGAAATGCAGTGAGTTTAGTTCCAGATGTGCATATGTGCATACAATTATTATGATAGCATAGAGGATGGTTCTTTAACTCAGAATCTGGAAAAAAGTTATTGAAAATTTCCTTAGAAAGGGCAATCTGTCACAAAGATTGTGTAGATGTTTCTGGGTGGCATAGGTGGTAGTAGTAGTATACTCCAAGGAGAAGTTACCAGGGACAGAATGCTGAAGCTGATGTGACCTAAACTGTTTGGTTTTGCTGGAGCTTAAAGGATAATATAGAGATGAGTCAGAGAAGAGGCCAGTGTATTAGACATGGGTAAGTTTATGGAACGCCTTTCTGTCTATCCTCGAAGACAGAAGAGTGTTGATGGTCTTAAGATGTGACTTTTAGATAGGTTATTCTTGTGGTTATGTGAAAGATGGATTTTGGAGAGAATATTCTGAGACAGGATCAGTTAAAAGACTAATAATATATGCGGTGATTTCGATGAAAAACAATCATGTCCTTAGTTCAAGCGATTGTTGAAAAAAGCATCATGGGGACCAGTATGAATGATATTTTGGAGATAAATAGGACTTACTGACTTAATAGTTGTAGGGAATCAGAGAGAAAGGGAATGACTTCCAGACTGGTATCATCGGGTGCATGGTACATGGAAGTATCATTAGCTGTGTTAGTGTATGTGAGAAAGATGGCCATGTTATAGGACAGTATGTTGAGTTCCGTTTTGGACATGTCTTGAGCCACCTATGGGATATATTAATTGAAAGCTTGAAGGAGTGGACCCAGCCATACAGTACCTGCAAGAGATAATCAGTATATATGGGGTAAATGGATTATTAGATGTGAGGGGAGAGTATAGAGAGAAAAATGGACAATTGGTAACACAAGAATTTTGGGAAACAGTAGCATTTAGGGGATGGATGAATGGAGGAAGAAGAGCACAGAGAAAGAGAGAATGATCAGAGGAATCAAGGGGAACTTGCAGAGGGAAAGCCCAAGGACTAGGGAGAGTCAAAAGCTGGGAGTAATCATCAGCTTCAGATGCGGATGTGTGGAGAGCATGCCCAGTATGATACATGAAAGAGATCTTTTAGATTAGGCAGGTAAGAATGAGTGACCTTGTTAAACATGATTTCAATAAAGTGATAGACGAGAATGTCTGATTTATGCTGGATGAGTAAGTGAGAGGTGAAGGAGTTGGGAAAGTAAACATGCATTACTTTTGAAATTTAGATGTGAATTGTATAAAGACTGGGCAGAAACCGAAGTGGGACTTGGTTTAGGAAATGTTTTTGAGAACAAAGATACCTGAATATGTTTATAGTCTAGGACTAAAGGATGGGTAGAGAGGATATTGGAGAATGGGAGGTGACTAAAGAAATAAGGTATTGCTAAGTTATGATGTCCCTGATACGGTGGGTGGTGGTAAGTTTGAACTTACCCTGTGAAAGATATCTTTTGAAGCTTGAGGAAATGTGTATGTATCTGAATAAATTTAAAATTAATTTCATAGGTAAGGGGAATAAAAACTATAGTTGATCATTCCTGAAGGTTTGCTTCCCTCCCCTTTTTGGATAAAGTTTGACTAGTATAGCTAGCTGAATGTTAGGTAGGCGGAGATTAAGAATTTGGAGATTAAGTTTTTACGTGGTTATTCAGGGGACTGTTTGAAGATGACACCCCCATTCAAGTGACAGGATTGAAAAGGTGATTCTGAGTGTATAGTAGAGGATGGAATCTAGAAATCTGTGGTGGTGCCAGTCTGTGGAGGTTTGTGATGTGCTCTAAAAGTGTTCAGAAATGTCAGTGTGCAGAAAGCAGATTGCAACACTGATCTAGGATTGGACTTCTTTGGGGCGGCCGTATTGGCAATTTGGGGGTGGAAGGAAATGGAGAATGTAGATGAAGAACAGTTAAGCTCAGTTCACATCCATATATGAGGTTCGGCAAGGGAAGCTAGGCAGGTACTAAAAAAGCTAGAAGAAAATTGAGGTCAGTGTCTGACACTGGAGAGCAGAAACGAGGTCAGGAACTTTAAAAATGGTCAGGAAGTTGTGGTCACAGAGTAGGACAGATTGGCATTTTTTTATGGAACAATTTCAGGTGACTGTAAGATCCTGCATGTGAGTGGTTGAATGGAATGCGTAGAGGTCCAGGAATTGAGATGATGTGAATGTTGAGGCTGTGCTCTTAATTCTCTATGTATTTTGTATTTCCCAGGAAATTGGCAGAAATTGGGATTGAAAGAAAGACTAAATCAGGTCTCAAGTCTTCAGTGAATGAGGTAGGGATTTATAGATAGCAACGCAGGACAGAGTGTAGAATAAATGAATGACATACTTCCCAAAATGTCATAAAGCTTTTACTTGAGGGTAAGAATAATGACGATTAAAAAAAAAAAATCTAGAAAAAGTGAACCCCTCCTGCTTGCCCAATGGAACAGTCCTTATGCATCAGAGGGGGCTGGTGGGGAATGAGTACCTCTAAAGGGAGAACCAAATTTCAGGTAGACTTGGCCGTAGATTGCTAGTTCTGGAAAAAGCTCAGGCCTGCACGGTGGTTCCAGAAGATGAGTGCGATGTGCAGAGAGGGGTCATTAGTGGCAGGAGCAGAGGATGACCACAGAGTAAACCTGGCTACTTTTCATTGTTTTGTGATGGAAGCATAGATGAGAAACGTGTTTGAAAGTAACTTTTCACATATTTTAATATTGGCACACATTGTTGAGGGTACTAGGTGGTTGCTGGCTCTGTCTCAGCAAGGTGGGATGGGCTGCTGTAACATTTGCAGAAGGGCTTGTTAGGGCCTTGTTCTGGGTGGAATCTCTCTGGCTCTCTTAGAATGATGGAGGCAGAGGCAAAAGCCGTGGGTCAGGTGGCTCCAGAACAGGCAAGGGTGTTGTTCCAGAGGTGGGCTGTTTGTATGTGCGCTGGGTAACGTGAAGGCCCTTGGTAAAGTAGAAAAGGAGGAGACCTTGATGGAGCCATAGAAGGGTCCTCTTGGGTTACTAAAAATCACCTTCATGAGTGTATGTCTGTTAGACAGCAGCCCTTGTCTTCCCATTCATTCAATAAGTATCTTAGAGCACATGTGTCTTGGATACATAAGTGAATAAAACAGGCAAAAATCCTCATCTTCATGGAGTGTATACTCTTGTGAGGGGTGGAAGGAGGCAGATACACACGGAAAATAAGTAAATTATTTAGTATGTTAGAAGAGATAAATGCTATGGGAAGGAAGAACTGTTCAAGTGAGGGAGCACTGGTAAAGGAGCATTTGTTTTTCTTTTTTAGGGCTGCACCTATGACATATGGAAGTTCCCAGGCGAGGGGTCGAAATCAGAGCCATGGCTGCCGGCCTACGCCACAGCACAGAAACACAGGATCTGAGCCTCGTCTGTGACCTACACCACAGCTCACGGCCACACTGGGTCCTGAACCCACTGAGTGAGGCCAGGGATTGAACCCGCATCCTCATGGATACTAGTTGGATTCATTTCCACTGTACCCCAATGGGAACTCCAAGGCCGCGGTTGTAAACGTAAAGATCAGGGTAGATGTGACTGAGAAGCTGACATTTGAGGAGACGTTTGAAGGACAGGGAATGAGCCACGTGACTCTGTAGGGAAGCTGCCAGGTAGAAGAAAGAGTGCAAAGGCTCTGAGGTGGGATTGTGCCTGGTGTGATCAGAAATACTAAGGAGTCCTACGTGCCTGAAATGGATTAAACAGGATTGTAGTAGGTGGCGAGGTCAGAGCGTTAGAGTAAGAATGTGGTTAATTGAAGGGTTTTTTTTTGGTTAAATTCTAGTTTGTTAGTAATGTAGATTTAGGAGTTCTTGTGTGGAGCAACAGATTAAGGATCTGGTGTTGTCACTGCAGTGGCTTGGGTTGCTGCTGTGGTGCGGGTCTGATCCCTGGCTGCAGAACTTCCACATGCTGTGAGGATAGCTCCCCCCATGTATAAATATATATAAAATACACAGATAGATTTGTATTGTTAACTATATAGTTATAATTATTTACTTAAATTTGCCATATTAAAATGTAATGATTAGTAAATGTGTAAGACTAAAGGTATGATGAGTCATTTTGTTTGAGGAATAACTTTAAGTTCTCTATCTTTAAAATAGTAGTTTTCAATTCTTTACAGAATGATTTGGAACAAGTACTTCGTCAAATTGGTGATAAGGACCAAAAGATCCAGAACCTTGAAGCCTTATTACAGAAGAGTAAAGAAAATATTTCTTTATTAGAGAAGGAAAGAGAAGATCTTTATGCAAAAATTCAGGCTGGTGAAGGAGAGACTGCTGTTCTTAATCAATTGCAAGAAAAAAACCATATATTACAGGAACAAGTAAGCTTGTCTAGTGTATTCTATTTCTAAATTTTATTTTTATTTCTCTAAATCTTACTAAGTGCTTTGTGTAAATGATTCTGCTAATTTTAGTACTTGTAAAATTATTATGTATTTCTGAAAAATACCATCTCATTTACCTTAGAAGTGGGTTGCTAATGCAGTGAAAATAAATTAGTTACCATGATTTGATAAAGGAAATCTCAGTTCAAGCCCCAGGATGTAACTTATTACCTATGTGACCATAAGCAAATCATTTAACCATGTTAGCTCATTGGAAAAGTATAGTTAGTTCATACTGAAAAGTTAGACTTGCTTCTTGGCATTTTGTGATGTTTTGAAAAAGGAAAGTCAGGAACAAAATATATTTATAAACTATATCAGGTATTAGTTATTTCTGTGTATTGCTTAATATCCAGACTTAGTGGTTACCTATATTTGATAATGTACATGTCTTTGGGATATATAGTTAGTAACAATTTTGATAAGTTGCCTTATAATTTTAACATTTGTATGTTAAAGTGAAACTTATAAAACATAAAATTTTATAAAACTTATAAAATTTACAGTTTGAAACTCAATATGGTTTCAAACTGTAAAGCATTTAGTGTCACTTTTTGGGAAGAATTGCCCAATAGGAGAATCATAATTATCTAAATGAAAAAGTTTTAAAAGTATCAGTAGGTCATATCACTTTTCTAATTTGGGTATTAGAATATATCACAAAACTTTCCCCTGCATTTCAAAGTTAGCCTTGGTTACCAGTTTTTATGAAGAATTCTTTAGTCTAGTTTTTAGTTGAAAGTTGCATACAACGTAACATTGCATATTACACAAATATCAGGAAAGCCTATGCAATTTTTTAAAAAGAGTAGGTAAAAATAAATCTATGTCCTTCTGCTTCTAGCTGTGTTGGAGTAACTGGTACGCTATTTAGTCCTCCCACTGTAAACCGCTAGAAAAGTGGGAAAAACTATAAAATAACTGTTTTCAGACATTGTACAAGGAGCACTATAAGGGAGTTCCCCTCATGGCTCAGCAGAAACGAACCTGACTAGTATCCATGAAGATGCCAGTTCCATCCCTGGCCTCGCTCGGTGGGTTAAAGATCCGGTGTTTTCCGTGAACTGTGGTGTAGATCGCAGAAGTGGCTTGGATCCTGAGTTGCTGTGGCTGTCGCTGTGGCAGCTACAGCTGTGATTCAGTCCCTAGCCTGGGAACTTCCATATGCTGCAGGAGTGGCCCTAAAAAGCAAAAAACAAAACAAAACAAAACACTATAGGGCTTTCGTCTCTGAGAAGCAAAGCAGGTGAAATGAACATCTCCAGCTTTTGACCTGGAGACATTTTTCCAGCCTGCTGCAGGTGGGGGAATCCACGGAGAGCACAGTGGTCTCCCTGAACTAAGGAATGAGAGTTTAAGTTCAGGGGGTTTGAACTCAGATGTGCAGGGTGGAAGGGGAACAATGAGAGTAGGGAACAGCGTAGAGAAAATGCTCCAGAAATCTGCATAGGGATCCACTTGAGCCTTTAGCTGAATGCCGAGCTTTACACTCGTAAGGAGGAATTCCATGCGGCCAGGCAGTGGAACAAATTATTAGGAGCTGCAGCTGAAAAATGATCAGAACTCACAGAGCTGGGATACGTTCAAGTTCCAGCCAGTCAGAGAAGAAAGACATGGTTGAACACTTGAGGGCATTCGGTTAAAAACCCCAGAAATGTCACACCTTAAGAATAAAGCTAAACTAGCCCTAGAGTAAAAGCCAGCATACACCTAACCTAATAAACACAGGAACAAGCCTGGAAGGAATCCAGCTGGACCACCAAGTGTATTAACTGCCTGCTGGGGCAAAATTCAACATTCTTTTGAAAGAAGACAACAAAATCTAGACTAATCACAATAAACATCAAAAAATACTGGACATACAGAGAAGTGGACAACGCGAGCTAAAAGAGGAGACAAATGATTCATTGGAAATAGAACCTGCAGTGAGAGAGGAGCGTCATCAGACAAGCACTTTCACACAGCTTTTCAAATACATTTATGGATACAAACAGCTCATACAACTGAACAACAACAAAAACCCAACCCAACTGAAAAATGGGCAGAAGGCCTAAATAGACATTCCTCCAAAGAAGACATGTGAATGGCCAGTAGGCACATGAAAAGATGCTCAGCATCACGAATGACTAGAGAAATGCAGATCAAAACTACAGTGAGGTAGCACCTCACGCCAGTCAGAATGGCCATCATTAATAAGTCCGCAAATAACACCTGCGGAGAGGCCGTGGCGAAAAGGGACCCCTCCTGTACTGTCAGTGGGAAGGTCAGTCACCACAGCCACTGTGGCATGAGCAACAGTACGGAGATTCCTCAGAAAACTAAATGTAGAACTACCGTATGATCCATGTTTGTTTATTTTTGGAAAGATGGGAGCAGTTCTTCTTAAAAAAAAGTTGAGATAGTCTGTCATAGAGTAATTTAACATTCTCCTGGTGCTTCAATTTGAGTTTCTTAGTTCTTATTATATCGTTTGTGACCTTTATAATTAGAGTCTTGCTTATACGGTAGGTAACTCAACTAACGGAGAAACTGAAGAATCAGTCAGAAAGCCATAAACAGGCCCAGGAGAATTTGCATGACCAGGTGCAAGAGCAGAAGGCACATCTCAGAGCTGCCCAAGACCGTGTCCTCTCCCTGGAAGCCAGCATCAGTGAATTGAGCAGTCAGTTAAATGAAAGCAAGGAGAAGGTCTCCCAGCTTGACATACAGGTAATATTGAATTATGTGACGTAATATGAAGTCTGTATGAAAAAAGCATCAGTTTTAGGCCATCGCATTTTAAACTGTTTCTCCCCCCTCCCTACTCTGCTCCCCTGCCTTGCTTATTAATGGAAAAATGATTAGGAATAGGAATTAAATAAAGGTTCTATTTTGAAAGTGTGTTGAGCTTTCCTTTTGCCTCTCTCTCTCATTCTCTCCCTCTCCCCTCCCCCTTCCCATCCTCTTTCTCTCCTCCTGAAACCACCAGGTCTTTTCACTTCTCTCTGTTTTCATGAATCCCTTTTTGTTGTTTTTGACGTTTAAAGCAATTTGATATTATACCATTTAGGTTTCTGTTACATTTCTTTGAATTATTTTGAATTTGATTTTTAAATTTTACTTTAAAGTTTTGATTAAAAACACCCTTATATGATACCATTATGCATATTAGTATATTTTCTTTCAGAAGCCTATATGGAAATCTTGCTCAGTGAGGAGTGGAAATGAAGACGTACTTCTTTCTCCATTCTCATCATTGGTTTCTTACTCTATATTGTAGTAGAGAAAGTTATAGAAACACTTCTAACCCTTAATTTCCTTTTTTTTTAGGAGAATAATTCCATTGAAAATCAGAAATAATACAATAAAATAAGTTACTCAAATTTGGAGAAAAGAGGATACCCATTTCATTTTTCAAAAAATAGAATTTGTTAGTTGAGTATCAGATCATTCAGTATATGGATGTCCAGTTTGAGAGAGGGAAGAGTGTTTTGGTGTTATATAGGGATTTATTTTTTTATCTTTTATCCAAACATTAGGAATCTCCTCCCTTATTTATTCCTGTTTGGGGAATTATCACATGCTTATTTTCTTAATGTCTGAATCTTTATGTTTTCTGACAAAAGATTTAATTTTTTAAATTATTTAGTGACAGAAGTCATGTACACTCGGGCAAGGGGGAAACCAAGAATTAAATATAAACTAAATGATGTGTAAATTTTGTCACAGATTAAAGCCAAAACTGAATTATTGCTATCAGCAGAAGCAGCAAAAACTGCTCAAAGAGCGGATCTTCAAAATCATTTGGACACAGCTCAAAATGCATTACAAGATAAACAGCAGGTAAGGGAACCTGATACAGTTTCTTAAACCATAACCTAATGTTTTGGTAGATAAATTAACTGAAAATGTGTAAAAATGATACTCAGTTTTATATACTATTGGAATTGACTTATTCTCCTTAATTTCTCCCTGAGTTCAGAACCACTTGAGTGGTAGATGCAGGAGTCAGACAGATGGAGATAAAAATATTATCTGTTTTTGATCAAGCTCTACTTGTGTGCAGCTGTGGTTGGGCTTTTTAATATTGTATTTCTCCCATTAATTAGATCTTGGCACAAAGCTAAAATATTTACTCCGAAGTGCCAATGATTGGGAAAGAAGCTAAACTTACACACCTGTTTCTAGGAGGTAATTGGGCTGTGATCCAGGTATATGTCCTACCTGGAAGCAGGAAAAAAGAGCACTCTGTGTTCCACCTCAGGAATGAAAGTTACTCTTTTTTCTTGGGGGAAGGGATACAGAAGTTACTCATCTCAATAGTTCCATAGAACAAAAGCTTCTTATTTTAGGGTCAAGATCAAAATGCTGGTAGATTTTTCTTTCCTTGTACCAGGTAGGAATTTTAAAAATTTACTTCTTGAGAAATAATACTGGTTGTGGGTCCGAACTTTTTTTTTGGGGGGGGTCTTTTTTTTGGTCTTTTTGCCATTTCTTGGGCCACTCCTGTGCCATATGGAGGTTCCTCAGGCTAGGGGTCTAGTCAGAGCTGTAGCCGCCGGCCTACTCCACAGCCACAGCAACGCGGGATCTGAGCCGCATCTGCAACCTACACCGCAGCTCAGGGCAACGCCGGATCCCTAACCCACTGAGCAAGGGCAGGGACCGAACCCACAACCTCATCGTTCCTAGTCGGATTCGTTAACCACTGCGCCACGATGGGAACTCCGGTCCAAACTTTATTTAACAATGTAGTAATATATCAAGTTAACGAAACCATTTTCTGTATTTACCCTAAATCCTAATCCCATTTTTCTCCTTAGATTGCATGTTTACTTTAAATTTTGATATATATCGTTTCAGACCTCTGTAAACACTGAACGTGTGTGTGTGTGTGTGTTGTGTAAGTGTGTGAGAGAAGAGAGAGAGACACCACACCCACTGGTCTTTTTTTCCTTTATGCACATTTTATCACTATAAAATGTTGATCTTCAACTTGCTTTTTAACTTACATTATTGCCAAGGACATCTGGAAAGTATTTTCTAAGCACAGCAATCAGTGCCAAAAACTGTAGTGGAAAATGTATTCATAAGAATAACCACAGAAAAGTTTAAAATTTACCTGCCGAAAATATTACTACTAACATTTACTACTAAAATTCTACAGCAAGTAGCTAAAAGAGTAAAACATTTTCAGAAGTATGTCTGATGAAGGGTTAATATTTTTGATGTTTAAAGCACTTTCACATAAGAAATAACTGAACCTTCAAAAGTATACAATCAGGAGTTCCTTTTGTGGCTCAGTGGTTTAACGAATCCGACTAGGAACCATGAGGTTGCTGGTTCGGCCCCTGCCCTTGCTCAGTGGGTTAAGGATCCGGCGTTGCCCTGAGCGGTTGTGTAGGTTGCAGACGCAGCTCGGATCCTGCGTTGCTGTGGCTCTGGCGTAGGCCGGTGGCTACAGCTCCAATTCAACCCCTAGCCTGGGAACCTCCATATGCCTCGGGAGCGGCCCTAGAAAAGCCAAAAAAAGCCAAAAAAAAAAAAGTATACAATCAAACCTAAATTAGCAAATCCTCAAGTTCATTAAGAGTCAGTTGCAAATTAAGATAATCATAAAATATGCCCTTACCAAGGTAAAATGTGTGTATGTAACACTGCATGGATTGATGTGTAGAACAAGCCACTTCCATGCGCTGCTTGTGGTAGTGTGCATTAGTTTAACCTTTTGATGGTGGTAGGGGAAGCTGGTTGGTAGCATATTTATTTTAAGACCTTTAGGATTTTTCTTATTCTTTAACTCACCTTTCGTCTTTTATCCTAAGGAATAGTCATAGTTTGCGTCTCTGCAGAAAGTTTTGTAGCAACCTAAGACTGTAAAGTAAGACTTTGGCTAAAAAATGGTCTGTATCAAAAAAACGGAAATTTATGTAGTTACGTATAATGATACTTTAGAAAATAATGTCAGTTTCATGATGCATTGTTATGGAAAAAAAAGACTACAATAAAACAATATATAAAGCAAGACCTTTTATTTTAAACATACAAATCAGAAAATAGACGCTAACACAGAAAAAGACTAGAAAGTTAGCAAAATATTAAGTGATTATCTATGGGTAGCAGATTTCCTAGTAATTTTTTGTTTTTTGTTTTTCCTGTGCAACTAGATATTCCAAATGAACATTATGATGTTATCATTATAATTAATAAATTATTAAAAAATGCTGCCTTGGGAGTTCCTGTCGTGGCGCAGTGGTTAACGAATCCAACTAGGAACCATGAGGTTGCAGGTTCGGTCCCTGCCCTTGCTCAGTGGGTTAACGATCCGGCGTTGCCATGAGCTGTGGTGTAGGTTGCAGACGCGGCTCGGATCCCTCGTTGTTGTGGCTCTGGCGTAGGCCGGCGGCTTCAGCTCCAATTGGACCCCTAGCCTGGGAACTTCCATATGCCGCGGGAGCGGCCCAAGAAATGGCAAAAAGACAAAAAAATAAGTAAATAAATAAAAAATGCTGCCTTGAACATTGCTAACATTTAGTTGTAAAAGTGTTATTTTACTGTTAGCTTATTCATTATTCTACTGTATCTTTTGGCTCCTAAAGTAACTCTTCCTTGAGTAGGTTAATTGAGCTGTTAGGTACGGTAACTTAGTATCTCAGGCTATGTATAACTTCAGTGCAGGTCCTTTATATTGATGGGTAAATATAACCTTTGATAGACTTATCTATTGTCTTACTCAAAGTAGTTTCCTAAATAAAATTAGAATTTTCTGTTTTACTTTAACCAACCATTTGGGAACTAGAGTGAAGTAAACCTTACCAAAGTTATCTTTAATTTTACTTTTCTGTAGGAGTTAAATAAAATCACTACTCAACTGGACCAGGTCACTACAAAGTTGCAGGATAAACAGGAACATTGCGGTCAGCTGGAAAGTCATCTTAAAGAATATAAAGAGAAACATCTCTCTTTAGAACAGAAAACTGAAGAATTAGAAGGTCAAATTAAGGTTTGTATAAAAGAAACTGAATTTAGCCATATTTTCTATTGCTGTAGCAATGGAATTGATGACCTAGATGGAGTCAAAGATTTCAAATTTTCAAACAAAGGTTAAGTTGTGATGTAAAAGTTTTAAAAATTAAAAAAAAAAAAAATGGAGTTCCCGTTGTGGTGCAGCAGATACGAATCCGACTAGGAACCATGAAATTTCAGGTTCGATCCCTGGCCTCGCTCACTGGGTTAAAGATCTGGCGTTGCCATGAGCTGTGGCGTAGGTTGCAGATGTGGCTTGGATTTGACGTTGCTGTGGCTATGACATAGGCTGTGATGTTGCTCGGCATAGGCTACAGCTCTGATTTGACCCCTAGCCTGGGAACCAAAAAAAGTTACCTGTAATTTTTCTTGTTTGATTTTGAATTCCATCTTTACTTTTAACTTCTTTGTTAAAGGATGGCTTTTGCAAATAGCAGTTAACATATATACTGGTTCCATGGTATGTGTAAATATTTCAAAGCGACAGCCAACCAGGGATCTACTCTGTAATTATGAGGAACTTATTTTTTGTTGTTGTGAAGGCTGTTTTGCTGTATCATTCCTGTCTCTTTCCCTCTTTATTCCAATATAATATTCAGGGATGGTATATGTCTTCCTTTTTTAAACTTTACATTTATACTCTTTGGGTTTTGTTTCTAATTTAATATTATTTAAATTTATTATAATTTACACTATGGTAAACTTGTTTCTTTAATACAACTCTAAATGAAAGTTTGGAGCTAAAGAGATTAAATGACTACACATATTAGAGAAGGATTTGACCTGAGTCCTTTGTCCTTTAAGTTAAAACTACTGTAAGTTAAAAATTTCTCAAGTTACTATATATATATAACTTATACCTTCACAGTCAGATGAAGCACTTCTGTACAACTGTAGAATCATGGGCTGTGAATTTGTATACATGTACATCTGCATCCATATAACATGGAAGAAGAAAATTACATTTTCAGATCTTTCTGTGTGTTCCTTTTTTCTTTTCTTTATGGTCAATAATATGGCATGACAAATTACTTGACGTAATGGTTGAAAAAACCAAAAACTAATTTTTTAGATGAAAGGCATCTCATGAGAAGTCTATTTAATTATCTTTTAAAAACAGTTATTTAGAACCAATAGTATCTATTGTAATCTATCACAATATTGGATATTGGACATTTTTTCTAATTATTGTTTTAGGACATATTCCATCTGTTATATAGAATTAACATAGCTACGTTGAATGTCAAATATAAGCATTGAGTAAAGCCACGGGTACCTAGATTGGCTTATAAAATATTTAGAGTGCAAAATTTTTACTGCTATACAAGACAATGCCTTGCTTATAGATTTTTGAACTATGTACTTAACAGTTTGACTTTTTTTTTTTTTGGCCACACCTATGGAATGTGGAAGTTCCTTGGCCAGGGATCAAACTTGCACCACTGCAGCAACCTGAGCTGCAGCAGTGACAATGCCGGATCCTTAACCTACTGAGCCACTAGGGAACTCATGACTTTTGTGAATTTGTAAAAGTACACACAGTTATATGTATATGAATGAGACAAAAATCCACACTGTGTAGAACAATGATCTCTAGATGAAGAGATTAAAGAAGCACAATCAGAAGTTTAATTGGTTTTATATTTAGGGTCAATAGGTGTCAATGAGAAGGATGACACGACAGCTTCATTTTAGTTGTGAATATTTCTAATTACATCAGTATTATTAACTGTGATTATAAAGGATTATATATTTTAAGTGTGCCCATGTGTGAACCTGTTACTTAGTTTTTTCAGACTTCAGTTAATAACTTTTACTCAGGTAACAAATATAATTATTTTAAGTTTATTCTCTTACTCAGAGTTAATTTTGAAAAGTAAAAACTTAGTGGCTACTTGTCCTATATGAAGCCTGCTGCTAGGTTTTCTGAAAGATTCCACGATAAATGGCTGCTTTATTCAGTGAAAGCTTCAGAACAGATATTTTTGGTTATTTTTGTGTGTTATGTCAACATCAGTTTGAGTATAAACAAAAGTGTTACAATGTTATAATAGATAATTATTGACATGAAAATTGTTATTATATTTCTTCAATAGAAATTGGAAGCTGATTCACTTGAAGTTAAAGCAAGCAAGGAGCAGGCTTTGCAGGATCTACAACAGCAAAGACAACTGAACACAGATTTAGAGCTTAGAGCTACAGAATTGAGTAAACAACTTGAAATGGAGAAAGAAACGTAAGCTTGACGACTTAAGGGAGAGCATTGTAAATTAAGAATTAACAGTTTTTTAAGATTTCAATTTTATCATCACATCTTTAAAGATTTATTTGATTCTATAAACTGCTTATATTAATATGAATAAAATAAAGCCATCTAATATGGTTAAATAGGAGGGCTTGTGACCAGTCACATTTCAGCAGACTTTGTCTTTAAATGCAAATACTCCACTCTGACTGTGTTGACAGACTTGATCTGTGGCAAGAGGATGAAGGTTTTTGACTCTCAGTAGTAAAGATGGAAGTTGGGTGCCTGGAAAAGGTACCTTTCAGGGAAATGAAGTAAAACCCATCAATAATTAAGTTGTTTCACACCTTCATGATCACATCCTTGTTTTGGGAGTGATGACAAAATGTTTTTGTTCTCATATTTAGTACATTGGGTTCTGATACTGTGAATTTGAGGATATGCAGGTGCAAATGGCATTTCTTCTCACTGATAACATCGTCGT
The DNA here is from genome assembly GCF_016906955.1 of Phacochoerus africanus. Taxonomy (NCBI): domain Eukaryota; kingdom Metazoa; phylum Chordata; class Mammalia; order Artiodactyla; family Suidae; genus Phacochoerus; species Phacochoerus africanus. Next base: position 93,999,476 of record NC_062550.1, read on the forward strand.
GTCCAGCGCCTAGGTTTGGAGGGTACATCTGATCCTTTCTATCACCCACTAACTGGATCGTCACCTCTGGAAGCCAGTCATGTGTCTGTGAAGGTGACCTCTGAGTTGGCTCTTGTTCTCTTTCCCAAGGACCCTTATGGGCCCCGGCTGTTCTTTCCACTTCTACTAAGGTTTTTTTTTTTTTTTTCCCTTTATACTTTATGCAAGCATTTCTTCCATGGGGTCCTGCCTTTCTAGAGTACTACCTAAGAAAGGCAAGTTAGGTAAACATATCTAGAGTTTGACTGAACCTCACCCTGTTATGCTCAGCCCACATAACAGGGTACAGGGCCCCCCTTTCTCAAGGGCCACTGATGCTATTCAGGCAGTTCTTTCCCACCAGCTTCCATCTTGTATTTTCATTCCTCTGCAGGTTCCTCTTGGTTAATTTTCCATGGGTACCTATATGTGTTATTGGGTAAAGTATTCCATAAATATCAATTAGGTTGAGGTGGTTGATAATATTGTTCTAATCTTCTATATCCTTGCCATTTTTCCCCCTCTGGTCATTTCTGTCAGTTTCTGAGAAAGGAGTGTTAAAGTTTCCCAGATGGTGTGTGGTTTTTGTTTTTTTGTTTTGTTTTGTTTATTCTTAAGTGACTTAAAAAAACAACTAAGTTTTACAGTCACTATGAAAGCCTTTATTTCTGTTGCTTTCTTTGATTCACATAGTTGTATGATTTTATAATAATTATTTGTGGGAAAGTTAAGTAGCATAGTAAATAAATATATCAAGTCCTCATTTTAAGGTTGCTTGACAAGGATTTTAACTATATTAAAATGGCAAAGTAATAATTAGTGCAATGACTTTTCTATTTAGACCTTTAAAAATCAGTGCAGTACAGGATCCTATGAATGTACTTCATTTTTCTGGCTACTTTTTAGAAAGTAAAAGTAAGTTTCTGGGACTAAAAGTTAGAAAATTTCAAGGTATATATGCAGCTCTGGTATTGTATTAATACCTAACTTCAGTTATGTGGCTGATAATATATCTTTTAATAACCTCCCTTTAACATATTGTTCAATTTATCATAAAGTACACTGATGACAAAATACACTAGAAATAGGATACATTCTAGAAATATTACTTTGCATCTGGTTTTATTTTCTCTTTAGAAACTTGATCTTCAATGTGTGCTTTTCCTTTGATGCATATAAACATAATTTTATTCATTTTATGAAAACAGAAGTCTTTAACTCTTACAGCAATATATTCATTTCCTTATTCTTATAATTTTTTTCACTCATTTAGGTATAGAAAGCTTTGTTTTAAGGGACAAAAAATAACAAATTTGTTATATAATCTGCTAGGTTCTAAGATTAAAATAAATCTTTTGTCTTTCCTCTATGTGAAATGAGATATTCTTCTATTTTTTTTTCTACTTTTTTTTTCTGGTTACCTTATGTGTTTTGAAATTTAAGACGTTTCAAACATATAATGTGTTTTACATTTTCAAGGAAAGAGGCAAAGTTCTCTATGCTTAGGGGCTAATAGGTTCTTTAGAGTACAGGGAAGAACTTTTCTGGCTGTCATAGGCTAGAGGGTTTGCTCTGTGCATAGTTTTCTTTGGGTATTGAGTCAGGGGCTGAGATGGACTTGACTTTACCATTAACTTATTTCACTTGAGGTACATCCTCTTTATCTATTAAAGAGTCAGATCAGATGTTCTAAGGCATTTTTTGGTTGTGTGGTTTTATTATTTTTTGATTAAATTTTTTTTAGCTTTTTTTAAAAAAATTACAATTGATTTACAATGTTGTACCAATTTCTGCTGTACAGCAAAGTGACCCAGTCATACATTTGTGTGTATTTATATGTGTGTGTGTGTGTACACACACACACACACACACACACATATACATTGCTTTTCTTATATTATCTTCCAAGATACAGTTCCCTGAGACTCGATATGGTTCCCTGTGTTATACAGTAGGACCTCATTGCTTATCCATTCTAGATGTAATAATTTGCATCTACTAACCTCAAACTCCCAGTCTGTCCCATTCCCCCTTGGCAACCACAAATCTCTAAGTCTGGGAGTCTGTTACTGTTTTGTAGATAGGTTCATTTTGTGCCCTTTTTTTGAGGGGGGAGGGGGCTGCCCATGGAGTTCCTGGGCCAGGGATCAGATTTAAGCTGCAGCTGCGACCTATGCTTTAGCTATGCCAATGCTGGATCCTTTAAGCCATTGCGCTGGGCCAAGGATTGAACCTGTGTCCTACCAATTCCATTGTGCCACAGCGGGAACTCCTGTGCCACATTTCAGATTCTGCATTTAAATGAAATATGGTATTTGTCATCCTTTTTTGCTTAATTTCACTTGGTATGAGAATCTCTATTTCCCTATGTGTTGCTACAAATGGCATTATTTCATTCATTTTTATGGCTGAGTAGTATTCCGTTGTATATATGTACCATATCTTCTTAGTCCATTAATCTGTCGATGGACATTTAAGTTGTTTCCATGTCATGGCTATCGTGAATATTGCTGCAGTGAACATGGCAGTGCATGTACGTTTTTGAATCAGAGTTTTGTCTGTATATATATTGCCAGGAATGGGACTTCTGGGTCACATGGTAGTTCTGTATTTAGTTTTCTGAGGAATCTCCATATTATTGAACCTCCATGGCGGTTGTACCAATTTACATTCTCACCAACAGTGTAGGAAGGTTCCCTTTTCTCCACACCCTCTCCAGCCTTTGCTATTTGTAGACTTACTAATGATGGCCATTCTGACTGGTGTGAGGTGGTACTGGCTTTATACATTAAATTATTATTTTTACTTCTTAAGTATACAAAAATTTTTTTAAAATAATAATTTATTAATTTTGAATGGTAAATTACAAGTGGTCAATTATGCATTATTAAATTGTTTCTTAAATAGAGTGTCCAGTACAAAGTTGGATCTACAGAAGAAATCCGAAGCACTTGAAAATATTAAGCAAATGCTTACCAAGCAAGAAGAAGAAAAAAAAATCCTTAAACAAGAAATAGAAAATTTAAGTCAAAATGCAAAAATGCAGCAGAAAGAATTGAATAACAAAATTCAAGCAGCAGTGACAGAACTACAAAAAGTAAAGATGGAGAAAGAAACTCTAGTAACGGAGCTTTCTGCAGCAAAAGAGAAATTATCAAAAGTTTCTGATTCTTTGAAGAACTCCAAAAGTGAATTTGAAAAGGAAAGTCAGAAAGGAAAAGCTGCTATATTAGATCTGGTTAGTTGTTTATGTTTACTTTTTTAAGCAGAAGTGATTTATTTAAAATGTATTGATTTTTCTGCTTAATTCATGTTTGACTTTTTTTTTTTTTTTGCTTTATAGGGCCACATCCACAGCATGTGGAAGTTCCCACAGTAGGGGTCGAATTGGAGGCACAGCTGCAGGCCTACACCACAGTCACAGCAACGTGGGATCTGAGCCGTGTCTGCCACCTACACAACAGCTCATGGCAATGCCAGATCCTTAAGCCACTGAGTGAGGCCGAGGCCAGGGATCAAACCCGCACCCTCATGGTTACTAGTTGGATTCATTTCCGCTGAGCCACAATGGAAACTCCTAAAAAAAAGATTTTCGTATGTTACTTTTATGTTCCTTTCTGTTTGGAGAAAACATCTTCTATCTGTACATCTTCCCTCTTAAAGTATGTGTGATTATTTTTATTTATTGTTTCAACACTTTCTTTTTAAGAATTTCCTTGCTTCCATTTTTTTGAAGCCTATTATTCTACTTTTAAAATAGCATAAATTGGAGTTCCCTGATGGCTCAGGAGGTTAGGGATCCAGCATTGTCATTGCTGTGGCTTGGGTCATTGCTGTGGTGTGTATGGGTTTGATCCCTGGCCAGAGAACTTTTGCACACCACAGATGTGATCAAAAAAACCAGACCATAACCACAACCACATAAGTTAATTAATTTAATTCTGTGACAAAAAAAAATGTGGTTTCCAAACCAAAGTTTTCTAAAAATCTTGTCTAAATATTATCTGAAGTATTTATTGTGACTCTTGGTTGATGATCGAAACACTTAGCCTTTTCCTGTCCCTCCTTCCTTACTGCTGTAATACTTGCCTGTTTTGATTAATGAAATGGGATGATTTTGTCCCATCTTAAATGATCAATGATTCTGGTTTATTTCCTTCTATGGATCTTATAAGCTTGTAAACCAAAAGTCTTAAATTTACTACAGATATTTTCTGCATAATATAGTTTCCATTTTTTTAGGAGAAAACCTGCAAAGATTTAAAGCATCAACTTCAAGTACAGATAGAAAGCGCACATAAGGAACAGAATGAACTGAAAAACTCACTTGAAAAAGAGAAGGAGGTAAGACGTTCTTTTTCTGTAACAAAAGATGTTGTAGCATAATAAGGTATTTATATTTTCAAAATATTTTCAGTGATAATTAGGTTGAAAGAAGGTTTATTTCATTTGTGTTCCACCCACTAATAAAAAGATTTAAGCTAATTAATGATAAAAGGCCTAAAATAAAAGTAATTAATTAAAGATGGAAAATTGAGTAAGCTAACTATAGAGCTATAATTAGATAATCTAGATTAAGGAACACTACTATGGATAAAAAAAGTCTTGATAAGCTTCCCATAGAAATGAAATTTTAAGGGCTCTTTATTTCACAGACATTGATATTAATATATTTGATAATGGTTGTTTAACAATTAAGAGATTTTTTGGAGCTCCCTTCATGGCTCAATGGTTAACAAACCTGACTAGTATCTGTGAGGACATGGGTTTGATGCTTAACCCTGGCCTCGCTTAGTGGGTTAAGGATCCGGCATTGCCGTGAGCTGTGGTGTAGGTCGCAGACACGACTTGGATCTGCCGTTGCTGTAGCTGTGGTGGAGACAGGCAGCTACATCTCTGATTCAACCCCTAGCTTGGGAATCTCCATGTGCCGCAAGTGCGGCCCTAAAAAGACAAAAAAAGAAAGATTTTCTGTGGTTAGTACTTCTGTTGTTTTCCATCAAAAGAAGCAAGAGTATATATTACATTAAGGGAGTATAAAATATGTTGCTATTTTATGAAGACATACCTCTGGCAGCCAGAGTCCAGGCATGAGCTTTCTAGAGATCTGATTTGATAAAGCAGCGAAACCTAGTCCTGACAAATCTGTAGTGTTGTGTTTTGGTTGTTGATTGAAAGAAGACACCTGTGTTTTAGATGCCAACATGTAACTGGCAAAATTGTGGTGGTTTAGTGTATGAGTTCTGAATCCAGATTGTCCAGATTTATATCCTGGTTGTGCCGTTTAATAGCTGTGCTGTCTTGCCTTGTCTTAGTCTGACAACTTGATCTCTCTGTGCTCCAGTTTTCTCAGCAGAAGATGAGGCTAATAATAGGATCTTTGTTATAGAATTATTTTGAGAAATAAATTGGTTAAAATATTTCAAAGTGCTTAGAAAACCAGCTTAACAAAATGGTCAAATGTTAGCTATTACTTTATCATTGGTTATCATAACCAGTAGTACTTGTTAATCATTATTGTTATACTACCTGATTCCTGTTGTGCACAAAAATATTTCCCTTTGTATTGGAGATAAGCTGAAGCACTGAAATTTTTTCAAAAGTTACTCGGAATATGGTCAAACTGCTCAAGTTATGTTCATAGTGAAATATGCATAAAACATGAAACATGACCTTGTGTAGTTCACCTTGGCCACAGAGGAGCCTCTCCTAGCTTCTATATGATGTCTAATTTTGAACAGAAATATATCCTAGTAGACTGTAAAAACAAGGTATTAGCAAAATATGCCTCAGATCTCTAAATGACAGAATTGTGTGTGTTGTAGTTTTGTTTCATCAAATACTAAACATATTTGCCAAAAATTATTTTGGTTTTATTGCAGTTAGTATGAAGTGATCCTTTCTGATTGACTGAGGCTAACAGGCTTAGGTAGCATTTGAATATTCTTGAAAGGCAGTAGACATTTCAGCAATCTAGAGATTAATGGTTGATTTCCCCTTTTTTATGATGTAAAGGAATAGTCCATTTCCAAGCTCTATCCAAATATATAAGTTAAAAAGGAAAGGAGGATGAAACAAATATTGGAGATTAATTCAGCGTGCCATCTCATAGTGAAGAGTGTCAGTTATGAAAGCTCCGTGAGGACAGGGATTTTTCTTTTGTGGTTTACCAGTGGATTATTTATGGCCATCAGACTCGTAGTTTCCACTTAGAGTAGTACTTAGCATGAAGTAGGTACTTGATAAATGGGTGCTGAATGGATAAAAGAATGCTAAACAGATTTTATTTTCTTTTAGACTTCTCATCAGTTGAAATTGGAGCTCAATTCAATGCAGGGACAACTAACGCAGGCCCAGAACAGTTTAAAACAAAAGGAAAAAGAAGAACAACAACTTCAGAGTAACATAAATGAGTTAAAGCAACTGACTGAACAGAAGAAAAAGCAAATTGAAGCACTCCAAGGAGAGGTTAAAATTGCTGTTTCACAGAAGGTAGTGATATTTGTTTTCTTTTTATGGGAAGAAAAATTTTGCATTGCAAATAATAATATAATTAACACAGATGAGGTGCAACAAGGAAAAATTTATATATGCTCAAATTTTTTTAAGCTAAAATATACAACTGTACTTATATGATTGAATAAGTCTGGATTTCCATTCACTATAATCGTGTTGTTAGATAATTCTTATAATACTAATCATTTGTTTGGTAGATGTAAAACTTTTTGTAAAATAAGATACAACAACATCGAGAAAAATTTATAAACATTTCTAGTGTATTAGAAAATTTTAAAGGAGTTTAGAAATAAATTACCCTTATTAAGGGAAAATAATCAAGATAAAAAATCACAATGTGAGATATATTTATATCTACTATAACCTATATAAATGTAGGTTTCATACAGTTATAATTGTTTGATACTTTTAAGTTAAATCATAATGGTTTTTATTTCCAAACCTATGGTAAGTTATTATTAAGCATCTGTTCTTCATTCTTAAATGTTTTAATACTTGTCCAGACCAAAAGTTGATAAACGTGAAATGAACTTAATATTTGAACGAAAGAGGTTTTCCTCACTGTTGGTATGTGTGTATTAATTCATGCTGGGAGAAGGGAGATATAAAATCCTTAATATGTAGAACCAAATATTTCATAGCATTAAGAGCTGGCTTGTCATATTACTAGAGGAAAAAAAAAATTAACCCCACGAATACATTATTTTATGTTGCCCTCTGTTTTACAACCATTATTATGGCTACTTTACAAAAGAGTAATTTTCTAATGACACTTTATCCTTTTTTGTGTGTGTTATCATATGTAATCAGAAGTCAGGATGTAATTATCACAATATGTATTTTGTTCTATGATTTGATATCTTGAGTTCATTTTTTTTTTTTCAAAATCCACTAGCCTCGGGAGTTCCCATTGTGGCTCAGTGGTTAACAAATATGACTAGGAACCATGAAGTTGCAGGTTTGATCTCTGGCCTTGCTTAGTGGTTAAGGATCCGGTGGTTGTGGTGAGCTATGGTGTAGGTTGCAGACGAGGCTCAGATCCCGCGTTGCTGTGGCTGTGGCATAGGCTGGCAGCTGCAGCTTCGATTAGACCCCTAGCCTGGGAACCTCCATATGCCTTGGTTGCAGCCCTAGAAAAAGACGAAAACAAACAAACCAAAAAATCCATTAGCCTCATATTTAAGTAATCCTTAGATCTTCATTTTTATAGCACCGTGATTTAATAAATAAAAAAAAACTTAACCACTTTTAGCACATTTTCTTTCTTTTCTTTTTTTTTTCTTTTTTTTTTTGTCTTTTTGCTATTTCTTGGGCCGCTCCCGCAGTATATGGAGGTTCCCAGGCTAGGGGTCGAATCGGAGCTGTAGCCACCGGCCTACACCAGAGCCACAGCAATGCAGGATCCGAGCCGCGTCTGCAACCTACACCACAGCTCATGGCAACGCCGGATCATTAACCCACTGAGCAAGGGCAGGGACCGAACCCGCAACCTCATGGTTCCTAGTCGGATTTGTTAACCACTGCGCCACAACGGGAACTCCTCATTTTCTTTCTTATTAAATTAGTAGCTACAACAAGATTTCTTCCAGATTTATGAGTAATGTATATTGCTTCTACTTTGCATGGCTTTACTAGATACCACCTTAAGGATTATGAGATTTAGAGGAAGTGTTGTTATCAGTAGTTGTCTTACTTGGGTCTGTTAAAACAAAATACCATAGACTAGGTGGCTTAAAACAATAAGCATTGATTTCTCAGAGTTCTGGAGACTGGGAAACTTAGGATAAAGGTACTTGGCATAGCTAGTGTCTGATGCAGGTCCACTTTGTGGCTTGTAGACAGCTGTATCCTTGTATGACTGAGAACAGTTATCTCATTTCTTCTTAGAAGGGCACTAACCCCATTCCCGAGGATTCCACCCCCATCATCTAATGACCTCCCAAAGATCCGCCTCTAAATACCATTACATTGGGGATCTTAAACGTGCCTTTTGGAGAACGTGCATTCATTCATAGTAAGTAGTTCACTTGTGCCAGTGTATGGATGCTAGAGAAAGGTACACAATTTTTAACCCTGGGGGAGTGCTGGGTGAATAGCCAGTCTCTAAATTATATTTGGAATTTGGAGTAACTAGAGAGTCATTGAAAGGCAAGAATAGTTTGGCTTTATTGAGGAGCAGCATACATACTATCATGGGAAGAAGGTAAATTTTAGAGTCAGGCAGATCTGAATTTAAATTTCATGTTATACGTATTAGGTTTATGGTCACAGGGAAGGGATTCATCTTTCTGAGCTAAATAAAATGGGGTCATAGAGTTGTTGTGAAGATTGAGATAATGTAACTGCTACTCTGCCCAGTGTCATGTGCAAACAAAATAGTTGTGGGATAGTGTATGGAAATAGAGCAGACTGAGATCCAAAACTGTCAGTGCGCACGGCAAACACACAGTGACGGTCTGTGGAGACTTCTCAGTGGCCACTGTGAAACAGGAAAAACAGGGATAAAGTGGAGGGTATAGATGCGTATGTGCACACACACTATATATAAGACACACATGCATATACTTCCTTTTTTTTAATGTGATTCTTTGGGAACCACTGAGCAAGGATCCAGCACGGCTGTAAGTTATCAGCTCCTACAGCAACTTTATTTGAAACCTAATGTGGAAATACAGAATGAATAGGATATGGCCCCTATTCTTAAGTAGCTTATAATTTAATTAGGAAGCTGGTATGTAAGGAAAAAGAAAATTGTAATAAAAAGGAGAGAGAAAAGTAGAACTCAGTAGAAGTTTTGGTTGGCTTTCTAGAGGAGCTGGCATTTGAACTGGGTCTTTAAAGATGATTATAATTTTGAAAAGCTAAAAAAAGGAGGGAGTTCCCATTGTGGCTCAGCGGTAACGAACCTGACTAGTACCCATGAGGATTCGGTTCGATCCCTGGCCCTGCTCAGTGGGTTAATAAGGATCCGGCGTTGCTATAAGGTGTGGCACAGATGCAGCTTGAATCTGGTGTTGCCATGCCTGGCAACTGCAGCTCCAATTTGTCCCCTAGCCTGGGAATTTCTATATGCCATGGGTGCAGCCCTAAAAAAAAAAAAGGAAGAAAAAGAAGGAAAGTAGATATTTCAAGGAGAGGAAACAGTATTAGCAAAGTCGGTGAAACTTAACATGTCATTATAGGAGGTTAGCTATTGGAATACATGGTTAGTGGAGAAGTGGGAGATAAGGCTACAGAATTGGGTGAACTAAGATCACAGTAGATGGATAACTATTTCTACTTTAAATACTTGATATTGGAAGATTAAAGGTTTTTAAGAAGGGGGAAATGTGATCAGACCTGTTTTAGCACAAAAACTGATCACTGTGTGAAGGATAAATTGCAAATGACTAACCCTCCTGTATTCTCCTTTGGAACTTTGGATTTAATTCCATTAAAACAATTATCAAACTGTTACATTGATCTTTTTTTTTTTTTTTAACTTACCCACTAATAAATTTGAATTTCCAAAATCAGAGAACTGTGTTTTCTAACAAATAAGCTATCAGTGATTTAAAAAGAATGAATGAATGAATGAACCTGTCATTTGGAGTAGATAAAATGAAGGTCCAAATAGAAGCCCCAGAGGGCAATTATGATCATTGCTAAGACTTTGTAGAGTACTTTGGTGATTAAAGAAAACTGGATTTGGGGGGGAGGATGTTAAAGTAGTTGTCTACCAAAAAAAAAAAAAAAAGCAGTATAGTCTTCAACGAGAGAAATGATGTCATAATGGAAGAGTCATTGGAGGGGATATGGGATATTATCCGATAATGTATGGGTGATCAATGCCCTTCCCCTCCTCAGGCAGTTACCACCATCTCCTGGCAATCTACTTCCTAACTCAGTTGAACCTATCTCTTTTTCTTTTTTTGGCTGCACCCATGGCACTTGCAAGTTCTGGGCCAGGCACTGAATCTGAGCTGCAGCTGCAGCCTATGCCACAGTTGTGGCGATGCCAGATTCCTTTACCCACAGCACCACAGTGGGACTCCTCTATCTCCTTTTCTTATTTCCCAACTTCCATAATCTTAGTCCAGGCTTTTCGTCTTATATGGACTATTACAAGATCCTCTTAGTGGAGTTTTGGGCTCTGTTCGTCCACCTCCCATCTATTTGTCATCCATTCATTCAAGAAATATTACTAGTACCTCTTTTATGCCATGGGCACATTTCCGGGTGTTGGAGATGTGGCTGTGAGCATACAAGTAACCTGTTGTCATGGATTTACACCTTCTTGAGGGGGGAAGAGGCTTAACCAAAGACAGTGATGGATTTAGCCCTGCTGAAAGGCTGGGTGATCAAAGAAGCTTCTCTGAAGAGGTTTGAGCTGGTACATGAAATACATGAGCTGTACATACAGTGCTCAGAGGAACAATTAGTACAGAGATCTATGGCTAGAGCAAGCTTGGTATTTTCTAAAAACAGAAGTATAGCAGGAGAGAGGAAGAGTAATATGAGCTGAGCTCAGAGAAGCAGACAAAGCATAAACATGCAAACTTGTAGATTATAACAGAATATCTTTTATTTGAAGGACAATTAGAATCAATTAGGAAATTTTGAGCAGAAAATGATGGGCTATGACTAAAGGGAGATAAAGGAGCAAGCCCGGAGGGCACTGAAAAACTATTGCAGTAGTCCAGCAAGTCCATGATGATGGCATGAACTAAAGTGTTACAAGTGGGTGATTTGCGAATGTCTTTTGGAAGTTGAATCATCGGGACTTGCGGATAGATTGGACGGTGAGAGAGGATGGAAAGAGGAGTCAAGAATAACTCTGGGTTTCTGGCTTGTGAAGGTGGACGGATGGCCATATTTATTGGGGGAAATAGTAGCTTTTTGAGGAGGAGGAGGATTGTCGTCAGGAAGCAAGAATTCCGCTTGAGGTAGAGATCTGTCAGTCAGTCGGGGAAGGTGTCTGGGAAGCCCTTGATGTAATGAGCTCAAAGTTCAGGCAGAGAGGGTGGCGCCACAGACTTAAATTCAGAAGCCAACTGTAAATAAAGTATTTAAAGCTATGAGGCTAGTCAGGATATTCTAAATAGAGACTGTTTGGAGAATCCGAGAAGGCTAGGGACAGAACCCTGGGTCTTGTACTCCGGAGCGATCAAAGGCGCTAGTGAGAGATTTTAGGAAGGAAGAATAACCAGTGAGGCAGGAGGTTAACCTAAAACACAAGATGTTTTGGAAACCAGGCTGAAGAGATGTTTCTAGCAGGGGCCATCATCAGCTATTTTAAGGACTGCTGGAATGTTCAGTAAGATGTGGACGAGGACATGCATACTGGATTGTGGGACAAAAAGGTTGCTGATAAATTCAACAGCAGTTTCACGGAAGTATGTTTATTTTGAAAGCCAAGTGCTTCTTCTCATACTATACATACATATCTTTTAATTATGTCATAATTTGTACACATCTCTTGAATCTTCTTAAAGACGGAAAACAAGTTTAGAGGAGTTGGGCCTTCGCAGGATTTTCATTTCTTTTTCTGCCTTGACGTTAATAAACTTGGCCTTAGAAATTTCTTAGGTCATTCTTGAATTTTAGGGAGCAGAAACAATACACTTCAGCTCAGTAATGGCTTTTGAATTCTTTCATGCAGAAATTTCCTCTAGTTCAACCTTAACTTTTAGCATCTTCTAAAGCATGCACAGCACTGTATCTCCCATCAGCAGGCAGTTGTTACTCTCAGTCTCCTGAGACCTTGGTACTTGACACTTACCAGTGAAAATATTTTTCTTTACTTGTTTCTTTTTTTGTTTTTTAATTGGGACTTGTCAGATTTTGTAATTCTTTAGTTTTGTAACTCTAATAAGTTACTCTTTATTACAGTAGAATTTTAAGACATTGGTTTGTTCTCAGGAATCTTAGTTACTGGATTTCACTCTGTATTTGTAACTGGATTTTGGTATGCATGCTGTTTTAAATAACTATTGTATGTTTCAGACAGAACTTGAGAATAAACTACAGCAGCAGTCAACACAAGCAGCACAGGAACTTGCAGCAGAGAAAGAGAAAATATCAGTGTTACAAAATGCCTATGAAAAAAATCAAGAAAATCTAAAGCAGCTTCAGTCTGATTTCTATGGGAAGGAATCTGAACTTCTTGCCACAAGGCAAGATCTCAAGGTATAGTGAATTGTATATCATAAAAACTAAGTTGTTGATATACATTAAATGATTGATCTGAACCCAGATGGGCAGGGGAATGTTAGCATTTGTGGAATATCATACTTGTTTTCTTTTGAATTATTTTTGGAGAAATATGCTTTTTAAAAATTAAGTCATGGGAATTCCTGTCGTGGCTCAGTGGTAACAAACCCAACTAGTATCCATGAGGATGAGGGTTTGATCCCTGGCCTGGCTTAGTGGGTAAAGGAGCCGGCGTTGCCATGAGATCTGGTGCAGGTCGCAGTTGCGGCTCAGACCCCATGTTGCTGTGGTGTAGGCCGGCAGCTGTAGCCCTGATTTGTCCCTTAGCCTGTGAACTTCCATATCCATGGGTGCAGCCCTAAAGAGGAAAGAAAGAAAAGGAAGAAAGGAAAAGAGAAAAGAAAAAGAATCCTACTGCAGTGCCTTGGGGAGGTGTGGGTTTGATTCCTGGCCTGGAGCAGGCGGTTCAAGGACAGCGGCCGCTCAGACTCAGTCCCTGGCTTGGGACCTTCCATATGCCATGGGTGTGGCTATTTAAAAACAACCACAAAACCCCATACATATGTATCTTTTAATAGTGAAATAATTTGGAAATATGTTAACTGCTGTATTAGCTTATCAAAGGACTTTGCTGCCTATGTAAAAAAATAACTTACAAAGGGCTGCTGTTAGAAAATCCAAGGAGTTTTAAATGTAAACCACTTGTGAAAATGGAAACAATTTTACTGTTGCTTCTCAAGCAAGACTGACTTTAATTTTACGTATTTGTTAACTTCCCGAGACTACTGGAATGCATAATGGTTAAAATCAGGAGATTATAACTCAAAGTAAATTTAACCTTAATTATCTAAACATATATGGATACTTTGTTCTTGGCAATACTATTTGATTAGATAAAGTATCATTAAAATGAATGATATACAAAAAAGGTAAACAATTTTTATGTAGCATTAAGTTATCAGTTCTCTACAGGAGATGGGACATTAATGTTCTCTCAAAGACTTAAGCCAGTTCTCTTTTCGTCATGGTGAAATATTATGCTTTTTGATCCTTTAATGTGTTTGGTTTTTTGTGTTTCTTTGCTTAAAGTGCCTTATTGACAAATTCTGTCAAATCACAGAATATTTATATTATAATATACATAAATATACTATATTTTATTCATAAGCTCTTTTAGGGAAGGCTTTATGGAGGAGGTGGGACTTGACCAGGTCCTGAAGGATCTAAGAATTTGAATACAGAGTCCTGAGAGAGATCAGTTCACTCAGGGGCACATTTGAGAAAAGGTGCTGCAGTAGGAACCAGCGAAACCAGGAGTCAACATAATTGTCTTGCTAGAGTGCTGGTTGGTGTCTGGAAGTTAAAAAGGTTGGGTTCAAATTGCGACGTATCTTAGATGCTTAGCAGGGATGACTGGAGTTTATATTTGGGGGAGAGAAGAAGTCTAAGCAGAGGAGTAAAATGAAGAAAATTACTGTAGGCAACTTAACCTGGAAGTGGTTCACAGACAGCTTCGTTTGGGCCCGAGGTAAATGAGTGCCGCGGGGATTCAAGAGGCCGTCTCCTTCCTCCTCCATAAACTCCAGCAGTCTGGCTGTGAAGTGGTTGTAACTGGGGTTAAAAAGGTTGCGACAGAAGAGATTAATGGGAGAGAGACAATGAAACAAAACGGATGAATAACATACAGGTTGCAGAGGAGGTGAAGGAATCATTGGTGACTAATGATCTGGCAAAGAAACAGGAGATTGGGTGAGAGAATTTTCATAGGGCCAACAATAGATATTTTTTATATATCACATTCAAAATCAGCAAGAGTTGCTTTAAGAAAAAAATACATTTAGAAAGCATCTTACTTGCGCTGTATTCTCTAAGTAGCTTTAAATTATTATTTTTTCCCTTTATAACACTATTGAAAGTTGGGGAAGGTTGGTGGAAGAGTTTGGACTTTATCCTAAAGGCAGGAGGATTTTGCTTGGATTTGTATTTTATTTAGGCCAATAACTGGCAGCAGGATAAGGATGGATTGTAGGGGAACCTGGTTGAATGTGGGGACAAGACAGAGGAGACTGTGCCACAGTCCAAGTGAAGATGATGGTGACTTGAGCTGGTAGGAGGAAGGATGGGAAATGCTGATGAATTTGAAGGACTCGTTGGTGACAGAGAAGATGAAATCTAAAGACTGATTGTAAAAGTTCTATAGAAGTCACACTTTTTCTTTATAGGTATATTTTATTTGCCCATGAGCATAATAACAAGTCTTAGATCTTTTAAATCAGTATTTTTTCATTAAGCCAACTATTTTTGTCTAAAAAGCTTGTCTTGTTCTAATTTTATACATGAAAGAATACAAATGTAAATATGGGCAAGAAGAGAAAGACAGAGGGCTAAGGCTGCCATGGAGTTTTACAACTGCTGAGAGGCCATGAATAGAACTTTCTTCCAAAACTTCCTTCTGCAGATAAGACTGAAGCCCTGCTTGGCTGGTGAAGGCCTAGTGTTTGCACAATAAAAGAACTATGATTGGATCTCAGCTGTTCTGATTCACGGCCTTTATTCTTTTACCATCATTTCACTAAATTTTTTTTTAAAATAAGAATATTGACATTTAAATCCTTCCAAAGTGAGAAGTTATCTGAACTACTTAATTTAAACATGGAATTCCTGGGAACATTCAAATAATATTTATAGGTCAGAATAAAAGATGGTTATTGGCCATTCTTTTGCTTCAGTGATTTTTTTAATTTTATGATTTTTATTTTTTCCATTGTAGTTTAGTGATCTGTCAATTTCTACTACACAGCATTGTGTTTGTTAAATAATCTTGTGTACAAGAGAGAAAAGGAAGAGGTTCAGAACCATGTAACATGACACCCGAGTCAAGGGTGCCCTCTGTGGGCTTGTGTACCTAGACACCAGTAAAATGCAAGTCGGGCTGGCTTGATCTATGCCTTTAGCCCCATCTGCTGGATTATTTATGAAATACTAAAGTTTGTGACTGGGTATTCCAAATTGACCATGCTGCATGTTATTCTTTATTGTCAAGAAAGTTCATAGAAATGGAATTTAACTATAGATTTTGCACCCTGAATGAAGTGAGAATTCTATGGTAGTAAGTTTAAAATTAAATATAAATCTTGTTAGTCTAATACTATTCCTTATATCATTTCATCAGGTATCAAGAATAAGTAACAAAATTTTTAAAATTTTATTTTGAAAAAAGAAAAATTTTTGGACCAAAAAAAAAAAAAAAACCTACCACAGAATAATGCAGAAATTCTTTTTTAGCTACAGTACTATGTGTTTAGGGTATTCCAGCATCAGGGTTGGTATTCGACCTACTTAGGGACTTGCTTATTCTGGTGGGAGTCAGTGGGTTAAAGTAGCCCCAGTAAAACCACTAAATGGGAGAAGGGGTTCTCCAGCGCAAAAAGATGCTGAGCAGATGAACATATCCTGGCCTGCAGCCAGGAAAAGGAATATACAGCAGTGTTTTGCTGAATGACATGGATGAATATCTAGAGGCAAAGAACAACAGTAGGTCTTGGCAGGTGCAGAAAATAGTAGTACAGATTTTGAGCTTGACTTTAAAAGATTTAGTCATTAGGTTTTTGTGAGTTTAAAATGTTATAGGCTGTTATTTAAACCACAGGCATTTTGGAGTTTGCATATTATCTTGCTGAAGGGCATAACATACTGTCTTTTTAAAGTGTACTGCTTTCTACTGTGCGTATGTTAGCTGTTAGGTTTCTATAGAAATTTACTAAACAATGACATAATAATCTGGGGAAATTTGTTTTTATAAGTCTGTAGAAGAGAAGCTTTCTCTAGCACAGGAGGACTTGATTTCAAACAGGAATCAAATTGGAAACCAAAATAAATTGATTCAAGAACTGAAGACTGCCAGGACTACTTTGGAGCAAGATTCAGCCAAGAAAGAAGAGCAGTTGAAGGAGCAGTGTAAAGCACTACAAGATGTTCAGAAAGAAAAGGTATTTTCTAATAAACCTAGAATCTTCAGAGTTGCAGTGGCCATAGAGATCATCTCATCAAACCTCTTAACCAGTAAAGGCATCACCTTATTTTCAACGGCTAAGATGGGCGTCAGGTTTACAAATAAGAGACTCTTGGTGGGACTGTGATTCTAATCCTAGGAGGTTCTTCTTTACAGCTTCCCTGCCATGTCTCACTGCTCTTTTTAGTTATACAAAGGAATCTGTTTTTTTTATATCATAGACCCTTGGTTATTCAAAAAAAAGATATTATAGCCCCTCAGTTATTTCTCATGTAACATGTTACCCTCTGGATCTAGAAATCTGATATGAAAGGTCTAGGAATAATTGAGTGTGTTAAAAATTCTTAATATTAAGAACCAGCTTTTTTCTAAGAGGAAGTATGGGTTTATTTTATATAAATGATGCCATTATAAAGTTGAAAGTACTGGTTATATGACCAGTACACTTAATGATCAGTTATATTTCTATATAAAAGAGAAATGCAGATTCTAGGAAACATTTTATTTTTGGTTTCATAATTGAGATCATGTATTTCCATCAGTGGATAGAATATTCTTAAGTGTACAGTTTATGAAGACCTTGGTATATATATATATCTTAATTGTGCAGTTCCTGAAATTATCTTCAACTAAAAACTTGGGGGATGTTTTTGTGGGGATGGGGCTGGTGAAGCTAGAATGAAATTTATGATTTGTGCCTCACGTTCAGAAAATTCTGACAGAACTATAGTTTAGAGGCCTTTAATTACAAGGGCATTAGATCATGCAGCTCTTGTTTTAGTTTTGGTTCTATTTCTAATAGATTTAACTTCTCTAAGCCTTTGTCCCTTTACCCATAAAATGAGGATTAAAAAGAGCCATGTGGTATAGAAATTATAGTTCTCTCTAGGTGCCTTATGTAAAGATAGTGATAGTAATAATACTAATAAGCATAAGAAGGTAGTTTTAGCTCGTTTGGCCAGACGCTATTAATTTTACAGTGTTTACTATTTAGTCCTTATAACATTGTTATTGTTCATATTGTATAAACAAGGACACAGGAACAAGAGAAGGTAAGTAGTTTGCTCAAGTTAACTTAGGTTAAAGGGGCAGAAACAGTCATAAACAGAAGCAGTCATTTTATTGCTTTTCAGTTTAGTTAAAATTATTTTTTAATAAATTATTTTTCTATAGTCACTGAAAGAAAAAGAACTAGTAAATGAAAAATCTAAATTGGCAGAGATTGAGGAAATTAAATGTAGACAAGAAAAAGAAATTGCTAAATTGAGTGAAGAACTCAAGTCTCACAAGCAAGAAAGCATAAAGGTATGTACAGATAATCACTGTTTTTCCTCTGTATTGTATTAGTGTTTGTTTAAAAAAACTGTGTGCACACACACACACTTATTAAGAACATACTTTATGGGAGTTCCTGCCATAGCCCAGTGGGTTAGGAATCAAACTGTGGTGGCTCGGGTTGCTGCAGAGGTGTCAGGTTTGGTTCCCAGTGCAGTGGGAATTGCCTTGGCTTAGGTCACAGCTGCAGCTTGGATTCAGTCCCTGGCCTGGGAACTTCCCTATGATGTGGGTGCTGCCATAAAAAGAAAAAAAAAAGAGCATACTTTATGCCAGGCACCATTGTTTTGTTATTTTTAACACATACTTTTGCTTTTGTGTTGCAGAATATCTATACATATATTGAAACTGTTACTTTTGTTTTCAGATTACTAAATAACGAGAAATAACCCTAAAAATTTAGATTTTATTGAGATGATAAGAAAGCTATCAATTAAAAGAATTATGGGAGTTCCTGTCGTGGCTCAGTGGTTAACGAATCCGATCAGGAAACATGAGGTTGCAGGTTCGATCCCTGGCCTTGCTCAGTGGGTTAAGGATCCGGCGTTGCCGTGAGCTATGGTGTAGGTTGCAGACGTGGCTCGGATCTGGCGTTGCTGTGGCTCTGGTGTAGGCTGGTGGCTACAGCTCCGATTCAACCCTTAGCCTGGGAACCTCCATATGCCGAAGGAGTGGCCCTAGAAAAGGCAAAAAGATAAAAAAAATAAATAAAAGAATTATATAGATAGCAAACTTCAAAATATCTAAGAGTTTAGAATTAAGATTTTAAGGGATTCTGTTTTTATAATTGTTTTTCTTCCTAAAATTCTTTAATCTTTTTTTTTTTTTTTTGATTGGGGCAAGGAATAGCAAATTTATTCAGACTGAGAAGACTCTGTAGCAGTGCCCCCAAAGAACCATCTTACTGAAGGTGGAATTTAGGCTTCTTTCACACTAGAAGGGGAGGGAGTGTTGCAGCCTTCTTAGCATAGGAATCTTTGTTCTTGGAACTGTCCACGTAGGTCTGGTCAGAATGTTCCTGTAAACCTCCAACCAGACAACTGTTATTTTCTGTTCTGTAACTTTTGATCTGTATGAGTGGAAACTTAGATCCTTAAACGTCAGGGCCCTGAGAATAGGCTTTCGTTTATGTTTCAGGCTGAGGGCAACATTCTTTTACAAAAGTCCAGGGTCACATGACTGAGCACAGGCAGCAGACCACCAAGGGTTAGAGCTAAAGGAATAGATCTGATATGGACTCAGCTCTGTTCTCTGGTTTGTGTTTTGTTGTTGTTTTTTTACTATAAAGGATGGTTTATTTTGGCCTTACCTTGTAACAGGAGGTAACAAATCTCAAGGATGCCAGACAGCTTCTGATTCAACAGAAATTAGAGCTTCAAGGGAAAGTAGATTCCCTGAAGGCAACCCTTGAACAAGAGAAGAAAAACCAGCAAATGTTAAAAGAGCAGATGAAAAAGGAAGAAGATGAGCTGAAGAAAGAATTTATGGAGAAGGAAACTAAACTGGTCAGTAAGTTAATGGTGGGAGGTGTGTTTTTTAAATTGTTTTTAAAGTACAGCTGATTCACAATCATGTGCCAATCTCTGCTGTCCAGCAAAGTGACCCAGTCATCCATATATACACATTCCTCTTCCTGTATTATCATCCATCATGGTGCTGTCCAGTACAATGGGGGGGTCTAATCAATTTTGTAAATTAGTTCAGGAAGAGAGGATTTTTCTACTTAAAAGTTATAATTCAAATGCTCAACTGACACTGTAATGTTCTATTTTAGACAGATCTGATTGACTTAAATAGCTGACATGTGATAGGAAATACAATTTTTGGCTATATAAGTGAAAATTCAGTAAAATATAATTAAAAAAAAAAACAAAACTTTTAGTGCCAGTAAAACAAACCGACCTCTAACCATGTAGACTGAGGTAGATGGCATGAATGTCAGTCCTGCTGAACTCATTTGTTTGGTCACAGTGAATGCTGATAAGGGGGAACGGAAATTTCAGTTGAGAATTGTGACGACCAATTGTGTGACCAAAAGCCTACTCTTCCCTCCCTAACTTGCCGTGCCAAATGGGAAGCACCTGGCTTTCCGCTAGTGAATGAAGTCCAAATAGCTCCAGATAACTTGTTGCTGAATGTTTTTGTTGAATTGCAATTTCAGGTTCACACGGTGGTTTGAAGTATTGTTTTTTGGCAGGTTGATAGAGACCAAAGGGTGCATGTGTAATTTGAGACATAAGAAAAGTCCTGCGTTGTCGCCAGGGCACCTTGTGATCCCTAATTATGGTTCTTCTCCTGTTGTAGTGGGAAAAAGGAAAAATCTTAAATGGATTTACTTTAGCTTGATTTTATAAGAAGCCTGCTGAACATCATTTCAGCAGTGTGGCCTTTAAGCCAGTTCAAAATACACAGATATGTGTGGAATCCATTTTATTAGTGCCTTCTTTTCCGAAGAAGTAGTAGTAGTGATGCTGCCAGTATTTTAAATTCGACAAACTTATTTTGCACTATTTTCGTAGCAGATTTTTTTTACCCACCGTTTTTCCTCTTCTCAGCATTGTGAAATAAAAGAAAAAGCAGCAGCAGTGCAGAAGCATGAGGAAAACGAGGCAAAACGTACCATGCAGATGACCGCATTAAACGAAAACCTGGGCACGGTCAAGAAGGAGTGGCAGTCCAGCCAGCGGCGCGTCAGTGAGCTCGAGAAGCAGACGGACGACTTACGGGGAGAAATCGCAGTGCTGGAAGCCACCGTTCAGAATAATCAAGATGAAAGAAGGGCACTACTAGAAAGGTGACCGATGTCTAATAAAAATAGTTTATTTCCATTCTAAGTGATAAAGACTGATGTATTGCACATTAAAAAAACCCCCGAAGTCTTGAGAAAAGTGCTCCCGCAGGTATTTAAGTAGCCATTTAAAAACTACCCATTACAGCAATCACATAGTTGAAATGAATGTATTATGCTTCAAACTGCTAAGCAGTTCATTATCTGTGTTGGGGGGGTCTTGAATGATTTTTTTTTAATGTTTTTGTGATTTGTTCTAGGTGTCTTAAAGGAGAAGGTGAAATAGAAAAGCTTCAAACCAAAGTACTAGAGTTGCAAAGAAAGCTGGATAATACAACTGCAGCAGTGCAGGAGCTGGGCAGAGAGAATCAGTCCCTTCAGGTAAGTAAGCCACCTGGTGACGCGCAGCAGTTTTTTAGTCTAGAATTTACCTCTTAGTGAAAAGCATATTTTGAACATTAAAAAAAAATCTCATATATGCATACTTTTAAATGGCTGCTGTCAGTGTAATAATATTGTAGATGTTATGGGTAATTAAATACAAGATTTAAAGACTTCAAGAGATTCCAAGGATTAGAGAGACATGTCATTCAGGAATTGTCGGTATTAGGAAAAGTCAAGAACACAAAGGAATGAATGAGTTGCTGTGTGTAAAAAGAAGTGATCTGAATATATATGCTCCGAGTCTCAAGGAAGGACTGCTCCCTAGGGTTAGAGTAAATGGGAAATTACCAACGGTTAGAAATTACTAGTGCTTTTGAGGAGTAAAACTTGCTTTGCTTTATTGTCGTTCAGACTTAAGAGTGTAGCACCTTTTGATAATGGAAGATGACCAAATTATTTGATTTTTAGAATTTTATCCAATCATTCTTAAAAGTGTGGGATCTTATAATGTGCTGAAACTTTTTAATAGATCAAGCATACACAAGCACTGAACAGAAAGTGGGCCGAAGACAATGAAGTGCAGAACTGCATGGCCTGTGGGAAAGGCTTCTCAGTCACAGTGCGACGGGTAAATGGTTTTGGATTTTATTCCACAGGGACTATGTTAACCATGAGAATTGTCCTGCCTTTGATAGACTTTCCAGGTTTTGCCAGTTACTTACTTTCATTTACAACTACGTAGAATAATTAAATTTATGCAGTCTAGTTTCTGGTTAGCATATATTTTAATTTTAAATTTATTTATTGCCTTCCTACTGGTTTACTTTCTGGAATAATCATTTTCTGAACCACAGCATCATTATTAAACTCATGTTTTATCATCGAGTTCTTTTAAAGAAAGGCAGAGATTAAAAAATCATTTTAAATAATACCATCATGTGATGTTTCAAATTTATATTCTGATTGGAGAAATCATGCCCGAAACATTTGGCAAGTAGAAATAGTTTTTCACCTGATAGGACTGTTTTAGTAACACTTTAAAAATGCCTCCCATGGTTTTTTAAGAATTCTAAGATCAGTTTCTCATATTGAAATTTTTAGTGTAGTATCTAACTAACTAGTAAGCATTCAAATTAACCAAAGGATTAAATCAGCATTGAAATTTATTATTAAATAAGCCCTTGAAATAGTATACTTTCAAAGTGCAGCTGGCCTATTCTTGTAGTCTCTTAATTTTGGTATAGATTCTATGCTTGAAAATGTTTAATTTTTTTGTCATTTACAGCATCACTGCAGACAATGTGGAAATATCTTCTGTGCTGAGTGTTCAGCCAAAAATGCCTTAACTCCTTCTTCTAAGAAGCCTGTTCGTGTCTGTGATGCATGTTTCAATGACTTGCAAGGATAATGGGTTGTCACAACGTCAGAGTAAACATTAGGTTTTTAATAAATGCACTTCACAGAGGTCTTGGACTACTACTCTTTGATTTGGACAGTGGTTGCAATACTAAACCAAATTAGAATTCGTATATTTTGGAATGTTATCAAGTAAAACTCTTCTATTTTTGTGAGACTTGACTTGGGCTCATCTTTCATTACTTTTTTCCATTTCACCCTGGAACAGGTTACATGCCAAGTTTAGAATTAGCCAATGAAATGTAAATAAACTTTGGATGGAGAATAGCAATGTATTTTTTTAAATATAATTTCATTATTCACAAATGACACGAATACATGTCCATAGCTTACTTCTCCCAAATTTAGTGTACAGAAAGGTACATGGGTGATGTTACCATATCATATATGCTGCACAGTGACACATTTTCTTCGTGAAGTCTTGCATAGAACTATAAAGCTTTCTTTTTTCTTAGATATAGGTCCACAGCTCAGTGACATTACTGTTATATTATAAATTTACTGCTCAAGTGTTCTACATATACAGATTATGTTGAAATAGGCATCAACCATGAATTTAAACATGGTTTTAACAATACTGATTCAATTCCTTTGGGTGGACTTTACATCACCTCTGTAAAATTATTTTATGGTTATCCTTGGGTTGACTGTTTGAAAGGTTAGAGTTAACTTTTCCTTTTCTATCTCATTTTTAAACTCCCACATATTCTTCACTAAGAATCCTACAAAACTTCCTACCCTTATCCCCACTTGGAAGGTGAATAACAGAAGTTGTATAATGGTCTCTTTCTCTGTTTAAGAGGGAAGTCTTCTGAGATTACCCTCAATTATACCCTCATTCTCTCTCCAGAATCTGAATTTGCTTTTTTAATGGATCTTTTTTCAAGGTAATTTTGTTTAACTTTCTCAAGTATAGCTCAGTTTCACTGTAATTGCTTTTATAATTTTGCATTTTAAAGCTAGTAACTGATACTGCTATAGTTTCATCTGTAAAAACAAATACAAGGAGACATTAAACACACTGCTTTATATTTTCTTCTTACCTAAAAGGGAAGAATTTTTTAAAGTTGTGAATGTGACTTAAATATTAAAAGGTTCTGAATTTGAGATTTCCTAACTGTAAATCTGTTTACTTTGCAAAAATAATGCTATGAAATTACAGTTGGGTAATAGAGTATCACCAAAACCAAATTATTTAGAAACTCCAAAATTGGCACACATCTGGGGAAAAGTCACAATACTGCTTTCTCTTTCTAGAGAAGAGATACAAAGTTACATACTTATTCAGTACAATCATTTGTTAATAGTGGGAAAAGATGGGAGCTAATATTTCATTTACAGTAGTTTACTGTGTACACTTGCTTTCAAATATCATGCTGAAATTATCATGTTTATGCTCTACCTATAACATACACAAACTAAAAAAGATTGCCATATATTCACTTAATAACTTAAAAAAACTGTTTAAGGAAACTCTGTTTAGCTACTAAAAACCCTGATTGAGTCCCTGGACTTCGATAAACATATATCTTTGAGCATTACAGAATGAACACATACAATGGATCTTTATTAAAAGTAATAGCTGGAGAATAAAAATTGAGCTAAATTTATGCATTTTCATATATACTTATAAATTCCTTCGAATTGTCTTAATTGTACACTTCTACATATAAGTAACTTAAGTATGGTGGAAAAACAGATGTTCACAGCACCATTTTTTTTTTTTCCATAATGAAACTTCAGGAGAACTCTTCTGGATTAGAATATTTATTCACTTCATCTCCTAATGGGATGTAGTGAAGGCCTTTTCCCTATCTTGTCCCCTGCCTACATTTTCATAAAAAAATCCTGGGGAGTCAACAAAACCTAATGTGTTCGAGTGATTCTCTGCTTTTTATCCAGCTAAGCTCATGTCAATGGCCCCCATCAGGCTGCTATATTTTAATTAGAAATGAAATCTATTATTTTGCTATTAATTCACCAATTCAAGGCATTGTGGAAACAAAAAGGGTTTTTTTTTTTAATTAAAAAGTCATCTTCTGAATGTTTATTGGTTCTGCTGGTACTATCTGTCAGTGGTTTAGAGTTGGCATGTATGGAGTCTCAGCTCTAAAGCAAAGCACACTGGCATCCCATGTGAGTAAATTCTAAACTCCAGCACAGAAATGTGGGTTAAAATCAAGTCTTGCTAGGTTAGGGTACAATAAGCTATACCTGCAGAAATTTTGGGCAGAAAGAATACAAAGCTGCTGGTATAGGATTTGTTTATTTTGGAGAAAAATGAGGGAAACAAACAGAAAAACCTCAATGCAGTGCATAATTTTGTTCAACTACCTCTTAATGCGGAATTAGCTAGTTTGTTTCCTCACAGTAATGTTAAATAGTAACTGCCAAATTTGTTAATTCCCCATCTCTTGAAAAGGCTTTATGATTATTTTATAGTTTTGGTAACTTTAAACCACTCTTTTTTTTAACCATGCATTTGCTTAAAAATGTTTAGCTTTTAAGTGGAGAGCAAATTATGATCATATATTTTGATAGTCATGATTATAACAGTTTTTTTTTATGCACTTTGGCTGAAATCATGGATGATTTGATCTGTAAGATTTAAATGTGCCATCAATTCCGTATTCTTAGACATGAGCTTGATGAATGGTATTTTGTAATTATATAATGTGCCACACATTATTGTTTTAATTGCCCTTTGCCTGAATTTTAATGATCAATGTTATTGTTGCAGATGTGAATATTGTGCATAAACTTACTAAATTTATGTAAAACTGTGTAAAATAGAATTGGAAATAGCTAAGTTCTGTGTGGAAGTAATGACTTTATTGTAACATGACGCAGTATGTATAGCACATTCTGTCCTTCCTGAACTGGACCACATAGTCATAGCTTCTGTAGATACTTTTGCATGACTATTTTCTCATTTAGCTTTTGGACACCTTGTTTGTATGGTGTTTACTACTTGTGATCATGTAGTTGTGCCTTATTTGTGAGAGAGTTTAGCTCAGTCAATACTGTGGTTTCTAAACTCAGTGAGTGGAAGGTTATTGATTATAAATGTAACTGATACATTGCATAACATTTACATCTGTATAAAGAACAATGGCAGGATCCTTATTGAATTGCTGCTTTTTTTTTTTAGTATGTTAAAGATGACATTAAATTCACTTCTTTCTAGTAGATATATTCTGTGACTAAATTATTTTGTCTGTTTAAAAAGATATTAACCGTTTTACATTAATTTATGTGCAGACGTAGAACTTTGCCTGTGGATACAGATAATGGGCGTGCTTTAAGGTTCAACTTAGGATAGTAATTAAGTTCATAATTTCAACAGAAATTACTTACAGCATTTTGAGACATCCCCTTTTCATTCATTTTTGCGAAGAAATAACAAGACTAAAAATAAATATTCAACAAGATTAAATTAATCCCTTCTTTCACTGTACGTCTAAATTGAACATCCAGGCCATCATCTAAGGGTTTTTCTCTGAAGGCTCAATGCAGCACTGCTCTCTACTGTTTGTTTTTCTCCCCCCAGGAACCAAAGTTCCACAAGTAATTTTTCATTTTACTTTAATGTGCTTCTCTTTGAAGAGAATAATCTGTATATCCTCGAGCACGTTTTTCCATCTTTTTAGGGCTGCACCCGTGGCATATGGAAGTTCCCGGGCTAGGGGCCAAATCGGAGCTGCGTCTGTGACCTCCACCTTGGCTCACGGCAACACCAGATCCCCAACCCACTGACTGAGGCCTGGGATTGAACTTGCGTCCTCATGGACACTAGGCGGGTTCATTACCACTGAGCCACAGCAGGAACTTCCCTCAAACACTGTATGTGTATGTTCTCTTGAGAGCTTTAGAGAACTCCACTGCAAATACATATAATTGTGGGGAGAACAATTAACATAAGATCTGCCATCCAGCATTTTGACTATGCTAAGCATACAACAGAGCAGGTCGCCAGCGCTTCCTCACTTTGCTTCACTGAAACTTTATGCCCATTGATTGGTCACTTCCCGTTTCTGCCTCACCCCAGGCAGGCACCAGTCATTCTTTGATTCTGCGAGTTTTAGTAATCTTGTATCAGTGGGATCATACCATATTTTTATTTCTGTGACTGACCGACTTCCTTTAGCATGATATCCTCGGGGCACATCTATGTCTTTTCAAATCGTAGAATTTCCTTCTTTTCTAAAGGTTGTGTGTCTATACCAGAATTTCTTTACCCACTCATTTGTTGGTTAAGGTAATGGTTTTTTCCACATCTTGGTTATTGTGAATAGTACTGAACATAAAAGTGCTAACATTTCATTGTATATAGCATATTCTTAAGCTCCTTTACATCTTCATTAAATTTACAGGTTAGTCTTTTTCTAGTTTTTTATATACATATAAAACTAGGTTTTTTTATACATACAAATATATGCTTATTGGACGCATGGGACTAAAAGGAACCTTGATAAATCACCTAGTTCTGCTCCAATGACCTTTTCCTAGGTTGCCTAATATCTAGAAGTCCCTGCAAGATGATTTTTTTCTGAAATGAAAATAGAGATACTACTTTTATCTCTAAGTACTCACCTGAAGCTTGTTCTCCTGTACCCTGCCTTTTATCTCATTTATTTGTAGACGTTAATAGTAGTCATTGCTTTCTCAATTTTCCTCTCATTTTCACTCTTAATAAATATCTGACATGATTAGAAGGATTCCGTGACCCTCTCTTCTAATACAACAGCACTGCCTGCTCTAGTGGTGAACCTCTCTATCCCATCAGCCTCTCTAGACCATTCTCCAGCTTAAAGAGATCAGTTAAGGATCATTTGCCTTGCAACCCAGGTTGATAAATTTACTACTTCCATTTTGGAAATGGCAGAAGTACCATGTCTGAAATTGAAATCTGTGGATTTCCATTTGATAAAATCTGACTATTAAGAACTAGTTTCTCAGGGAGTTCTTGTCATGGCTCAGAGGTTAACGAACCTGACTAGCATCCATGAGGATGCGGGTTTGATCCCTGGCCTGCCTCAGTGGGTTAAGGATCCGGCATTGCTACAGCTCCAATTGGACCCCTAGCCTGGGAACCTCCATATGCTGCAGGTGCGGCCCTAAAAAGACAAAAAAAAAAAAAGAACTAGTTTCTTAAATGTAGTTAATTTTATATTCCATCATGATAATATAATTCAATGCCTTTGTTGATAAGAGTTCTAATGATGTTTCAAGTCCTGCCAGATAAGATGAAGTGACTGCATGGTGCTAAAACATACCCCACACCCCCCAGTCAAAACCAGAAAGAAATTTTAGGACAATCTTCATTATTGTTCAAAAAGTGAGAATTAGAGAAAGGTATCTTCTTATTTCTATGAAAATCTCCCAAGTGAAAGCATTAACTGGTGAAACTGGAATGAATAGTTGTTTTTTTCTTCCTTAAAATAATGGAATTTAGTCTTTAGGATTTTTCTCCTCCCAAGTGAGGGTATTATAAAGTATACCTGAGATAAGAAAACCGTTGTAAATTAGAATTTAAAGACTGCTACTAAGATGTAGACCTTATTATCCATTGCTTAATATATTAAAAGAGCAATCAAATTTCCTATCAAAAGAATCAGCATGGTGTGTGAGGTGGGACCACCCAGCACTGACACTGATTTACAAGCCATGGAGGAACGCTGGTTTCATTACATATATACACAAAGTAGGTTGCTAGAATTCCTATCGTGCACAAGGAGTGGGCATTGTTTTCCTCCTGAATTACTGAATTTACCTGATCTTTTACGAATTATAACAGCACCAAACTTCCCCTGCACCTCCTGCAGGCCTGAGCGAAGCACTGTTGGATAGTCTGGACATCAGCAGGTATATACGTGCTACTGAAATACGTACTCAGATGTCTCCCACTTGGGCTTGTAATCAGAACGATGCTATACACTGCCGCCGTCCCCGTCTAGTATGAAGAAAGCGTTTCTCAGCCCAAAGTCTAGAAAAGGATCAAAGACAAAATACAAATCATTTAATAGGAAATCAAGACAATTTCTCATTATAAGAACCTGGATTTTTATCAATTAAGTATAGGGGGTTTGTGTCAATTAAAAAGTCTGATTCCAAAAAAAACCCCCAAAAAACCCAAAATATGATCCCAGACCAAGGTCTCACTGCTATGTCCAAAGAGAGCCCACTTATATATGAAAACCCTTTTTTCCTTAGCTAATGACTTCTGGGCCTGATGAAACGGCTTAAGTGATGGAAGAGGGGTTCCTCCCCCAGGAAGAAGCAGCGTAGCATATTAGGTAGATCCCGCATGTGTAAAATACAGATCGTGCAAATATGAAAAACAGTGTCATCACTTTCTTTTTTGACCCACAGCACTCCTTTTTAAAAGGTTTATTTTTTGTACTTAAAGGGATGTCACATCAAAAAACAAAGGTCATAAACAAACTAAGATGTGACAAAAATACAAAAACCACCTGAATGCTTTATAGCAGTCCAAGAAAAGCTAAAAAAAGGGGGGGGGACTTAAATCCAGCATTCACCAAATTATGTGCAATGCAAAACAAAACAAAACAAAATGAAATTCTGACGTGGTTTCTATGTTTGAAAAGAAACACAGAAACCTGTTCTGTCATTTCCTACCTGGTCCCTTATATGACAGGAGATAATCAGGAGAGATTTTCCTTTTTTTATACAGCTGGAGCTCTTATAATGAAAGCTTCTTCCCTGACTTATTAATACAGCACAGGGAATGAAATTCTGCAGCCTATACCTTTTTTCTACAGTCCCTTTAGGTTTGGAAAAAACAAAACCACACCAGGGCTGGCTCCAGGTCATACCACGTACTTCAGAGAGGAGGAGGAGAAGGCTGACTCTTCCTGGCTGGTCATTAAGCTGATGCTTGGCCAAAGGCATTATTTCTATCCATTGGAGTCTGTGGGTTTAGGTCAGACTCATGGAGGCAAACTGGGCCTCATTTCAGCATTAAAGCCCATGTGAGGCCTTCCTTAACGTCAGGAACTGGACTTCAGCATTACAAACTCTGACAGTCGAAACCTCGTACTTGCTCCATTCTACCACCAAGCCTGTCAAGGTCATGAAATTCGGTCCAGCTTCTCTGGAGTGAGAGAATTTAAACCTATTATTACAATGAGCTTCTGGAAAAAAGATCAGGCTGTGTTTTACTCTCTGATTTTTCTCCTTATAAATTCCCTGCAGCAAGTGAAGCTTTAAAGATCAGACTGTTGTTCTTGGCTGAATTTCAGAACCCATTTTCCTTAAAATTTGAACTGTAGTTCTCAATTATTTAAGGTATCCTGAATCTGTTTGGTATGCAATATGCCTACTAAGGCCTTCATAAGCAGAAGGACCTTGCATGGCTAGGACTGTAAAATACAATAAGGAGATAATAAATGTCTAGGAATAGTTCTTTCTCCCTGATGTTCTAATATAATAACTAACAATTAACTGTTGACATCATTTATTAAGCATGTACTAGGAACTGAGCATACTGCTATGTATTTTTTTCCTTTTTGAGTCATTTAAACCATATAGCAACTCTATAAGATAAGCCAACTACTTATAAGATAAGCTGGAGGATCTGGCTCCCTGACTTCAGACTCTATTACAAAGCTACAGTTATCAAAACATTATGGTACTGGCACAAAACCAGACACACTGATAACGGAACAGGACAGAAAGCCCAGAAATAAACCCATGCACTATGGTCAATTAATCTACAGTAAAGAGGCAAGAATATACAATAGAGAAAAGAGAGTCTCTTTAATAAGTGGTGCTGGGCTGAGTTCCCGTTATGGATCCGCAGTCAACAAACCTGACTAGGATCCATGAGGACCCAGGTTTGAGCCCTGGCCTTGCTCAATAGGTTAAGGATCCGGCGTTGCTGTGAGCTGTGATGTAGGTTGCAGACATGGCTTAGATCCTGAGTTGCTGTGGCTGTGGTGTAGGCTGCAGCTGCAGCTCTGGCTCAACCTCGAGCCTGGGAACTTCCATGTGCTGCGGGTGTGGCCCTGAAAAGACAAAAAGATAAAAAAATAAATAAATGGTGTGGGGAAAATTGGACAGCTACATGTAAAAGAATGAAGTCATAACATTTTCTAAAACAATACACAATAATAAACTCAAAGACCCAAATCTAAGACCAAGCGCTATAAAGCACCTAGAGGAAAACACTGGCAGAACGCTCTAACACACACAGCAATGTTTCTTTGGACCTGTCTCCTAGAATAATGGAAACAAAAGCAAGCAAACAAACATACAAACCCAAATGGGACCTAATTAAACTTAAAAGCTTTTGCACAGCAAAGAAAACCATAAACAGAACGAAAAGACAACCTATGGAATGGGAGAAAGTATTTGCAAATGATGCAACCCACAAGGGATTCATTTCCAAAATATACAAAGAGCCCATGTAGCCCAATATTAAAAACACAACCCAATCAAAAAACGGGCAGAAGACCTAAAGACATTTCACCAAAGAAAACATAGATCGCCAATAGGCACATGAAAAGATGCTCAACAGCACTAAATAGAGAAATGTAAATCAAAACTACAATGAGGTATCACCTCACACCAGTTAGAATGGTCATCATTGAAAAGTCTACAAATAATGCTGGAGACGGTGTGAAGAGAACCCTGCTGCACTGTGGTGGGAATGTAAACTGGTATAGTCACTATGTGCGTAGTAGGGAAGTTCCTTAAAAAACTAAACACAGGAGCTCCTGTTGTGGCTCAGCAGTTAACAAACCCGACTAGCATCCATAACGATGTGGGTTCGATCCCTGGCCTTGCTCAGCGGGTTAAGGATCCGGAGTTGATGTGAGCTGTGGTGTAAGTCACAGATGTGGCTCGGATCTGGCATTGCTGTGGCTCTGGTGTGGGCCGGCAGCTCTAGCTCAGATTAGACGCCTAGCCTGGGAACCTCCATGTGACGCAGGTGCAGCCCTAAAAAGAAAAAACAAAACAACTAAAAATAGAGTTATCATATGATCCAGCAAATCTGCTCCTGGGCATCTATCAGGAGAAAATGAAAACTCTTTTCACAACAGCCAAGACATGGAAAAAAATCTAAATGTCCACTGACAGATGAATGGATAAAGAAGATTTGGTGTGTGTGTGTGTGTATGTGTGTGTCTGTACACATTTATATGCACACACATACACAATGGAATTTTACTCAGCCATGAGCAATGAAATAATGTCACGATAATGAAATAATGTCATATGGACCGAGATATTATTATACTCAGTCAGACAGAGAAAAACAAGTATCACATTATATCATTTATATGTGGAATCTAAAAAAAAAGATACAAGTGAATTTATTTATAAAACAGAAACAGACTCACAGACTTTGAAAACAAACTTATTGTTTTTCATAAGGGGAAAGGGGGAGGGATCAATTAGGAATTTATATATACACACTACATAGAATAAACAAACTATCATACAGGGGACTAAATTCATTATCTTGCAATAACCTATAATGAAAAAGAATCTGAAAAGGAATAACATTTGCATAAATGAGTCACTCTTCTGTACATCTGTAACACTGTAAATTAATTTCAATTAAAAAAAAAAAGATTGGTCAACTAATTCCCCCTTCACAAATGAGAACACAGATTTCGATGCATCTTTCCAAGGTCGGTCGCACTGCTTGTGAATGACACAGCCAGGATCTGAAACCAGGTCTCTGTCACTCCAAAGCACCACTTCTATTCTCAGACTCTACTCTGTTTACAGCTGGTCTGCCTCAGGCACACAAGCTGAAAAGTTAAAATAATAACCAGAGGAATGAGAAAACTATTCAAAAACAGAAATGACATGGTAGGGACACGTTAAAAAATAACAAAAATGGCTTAAGTATGGTTTTTAAAAAGGTATTTATTTTATTACCTCCTCCCTGCCGCCCAAAGAAAAGGACTGCAGGAGAAGAGACATGCATCTCCCACGGGAATGCTGTGACACCCCACTTCCCCTGCAGTTCAGTTCTTCAAGCTGGCAGGGCTGTGGGTGACCTGAGCCCACGCCGCCTCCTTCTCAAACTACATGGAGGATCGGACACCCTCCTCTACTCATGGCCACTTATTATGTCAGACGCTCTGAACTTGGGCCACAGTCGGGAGAAAGTTGTGCCCTTCTGAAAGGCTCCTTTTTAGGCTCGCTCAGGAGAGCTTTCTGGTTTATCAAGACTTTGGCCTGTGACAGACAGTGACTGGTCCCAGTCAGATGTGATCTCAGAGGGCTTCAGGCCTGTGCATCTGCTTTTCAGCAACCTTAATAGAAATACAGAGGGTGGACAGAAGCGGCAGGAGGCTCTGATTCTGGAAACAGGTTCCCTGCACTGGAGCCCTGCTGCTCTGGGGAGAGCGTCTGCATCCGCTCAGCAGTTTAAGCATTACAACACAAACGTAGTCATACACACAGCAATGTCAGTGTTCACCGTTACTAGTATTTGTTGCTGTATTCACCACGTCATGTTGTTCTGCTGGGTACAGGGCTGTCCTGGGCCAGGGACTGACGCTTTGGGCTTGGCTGCTGGGGTGGGAACTGAGAAGCAGGGAGAGAGCTCCCTCTTCTGCTCCTCCTGCCTGGCTTTGCTGGGCTCCTACAAGCCTGGACCTAAGGCAGAATGGTACCTGCTTCCTCTGGAACACCGCTGCCACCCACCTGGTACTGAGTAGGTGGAAATGTCCCTCAGAGGTCCGGGGCCTTCCGGCCAGGATGTATTGATCTTCTGTTGTTCTGCGAGCCCCCTAAGAACAAGGGCTCTTTCTTACTCATCTTTGTAACTCCATGGCGCTCAGAGAGTGCCCAGCTCTCAGGAGACATTTGGGAAATGCTTGAAAAATAAATAACAATAATATAATTTCTGACCTATACATAAGATACATATACACATTTATATATTTATTTCTGGCATGCATTTTTATACACAGCAATTGCAACAGAATATCTTGGGCTTGCAGTGCATGTCATGGTTTACCGGTGCTTTAACAATAGCAATAGAGGGTTCCTGTTGTGGGGCAGTGGAAATGAACCCAACTAGTGATTATGACTTGTGGGTTCGATCCCTGGCCTTGCTCAGTTGCCATGAGCTGTGGTGTAGGTTGCAAATGTGGCTCAGATCCTGTGAAGCTGGGCTGTGGTATAGGCTGGCAGCTGTAGCTCCAATATGACCCCTAGCCTGGGAACCTCCATGTGCCGCAGGTGCAGCCCTAAAAAGCAAAAAAAAAAAAAGACCAAAAAAAACCCCAAAACCAAACAAACCAAAACCCCCCCCAAAACACCCACCTAAAGACAAAACACAATAGCAATATTACTAAAAATGGCTAACAGAATAACAACTCTAACAACAGCTATCTTTTTTTTTTTTTCCTTTTCAAGGCCGCATCCGTGGCATATGGAGGTTTCCAGGCTAGGGGTCTAATCGGAGCTACAGCTGCCAGCCTACACCACAGCCACAGCAACATGGGATCCAAGCCGAGTCTGCAACCTACACCACAGCTCACGGCAACGTCAGATCCTTAACCCACTGAGCAAGGCCAGGGATCAAACCCGCAATCTCATGGTTCCTAGTCAGATTCGTTTCCACTGAGCCATGACGGGAACTCCCAATAGCTATCATTTATTGAGTGCTTTACATGCACTGCTGCATTTAATTCCCATGACAACCCACTGGGGTAAATACTGATTTTAGCAAGACGAGTCTGTGGCTTAGAGGAATGCTCTGCACACAAGGTCACACAGCCAGCAAGGTCAGGGCTGGGTCATCCAGGCACTGGAAAGCAAGTCCAATACTCTTACCATAACCTGTACAGTGAATGATATAGCACCACATAGGAACCCAGTATTGTCTTTTATGAAAATTTAAATTAGACTCATGTCCTATTACCAAAAAAGGCCAACATAGAACTCTCTGATGGCAAACAGATGAGCTGAATGATGAAAACAGAAATATACTTGATATGTGGAGTGGATCAAGATCCTGACGACCAAGCTGTGGAGAGGAATGGGCTGATCAAGCACCGTCCATGAGCCACCCTCTGTGATTACTGTTTGCAGCTCACGAGTGAGTGAAGGACACATTAAACTGGGTCCAAGCCTCCAAATTTCTGAAATTAAGGAGGAAAATAATGCAGTAAGTAGGAAATAATTATTGAGGCACATACTTAGAGTACGTCCATAAGTAAATTGATTTTTGGAAACAACTGCTCAAAACCCAGATTAGTATTCTTTCTAGATGTTGAAAAGGATTTCCAAAGTACATAGTGATTTAAAAGTGTAGTAGTTTTTTTTAATTCAACATAGTATTGGAAGTCCTAGCCACAGCAATCAGACAAGCAAAAGAAACAAAAGGTATCTAAACTGGAAGAGAAGAAATAAAACTGTCACTCTATGTAGACAAGATGATGCTATATGTAGAAGACCCTAATGACTCCACACAAAACTACTTAAACTGATCATCAGATTCAGCAAGGTAGCAGGATACAAGATTAACATTCAGAAAGTGGTTGCCATTTCTATATACTAACAATGAATGTTAGAAAAATAATACAAAAATACCTTTTAAAATCACACTCAAAAAAATTAAATACGTAGGAATAAACCTGTCCAAGGAGATGAAAGACTTACATGCTGAGAACTATAAAACATTAATCAAGGAAGTTAAAGAGGATTCAAAGAAATGGCAAGATATCCCATGCTCCTGGACTGGAAAAATTAACATCATCAAAATGGGCACATGACCCAAAGCAATCTACAGATTCAATGCATTCCCTATCAAATTACCCATGATATTTTTCAGAGAACTAGAACAAACAATCCAAAACTTTATATGGAACCATAAAAGACCAAGAACTGACAAAGAAATCCTTAGGGGGGGAAAAAAAAAGCAGGAACAGAACTCTCCCAGACTTCAGACAATATTACAAAGCCACAGTCATCAAGAAGGTGTGGTACTGGTACAAAAGGAAACATACAGACCAGCTGGACAGAATAGAGAAGCCAGAAATAAACCCAGACACCTATGGTCAATTAATCTTCGACAAAGGCAGCAAGAATATAAAATGGGAAAAAGACAGTCCTTTTAGCAAGTGGTGCTGGAAAACTGGACAGCTGCATGGAAATCAATGAAACTGGAACATACCCTCACACCATGTACAAAAATAAACTCAAAATGGCTAATAGACTTAAACGTAAGACAAGACACCATCAAACTCCTAGAAGAGAACATAGGCAAAACATTCTCTGACATCAACCTTACAGATGTTTTCTCTGGTCTCTCAAGGCAACAGAAGTAAAAGCAAAAATAAACCAATGGGACCTAGTCAAACTGACAAGCTTTTGCACAGCAAAGGAAACCAAAAAGCGCACAAAAAGACAACTGACAGAATGGGAGAAAATAGTTTCAAATGTTGCAACTGACAAGGGCTTAATCTCTAGAATATATAAGCAACTTACATAATTCAACAGCAAAAAAGCCAACAACCCAATTGAAAAATGGGCAAAAGACTGAAAAGACATTTTTCCAAGGAAGATGTATAGATGGCCAACAAGCACATGAAAAAATGCTTGACATCATATTAGAGAAATGCAAATCAAAGCTACTATGAGGTACCACCTGACACCAGTCAGAATGGCCATTATTAGTAAGTCCACAAATAACAAATGCTGGAAGGAGTATGGAGAAAAGGGAACCCTCCTGCACTGTTGGTGGGAATGTAAGCTGGTACAACCACTATGGAGATCAGTAAGGAAATACCTTAGCAATCTATACATAGAACTACCATATGACCCAGCAATCCCACTCTTGGGCATATATCCGGACAAAACTTTCCTTAAAAAATACACATGCACCCGCATATTCACTGCAGCACTATTCACAATAGCCAAGACATGGAAACAACCCAAATGTCCATCGACAGATGATTGGATTAAGAAGATATGGTATATATACACAATGGAATACTACTCAGCCATAAAAAAGAACAAAGTAATGCCATTTGCAGCAACATGGATGGAACTAGAGACTCTCATGCTGAGTGAAGTAAGTCAGAAAGAGAAAGACAAGTATCATGTGATATCACTTATATCTGAAATCTAATATATGGCACAAATGAACCTTTCCACAGAAAAGAAAATAATGGACTTGGAGAACAGACTTATGGTTGCCAAGGGGAAGGGGGAGGGAGCGGGATGGACTGGGAGTTTGGGGTTAATAGATGCAAACAATATATTGCATTTGGAGTGGACAAGCAATGAGATTCTGTTGTATGGCAGCACAGGAAACTGTATCTAGTCACTTATGATGGAACATGATGGAGGATAATGTAAGAAAAAGAATGTATATATATGTATGACTGGGTCACTTTTCTGTACAATATAAATTGACAGAACACTGTAAATCAACTATAATGGAGACAATAAAAATCTTTAAAAAAAGAAGGTGTGGTACATATAAACAATGGACTACTACTCAGCCATAAAGAGAACAAAACTCAGCCATAAAAAAAAAAAAATGCCATTTGCAGCAACATGGCTGGAACTAAAGACTCAAACTAAGGGAAGTAACTAGAAACTTGCGTACTAAGTGAAGTAAGTCAGAAAGAGAAAGACAAATACCATATGATATCACTTGTATTTGGAATCTAATACATGGCACAAATGAACCTATCTACAGAAAAGAAACAAACTCATGGACATGGAGAACAGACATGTGGCTGCTGAGGTGACAGGGGAGGGAGTGGGATGGACTGGGAGTTTGGGGTTAGTAGATGCAAACTATTGCATTTGGAGAGGATAAGCAATGAGATCCTGCTATAACGTGAGGAAAAAGAATTATGCATGTGTATGACTGGGTCATGCTGCTGTACAGCAGAAACTGACAGAACACTGTAAATCAACAATAATTTAAAAAAAGGCAAAAAAAAAAAAAAAGCTCAGTGTTTTGGATCCCCAGGTTTAATTACCAGAATAAATAAAGGATAACGTCCATAACTAAGAAACATTTAACTGACGATCAGACCACAGGAAGCTCTTTATTTCCAGTATTCCTCTACGGTACAGAGTTAAATGAACGAGAAAGAGGAGACTCATCCTGGCCAACTCTGTCCATGAGATCTTATGCTCTACAATTTGTAAATTAACTGAAATTATTTTGAAATATCTAATATGCTGATTTTTTTAAAAAAGGGTATAAATTTTGGGATATACATGACACACTTTGTGCATTAAATAGCAAAGAGAAATTTACAACAGAAAACAGTTTAAAACACCCAATGTCTTCTCTGGGTGATTATTTTTGCTTGTGTGAAGTCAATAAAAATCCCCAGATATAACAGCCAGAGGCATTTAAAACAGGTAACATTCCTTACTCTGGAACCAAGTCACGAAGCATGAATCTAGATGTTATCTTATAATACGGTCAATAATGGGGTGCCATTAATCGAGGGGCTCTGTTTTGTGCCATTATGTAAAGAGAAGGTAAGATGTGCTGAACACCAGGTTTTTGAAGGGGACAGACATTTTTCAGAGCCTGAGTTGTTCAGACACACTAGTCTGGGCAGCTAAAAATAGGAGGCCATCCAAGTTCCCAAACTGCGACTCTTAATATTCTCCAACATTCGTTCTGTCCTCAACCATTAATCGACTATTCACAGATTGATGAATGAGTGTCTATTTTACTGCTTAAAGATCCATAAATTATTTAGCTCAACTAACCAACATGCCATCTAAAAGCTTAGTTATTAAAAGATGGCAAAGATCTAGTCTCAGGATCTTCTACCTGTGAAGGCTAGTCATTTAGTCAAGAAATGAGTGGGTGAGAACATTAGGTATCTCTCATGGCCAAAGGCATATTGCAGCACCTCTTCTCACCTCTCAGGGCAGGTATCCAACAGCTGAGGAGGAGGCCCCTTCCTGAAACCAGTCAGGGAACAGACTGTGAAAGGGCAGATTCGACAGACAGCCTTTGGTGGACCTGGAGACCCATGGCTGAATGGGAAATAAAACCACTAACGGTAACCATTAATAAGTAAGGGGAAAAAAAATCCCTGTTCTTAGAAGAAATGCTGTGGCTGTAGCCCCTGGTGACTCATTTTTTTCTGGGATGCCAGCTGCACATTTGCTTGGTTTCCACAGTTTTTTTATTTTTTAATTTTTTTTGGCTTTCTGTCTTTTCTTGGGCTACACCCACGGCATGTGGAGGTTCCCAGGCTAGGGGTCCAATTCGAGCTGCAGCCACCAGCCTACACCAGAGCCGCAGCAACATGGGATCTGAGTCGCGTCTGTGACCTACACCACAGCTCACGGCAACGCCAGATCCTTAACCCACTGAGCGAGGCCAGGGACCGAACCTGCATCCTCATGGTTCCTAGTCAGATTTGTTAACCACTGAGCCACGACGGGAACTCTGGTTTCCACAGTTCTTAATTACAGGTGGAGACTGAGAGAGCAGGGCTCCTTCCCACCCACAGTCCCCAGATCATGATTTTTCAGGAAGGAAGTGAGCTTTCCAATAGAAACGGGTGGTAGGTATCACCTCGGTCGGCACTTGGCAGCAGATGGTTCAGAGAGGCCCCTGCTCTGGCAGCTTCTGCTGTGCTGGGCGATTTGCATGAGGAAAAAAGGCCAATGTGGACAAGAGTATCTTAATTTCATTTGCTGACGCAGGTACCAAGTCCTGTAACATCTGGGACTTACCTCAGAAGTATCAAAACTAAGGCATTCTAAAAACATACATACCTTCTGACGTCCTTAAGAAATGGGACCAGCTTTTGTGACGGCTGTTTTTTAGTTCAGAGCTCTCTGACTGAAAAAGCCAGTATTTTATAATGCCTCCATTTCTAGAGGGTAAAATCCAATTTGATGCCTAAGAATCTTTTCTTTTTAACTCAATTTATTCAGAAATATTTCTAAACTCATTTCGCAGACTCACTTGGAAAGAAGTGACTGTATTTTACCTTGTTGTGCTTAGTTTCCTAAGAGGAAATCATTAGATAGAAACAGATAAACATCGAGGAATCTTGTGCTGAGGAAAGAAAGATGAATTTGGGGCTGGAAATAGTAAGCAGAAGGGTTTTAAAAAACAAAAA
This sequence comes from Phacochoerus africanus, assembly GCF_016906955.1. Lineage (NCBI taxonomy): Eukaryota > Metazoa > Chordata > Mammalia > Artiodactyla > Suidae > Phacochoerus > Phacochoerus africanus. Next base: position 94,039,248 of record NC_062550.1, read on the forward strand.
AACCAAAGAATCCCTTAGAAAAGAACATAGGCAGGGGATCAGGGCAGACAGGCCTACAGTTCAGGGGGCTCTAATCATGTGGTTCAGAAAACTGCATCATGGTTGAACTGATTTCTCCTCAAAGCAGGGACCTGATGCGAGTCCATGCTTCCAACTTTTTTCCCCAAGCCATGTCTGCAACCTAACCACAGCTCATGGCAATGCTGGATCCTTAACTCACTGAGTGGGGCCATGGATCGAACCTGCGTCCTCATGGACACCAGTCGGCTTCGTTACCACTGAGCCACAATGGGAACTCCCATGTTTCCAACCTTAAAGACATTGTATTTGTGATGCTTTTCATGTGCATCTAAGATAACGTGAATGATGGAGCTCCCGTCATGGCTCAGTGGAAACAATCTGACTAGCATCCATGAGGACACAGGTTCGATCTCTGGCCTCACTCAGTGGGCCAGAGATCCGATGTTGCCTTTAGCTGTGGTGTAGGTCACAGACACGGCTCAGATCTGATGTTGCTGTGGCTGGGATGTAGGCCAGCGGCTAGCTACAGCTCCGATCCGACCCCTAGCCTGGGAACCACCATATGCTGCTGGTGTAGCCCTAAAGAGACAAAAAAAAAAAAAAAAAAGGTAACTTGAATGGTATTTGCAGTGGTTTCAACTAAGCCTAGGGCACATCTGTTGACTAAAAGAACTCCAGCATTTTTGCCTCTTGACTCATCTGGGTGGTCATTGGCAAAGGTATACATTAACTAGAAAAAAGGCCCTTTGCCAGTGCTGGGGACTGAAGTGCATCTCCCTCCAGTTCTCTGTGGAAGCCCTAACCTCCCATTGTGAAGGCCTGGAGTAAGGAATTAGGATTAAATGAAGGCATAAGGATGGACCCTGACCCGACAGTGCTAGGGTCATCCCACAAGGACACACCAGAGCTGTGTTTCTGCCACGCGTGGACGCCAAGGAGGGGGCCGTCTGCAAACCCGAGAGAGAGCTCTCACCTGAAAGTGAATCTGCCTGAAACGTAATCCTGGACTTTGAGCCTCGAGAACTGTGAGAAATAAATGCCTGTTGTTTAAGCCACCCAGGCTGTGCTATTCGTCTTGGCAGCCCTGACTAAGACAGTCATTAAAACAGTCGGTTTCTCAAGTTTTACAACGTGTCTACAGAGGTTTAAATAGTCTTCATGCAGCTTTATAGTTTCAAGCGCTTCTAGTATTGCTTTTGATAATAACTTAAAGCAAAGAGGCTTTTTCTACTTTTCCCTAAGAAGGGGAGAGAAGAGAAACCAAATATTAGAATGAGTAGTTCACCTCTCTAACGCCATCTCTTAGAAAAAGAAATGGTTCAACTTAAAAGAATTGAGAGGGAAGGCACTCCTTTCAGAGGGGAAGGTGTCAGGCACTTAAATAAAGAAAAATAAGTAAATATATTTATTATTCTATTTTTTCATATTATTCTAGAAGTTTTTTCTCATTACTTTTACTCCCTGGAAATGAGGTGTCTAAGATTAAATTAATAGATAAAAATATCTAGGACTCATTTCTAGCCCCTCTCTTTAAAGATTAGAGGAAAGATACTTTCTGTATCGGTATAGAAGAGAAATTAGACATTTTACTCAGCCTTGAATTGTCCCTGAACAGTTTTTTTAAAAAATGTATTCCTCTCCATTGCTACTAGAAACTTTGCTTTTCACAAACTGGGCTGTGGCAGAGACAGCTGGTTGTCCCTCCAAAACCATCGCCCCTCCTTTTGCGGTAATGAAATTTCCGTGTTTTAGTGGGTAGATGCTCCCTGTGAATAAACACATCTTCCAGGTTTCCTGGTCACTACCTATGACCAAGTGACGAGATCCTGAGCAGTGGGCCATGAGCTAGAATGCCAACACACTGGTGGCTTGTCTTGGGGCCAAAGAAGAAAGCAGTGCTCAAGGACAGCAGAGCACCCGGACACAGGAAGCCTGGATCTCTTACGCTTCAGGGAAGGGAGCTGTCACACAGCTCAGAGTTTTACGGAGAGAAAGAAACCTGTCTGCATCCAATAGCTGACTCATATCCTAATGAACACAGAGCATGAGGAGTGACCGGGAAGTCCGGTCCGCATCAGACCTTTGAGACCTGCTAAACACGGCTCCCACCCCTGTCCCTCTTACCCGAACGAGGTGGACGACCGCTGTCAAAACGACAGCTCTGTTTCCTCCTTCTAACGTGAAGTACTGTAACCAACAGGTATCTTCTAGGACACCTTCTAGGACATGTTCCATGTCTCAGACTTCATTCTGGGAAATGGTGACTATTTTAGCTACCATGTATGGAGGCCCTGGTTTTCCATCAAACTGCCAACAAATACTGAGCACCTACTATACACAGACGATTACGATAGAATCTCTGTCTTCAGAGAGGTTTAATTCTCGTGAGGGTAGACACATAATACATAAACAAGATTTAAGACAAATTCAAGAACTGACAGTGCTAAAAAGTAAATATGGGAATATGAAAAAGTATGAATGAGGAGAAAGGTTATAAAAATAAAGTCAGACTATATTTATCATCCTAGGAGTCTGAAGCTAAGTGCCACACAACCAGGTTTTTTGTTTGTTTTTTTCGTTTTTTGACTATGCTTACAGCATGCAGAAGTTCCTGGGCCAGGGATCAAACCCGAGCCACCGAAGTGACAAGTCAGGTCCTTAACCCGCTGAGCCACCAGGGAACTCTGAAAACTTGTACAGGTCTAACTAGACTAGATCTTTATGTTTTCCTCATAGAATCTGGATGGTGGGGCTTTCACCACACTCCTAGGAAACACAGCAGCATTCCTGACTTATTCCTGTTCTGCAGCAGCCCACACAATGTGTGTTCTTTAGGTGCTACAATGTCTGGGCCATCACATGCATCTCAACCTTGCTCATTTTCCTACTTAGAAATACCAGTCTTTGGGGAGTAATGCATTTGTGACAAGTGTGTGGGCATGAATTCCAACGAGGAGCTGGTTATAACCAGCCTAAAAGTAATAAAAACGTACACCTTCTGAGGGTGAGAAAACGCACTTCTTTCAACACTACAGTTTTTAAGGCTGGAAAAAACTGCCCCTATCATCAACAACATTAGCAGAAGAGATGAAGGGAATGTAAACCTTCTCCGAAGCCCACAACTGGTGCCAGATCCCTAATTCCTGGTCCGATGCTTTCTCCATTCAAATGATGCCCCTACCACACCTCTGTGTCAACTTGGAGTTAAAGTCCCAGGGACTTTAAACTTGATTCGACACTACTATGTGACACCTCCCTCCCTGATGAAATCAAAACGCCTACGCTGTCAAACAGGTCCTGTTGTGTGTGATGTTTAGGGAGGTCCAACCCATTCCACCCCATCTGATGCTACGAGAAACCTCTCCTGAGAAGCTAGGCTGATCCATAAGGACCCCTGCTTAGATCAGTCTCCCATCCATGCTTCCATGACAAGCACCCCCTCACATGACGTATGACGGCACATCTGAAGTGGCCTTTTGTCTTTTTAGGGCCGCACCTGCAGCATATGGAGGTTCCCAGGCTAGGTAGGGGTCTAATCAGAGCTGTAGCCACCGCAATGCCAGATCTGGGCTGTGTCTTCGACCTACACCACAGCTCATGGCAAGGCCGGATCCTTAACCCACTGAGCAAAGCCAGGGGTCAAACCTGCAAGCTCACGGTTTCTAGTCGGATTCATTTCCTTTGCGCCACAACGGGAACTCCTGAAGTGGCTTTTCACCAAGAGACATTTTACAGTCATGAGGTCATGTTCTCCAGCTTCTACGTGGCCTCGCATCATGTCCACACCTGAACCCCAAAACTGACTCCGTGACCCACTCCCTCTGCCACCTCAGCGTTACCCACCACCTTTCAGGTGGATAGATAACCACACTTAAAGGCACTTCCACCCATTTCCTTTTCATCCACTTCATTAATCTTAAAGTCTCACCTGTTTTTACCTGTGAAACTGCTCTCACATTTATCCTTTTCGATCCATGCCCATTTCTAACATTTTAGGATAGGCTAGGGCATCTCAGAATGTTGGGAAACTGGTGGACAGAAGGAAGAGGTGAAATAACATCTCTGACAATGCCAGGTGGAGGTCAGTTTTGGAGGGGAAGGCACATGTCTGCACACAGAACTGTTTTGCTTCATTACTTTTCAATTTGGGTTGCAGTTGGCTTTGCCACTATGATATAATTTTTTTTAAAATCTTAAATAGCATCAAAGAAAAGGTAACATTGTTATCTTTCCAAATGAAAGTGGGAGGAGTGGTCCACAGGTGGGGATGGTTGAAAAACAGGCCTTCTCACCCCCCTCTGCCTCTCCGTGGCACCTCGGGCTGGCCTCTCTGCTTTGGTCTCCTCTATGCTGTTTTGCGCACTGCTTCCCGTAACTCTTTCTTCAACACGCTTTGAAGCCTGTCATGTCCCCGTCTGAGAACCCTTCTTGTTGCCTATTTCCTGGCTGGGGCCCTCTGGCTTCCAAGGCAGTTGCTGTGACTCTGGAAGCCTGCTATGTGAGGCAGCCTAGTTTGGGTCTGAAGGATGCCATTACCTTGCCAACTGGCCTGGGCATGATATGGAACCTCCCTGAGCCTCAGCTGTCTCACCTGTGACATGAGATTAAATGTAACTGCTCTGCATAACCCACTGGAAGGAGAAAATGCGTGAAAACGCTGGGCAGGTCTATCTTCCCAAGTTGGCAGCTGCCAGTGGGGGTTCTGTCCCAACCTGACATCGAGTGCTACCCCTGAAATAGAGCGGATCTCGACAGATGCGTACTGAATAAGGAGTTATTGCCTGGCACCCCCCACCCCTGACAAGATCTCAGGTGACCAAAAAAAGGCCATCCTACATCTCACAGGGGTTCAGTTGCTGCTCGATGGCGATTCTGTGAATGAATGCAAATCTTATTTTAGTCAGACAGCCCTTTCTGAGCATAATATTTACTAAGCATGGACTCCCTGCCAACCGTTCTTTCCAGTGCTTATCTGTCCATTAGGTCGTTTGATCCTCACAACAAAGGGGGGAAAAGTGCAGTGTGGGGAGACGGCTGTCGGTGGCCCAAGATGACCCAGGCAGGAAAGGCCGAGCTGGGAGGGAGCCCGGGAGGCAGCCTCCTCACCGCCTGCTGTGAGCCTGGGCTCTCAGGTGGCTTCTGCCTCCAGACCTTTTCTCTTGTTGTGCTTTTCATCCAGGAGGTCCTTCCTCTTAGCTACATCTCTCCATCCTCCCAAAACCCACCTCAAATCCCCTGGGCCACATGAAGCCTTTCCAGGCTTCTCCAGCATCAGACTCTCTCCTCAGGTCTGCTCATTATGGCAGAGCTTCCCAACGAGAGGGAAAGTGTTCTGCAGAAATCTGAGTTTCTATCCTTCAACAGTACCTACTCCACACAACATGGGTTATATCACAGGATCTCAGTCAACAATGAAAGTATGACCGCCCAGCTCACTGGAGGAGTAAAATGCTGCTAAGAGCTGACACTGTTTCCTAAACTCCAGACCTTGAGCTAAGCTCTTCACGTATGTTTCCTCACTTTAACAACCACCTTCTGAGGTCGAGGTAGTGATTCCATTCTAGAGAGAGAAAGGGGAGGGCATGTTAGGTGGTCTCTGATCAAGCTGGAGTCTGCAGGACCCCGACAGGATGGCCCGATTCATATCTTCTGTAATCCTGGCCACAGGTAAACACAACTCCTGCCACCCTTCTATCAGCATCGGCCAGACAACTTATGAGGAGCAAAGACGCTGGGTTTGTAAAGCAAATGGCTATTTACCTTCGAGAGTTCATTTGCCTTTGCAGAGAAGGTGTCTGGTGGTTGGTGACACGATGTTTTTTGCCATGTGTTCTTTTAAAATGTGCTTCAGGCACTTGCAAAACAAGGGATAAAATAAAAAAAGATTAGTTGTTAGTGACTGGAAAACAGCATGTTCCAGAAGGTGAAACAACCTACTCTGTCTAGAAAGGTGAGGACGTTTGGAAATGCCAGCAAATGGATGTGAGCATGGGGAAGAATGGGAAAACCTCTCAGAGGACCACCCTGGCAAGACATGATGATGCCAGCCCCACCCCCCCACAGACACAATGCCGTGTGGATGAAGGCTTAACTTCTTGCTCATAAAGTAAGATTTATTATTCAGGGTATTTCCAGCTGAATACCAAACTTCTGAAAAAGGACAGAAGTTCTAAGTGATCTCTGCTGTACCTCTGGAATAAAAAACCTTTTCTCTCTACTCCAAAGTGGAGGCCACACTACAATCTCCTGTAGTCTGCATTTTTCAAAACCATTGAGCTACTTCACGTTTCCTTCAAGAGCCCCTGAAAGATAAAGATACATCAAAGTATTTTGAAATGCATGAGACATCACAGCATAAAATTTAACCAAGATCCACCGAATCATTTAGACACAATGACCGGCCTTGGAGCCAAACCATATCTTAGGTTCAATGAATTTATAGGGGCTCTTGCAGTTCTCAGATAAAAATGTTAAGACAGTTGTATTTGCAAGACAGAAAAGGGAGATTCCATTTAAGAATTGTAGATATTCCAAAAGAGACAGGAACAAAACAGTAAGAGAAGGAGTGGGATGGATTGGGAATTTGGGGTTAAGAGATGCAAACTCTTGCCTTTGGAATGGATAAGCAATGAGATGCTGCTGTATGGTACTGGGAACTGTATCTAGTCACTTACGATAGAGCATGATAATGTGAGAAAAAAGAATGTATATATGTATGTGTGACTAGGTCACCTTGCTGCATAGTAGAAAATTGACAAAACCAGCTATAATGGAAAAAAATAAAAATCATTAAAAAAAAAAAATAAACATTTTCTAACAACATATTGCTATATAAGTTTTGAAATGGTTTTTGGAGCATGGGGGTGGGGGCAAGTCTTAAGCCCACAGAATCGCATGGTTAGGGAATCCTTGAGAAATCACCATCTTTAAGCTCAGAGACGTGGAGGGAGGCATAGGGATCTCTTTCCCCAACAATGAGAATTGGTATTTATTGAGAAATTCCTAGAAGAGATGTTATTACCTCACTCACAAACCTATCAGAATGAGTAATAATCATCAATGTTACTTAAAAAGTTTAAAAAAGTCTGTCTTTAATTGAATTTTTGCCTTATTCACTTGCTAAGCTGAATTCTAGTTTCTTGGGTTATTTTAGAATTTGAAAAAAAAATTTTTAAAGGAAAAAAATTCCCAAATGAACAGTCATTTTACTTTACTTTTATTTTTCTTCTTTTTAGGACTGTACCTGTGGCATATGGAAGTTCCCAGGCTATGGGTCAAATCAGAGCTACAGCTGCCGGCCTATGCCACAGCCACACAGGATCAGAGCCACATCTGTGCTATACATACACCACAGCTCATGGCAACGCCAGATCCTTAACCCACTGAGCAAGGCCAGGGATCAAACCTGCATCCTCCTGGATTCCCATCTGGTTCTTAACCTGCTCAGTCATGACAGCAACTCCAAGAGCAGTCATTTTACTTTTAAATTTGCAAAGAAAAATATACATCATTCTGTACAGTTGATAATCATCAATCTGAACTGTCCCCTTTTGATGCTTCCCACGAAATCTTGGTTTATGGACATACATCATGGACTTCCTTATTTGAATTTGATTATAGAGCCACCCAAGTAAACATCAGTCAGCACAGGCTTGCTCTTTTCCTATTCCCAAACTTCAGTTTTGAAGATTGCAATTGGCATTATATTTAAATTAGCCCTGCATTTCCATCTACCCAGAGAAAACCACGACTCACAAAGACACATGTACTCCGATGTTCATTGCAGCACTATTTACAATAGCCAAGACATGGAAACAACCTAAATGTCCATCGACAGAGGAGTGGATCCAGAAGATGTGGTACATATACACAATGGAATATTACTCAGCCATTAAAAAGAACGAAATACCAGCATTTTTAGCAACATGGATGGACCTAGAAACTATCATGCTAAGTGAAGTCAGCTGTACAATGAGACACCAACATCAAATGCTTTCACTGACATGTGGAATCTGAAAAAAGGACAGAAGGACCTTCTTTGCAGAACAGATGCTGACTCACAGACATTGAAAAACTTATGGTCTCCGGAGGAGACAGTTTGGGGGGTGGGGGAATGTGCCTGGGCTATGGGATGGAAATCCTGTGAAATCAGATTGTTATGATCATTATACAACTACAGATGTGATAAATTCATTTGAGTAATAAAAAAAAATGAAAAAAAAAAATAAATTAGCCCTGCATTTCAGTTACCTAAAAAAAATGAGAGACGCTAATTTATCCTCTGGAAAGGTTTCCCATGGTGTTTATTCCCACTTGCTTTGTGTGTGGGTTCAGTATGGATGTTAAAAACAAAGTGCCTTCATCATCTGGGAGGCAGAACTTTTCCTGCCTGATCTCACATCTGCGAGCCCTGGAGAGAGAGCCCCGTCCTGCATGACCTTGGAGTTCTCACAGGGTTCACCCATTGTTTTCAGTGTGTTTGATTTACAATGCACTTAAACCTGACTCCACGTTGACCTCAAGCCAATGGACTTACCTCCTATGAATGAAAGCCCAGAACGTTCCCAGGAGCCACAGGGCCCCCCAACTCTTTGATTAAAGTTGATACTGCAGCTCTTAGTCTCTCATCTCAGGAACTTACAGACTGACTTTTCCACCTTCTCCTTGATGAAGCAGATAATGATTTTCCCAGTAGTCTGTACTCCTTTTCCAGACTTTCTTTGGCAACAGGGGTATCAATTTGGCCTACGCAGGGGGCCACTAGCAGCTCAGGCATGTGAAGCTGTCTGCACTGTTCATTTTGCTCACACCACTGAGGAAGGCAAGAGCCGGTATACCAGAACACTGCTTCTCCTCTCAAGGTACTGACAAGTCTGGACATAAGAGACCCACTGAGATATCATTCGGTAATGGCATGACCCACCTATGATGTTGCTGGTAAAATGTATAAGCTGGGGACTAGACTTTCCTTTTGAAAACTCCATATTAAACTGTCTTTGACAAGCATCCATCTAACAGTGTCAAATTCAGGTCTGAAGTGGTTAGGAAATATTATTGAATGTTACTAAAATGAAACGATTTTTCTTCAGATGTCTTATCTCCCCAGAAATGGTGATGAAGGCGGAAGTCGTCAACATCACCCACCACACTGTCCCTCAACGGAGCTGAACAGGAAAACTGATGTCAAGATTCGAATGCACAGAAAAAGTGTGGATTTTGTTAAATCCTCTAGAAATTGCATGTTCCATCCGTGGTCAGAAGCTCTATTAATATACACACTGCAGCTCTGTTGACCCCTCCCACTGCCGTCTCCTTTTCCCTGGCCCTCAGGGGAGATTTCTGGTTTTGCCAACTCTGCTTCCACCCTTGCTGCAATGCCATTAGAATTGAGAATTAACACTGGATGAGGAAAAAAGAAAAGAAAGGGTTTTTACTTGTTGAATCAGGTCCCTGATTCTCCTTTGTTGCAGGGAGTTGGGATAACAAAGAGAAAATGAAAGTAGAAGCTCAAGAGACTAAATTGATCTACATGATATAGAAAAAAGAGGGGAGAGGAGAGGGAAACAGACAACTGTCAACAGGGAGAGTCTGCTGAAAGAGGCAGCTGCAGGTGTACACAGAACAGGGGAGGCATGAAAAGAAATTTTAGCAAGTACTGCTATGAGTTATACAATGGATTTCCATAAATGATATCTGAGAAACGTAAGTAAACATGAAAACAGCTCTTACATTTGTTTCATCTGCTGGTCTGTTTCTCTGAATGCCACTCTGAACTTGAGGGGCCCCAGCTTTTGTGTAGATGACACATGACACCTGGAGCCAGGTCTGTGGTTAGTGTACACACAGGTACATAAAAAAGTATTACTAAAGGCTGTGTTCACGTCCTCTTCTCTCCCCCACTCTGCTCTCACCATATCTGTCCTAAGTTCAACTCTAAATGGATCATACCACCCTTACACTAGGTATTTTCCTTTAAATTTATTTTTTATTAAAGTATAGTTGACTTAGAATATTGCGCTAATTTCTGCAAAGCGACACACACACACACACACACACACACACATTCCTTTTCATATATTATCTTTCATCATGATCTATACCAGGAGATTAGATTATGGTTCCACATGCTACACAGTAGGGTCTCACTGCATATCCTTCTAAATGTAATAGTTTGTATCTACTAACCCCAAACTCTCAGTCCATCCCCCCACCCTTGGCAACCACAAATCTGTTCTCTATGTCTACGAGTCTATTTCTGTTTTGCAGACAGGTTCATTTATGCCATATTTAAATTCCACATATAAGTGGTATGATATGCTATTTATCCTCTTTCTGACTTATTTCACTTGGTATGAGAATCTCTAGTTGCATCCATGTTGCTGCAAATGGCTTGCCATTTTTTTTTTTACCGGCTATGTGGTATTCCATTGCATATATATTTAATAAATAAATAAAATATATAAATATTTTCCTTACTGCAGGCTCTCAAGTCTCCCCTCTTTCTCAGTCCTGGCACAGGTTAAGTACTTCACGCCACAACCCAGACTCTCAAGACCGGCCTCAGGTGGGTCAAGGTGCAGTTGGTCCCACTATCGGCAAGTTCTGCATCATCAAATTCAACCAGCTGTAAAATGAAAATATCTGGGGAAAAATTCCAGAAAGTTTAAAAATTTGCTACACACCAGCAAAAATTTACAATAGCATTTACCTTGTATTTACAGTATTTACAGAGCGTTTACCTTTTATACATATAAGTAACCCAGCGATGAGTTAAAAGTATACAGGAGGATGGGTGTAGGTTTTATGTAAATACTACACCATTTTCTGTGAGGGACTTGAGCATCCAAGGATTTTGGGATGTGTGGGGTCCTGGAACAAATCCCCTGTGGCTACCAAGGGGCAAGTGTACACTGTGGAAGGTTCCCTCTGCTTCCCCAAAGATAGTGTCCTCCAACTTTTGCCCGGGTGTCAGTCAGCCCTTGCGTTTAGGACACAGGTACAACTGGCTCAGACTTCCAACAAGTCTGGAACCTTCCTTATTTAGATATTTACAAAGATACTCTGATTCTAATGGCCTCTTTTGGCCCCTGGATCCTGTTTGAATACACTGTTCCTTCTCTGAACAGCATGGGCCAAATACCAAACTGAGCACTTTGGTTGGTTTCCTGTGTTGGTTTCCACTGTGAACCCACTCATGCCAAATGCTTTATGAATATGTGTGTTTATTTTACTGAAGATTTCAGATTGGGGCGGGGGCATATACACAGCCACCACCACTTACCCCATTTTGCCATTTTCTTATTTGAAACTAGAGAGCTCTTTCTTTCTTTTCCCCCTCCAACTTTCTGCCTTTTCTCTCCCAGCCTCATGCATCTTAATTTACCCTTGTCTTTCATTGCTTGCCCAGGTCCTGAGGAAGGGGGTTGTGTTACCCTCACCCAGTTGCAGCTTTATCAAAGAATCCCCTTTAAAAACACCGAGGGGTCTTCCTATGGGAATTCTGCTGGACGTGGTCCTTCCCACTTTCCCACCTACAGATGGCAAGTCAGAAAGTGAGCCCAGGGGTGCCTGGAGGAAGGAGCTCTACAGGCCAGGCTTCAAGGCTGAGAGACCACTTCCCTTCCCTGCATCTCAGAGTCCTCTCCTGTAAAATGGGGAGTCCTAGATGACCTTCCAGTTCTCAGCCAGCTCTAAGTGGCTGTGACTGTCACTGGGGCTGGAAGGGATGGAGAAGAAAGGGGGGAGTGCAGATGCGGAAAATCTGGGAGTGGGAACAAGGGGAAAGAGGGTGGAGAGGCCACAGGAGGTGGGCTTAGGGGCTGATTTCCATGCTCGGTCTCTGGCGGTAGCCTCACCTGCTGGCCTTGTGGGAGGCTGAGGAGCTCTAGCATCTGACGCCTCAGCAGCAATTAGGGATTTCCTCAAAACACAAATCCATGGGCCACGGCTCCAAGTTTCCATGCTGTAGGGAATAACTCTGGCTGCCAGCACAGTATTCGGGGTAAATGTAAAAATACCTAATCTCCCCCAGGTATCAATCAGAAAGGAAACATCAGTGGTAAATAATTTAGACAAAGATCCAGGCAGAGATACCTGAAGCTTCTGGAAGGTTTCAGAAGAGCAAAAAAAGAGGTGTGATAATTTTTAAACTAAAACTGTTTTTCTTTTTTTCTTTTTTCTTTTTTTTTTGTCTTTTTGCTATTTCTTGGGCCGCCCCTGTGGCATATGGAGGTTCCCAGGCTAGGGGTCGAATCGGAGCTGTAGCCACCAGCCTGCGCCAGAGCCACAGCAACGCAGGATCCGAGCCGAGTCTGCAACCTACACCACAGCTCACGGCAATGCCGGATCGTTAACCCACTGAGCAAGGCCAGGGACCGAACCCGCAACCTCATGGTTCCTAGTCGGATTCGTTAACCACTGTGCCACGACGGGAACTCCTGTTTAAGTTTTTCTTTCATCGTTCTATTGGCTATATTTTTCAGGTCCATTAGAGAAGGTAAAGAAATTCTGTCATGAGAGACTGGACATAAAGTCCTTTTCATGGATGGGTCTAGATCCATGGAGGCTGCTCTTGTTTTATAACTAAATTTATAGGTGGAAGAACAAGACGGCAGAATAGAAGGGCATGGAGTTCACCTTCTCCAACAAATACGTCAAAAATACATCTACACAGTGGAACAATTCTCCCAGAATACCTACTGAATGCTGGAAGATCTCACATAACCAGAGCTACAAGAAACATGACCATGTAACTGGGTAGGACAAAAGACTAAAAAAAAAAAAGGACTTGGGATGAGATCTGTGGCCCTGGGAGGCAGCTGTGAAAGGGAAAGATTCCCTCACCCCTCATCCCGGGAAGCACCTTCACGGCTGGGAGATCAGCAGGGACAGAAAGGAGCTTAAGAGGCTCAGAAGAAAGGAGAGGGCCACCTCCCTGCACTCCCCAGCCTGACATGCACACAGGGGCTGGGTGCTGAAACCTGGGCTTCAGTGCACAAAGGGGTTGGCTGCGTGGAGACAGCTCAAAGGAGCTAGAGTGTGGCCTGGGCTTCGACAAGGGGTGTGCATGAGAAGGAGCCTGGGTTTACCATAGAAGCCCCATTTTTAACAAGCACATGAAGGGAGGGGTGGGGCCCTGCCACAGTAGCCTTATCTCAGAGTGCTCACAGCAGGTGCGGCTCTGCCTCTACTAGTGATGGCCAAACGTGGAGGTGGGGCTGAAATCCATCTTGTCCAGTGGCTTTGGTGGATTTATGCCACCTGGCACCTTTGTAAGCTCAGCACCTGCAGGACATCAGAGTAGTGCTCCCTGTGGCTGGTGTGGGTCCAGACTTAGCAGCTGCAGGCTTTGTGGGTGCACATATGCTGAGGCAGGGCCAGGGTCTGTGCTGATTCCATAGCTCTCATGGCAGGTCCAGGTATGCGACATGTGCAACACGTGGCAGAGCTGGTGCCTGGCTTCAGGAAATATGCACCGGCAGATCTAAGCTGGTGGATTTCTGAGCACAGTGCCTGAGGGATATGGGGGCCAGCTGTCTGCATTCCAAAAGCAGAGGCAGGGCCAACAACAGGTGACAGCTAACACCACAGGATGCACTTCCTGATGGACAGATCCTGTGGAGGAATACTCAGTGGGCCTTTCCCACTGGGAGAGCTCCAGTTCTGCCTACCCCACACCACTGCTCAGAAATGCATCTGAGGGCTTCTACTCCAACAACAACCTCGTCCCTGACAGGACTGTGGCAGCCACAGAGCAAAGAGGACGCCCCACTCAATATCCAGTGCAGACTCTGGTCACCACAACACCAGTAACACCCCCACCAAAGGAATCATGGCCAATACACACTGCAGAAAGATGAGGTAGGCATCTATACCAAAAACAGCCCTTGTACCAAAAACAGACTCACACAGGGTACATGGAGATGCTCCCACATATAAACAGCCCTTCAAGACCACAGAAGGTAACTGTTCCCCTAAATTGAGAGTCAGAGAAATATAAGCAAAATGAAGAAGCAGAGGAATCATTCCCAATTAAAAGAATGAGACAAATCCTCTGAAAGAACAAATGACAGAAATTCCTGTCGTGGCACAGAGGAAACAAATCCAACTAGGAACAATGAGGTTATGGGCCTTGCTCAGTGGGTTAAGGATCCAGCATTGCTGTGAGCTATGGTGTAGGTTACAGATGTGGCTCAGATCTGGCATGGCTGTGGTGTAGGGTGGCAGCTGTAGCTCTGATTAGACCCCTAGCCTGGGAACCTCCCTGTGCTGCGAGTGTGGCCCTAAAAAGAAAAGACAAAAGACAAAAAAAAAAAAAAAAGAAGAACAAGCAATAAATCAGACCTAAGTCACTAGATATGAGTTCATAAAGGAGGTAATAAAAATACTGAAGGAATTAAGAAGGGCTATCAATAGAAATACAGATCACTGTAGCAAGGAACTAGAAATTATTAAGAGGAGCCAATTAAAATTAGAACACTCATTTGTTGAGACAAAGGCTGAGCTAAAAGCAATACAGAGCAAACTAAACAATGCATAAGAATGAGTAAGAAATCTGGAAGATAGAATAATGGAAATCATCCCTTCAGAACAGCAGACAGAAAGACAACTGAAAAAAAAAAACATAAAAGCAATATATGAGACCTATGGGATAGTATAAAGCTAGCCAATCTATGCATAATAGGGATCCCAGAAAGAGAATAAAGAGAAATGCATATTGAAGAGTGTATGGTTGAAAACTTCCCAAATTTAAAGATGCCACCAGATATCCAGTACAGGAAGGGCAAAGGGTCCCAAACAAGATGAACTAAACATACCTACACCAAGAAATATTATAATTTAAAGGCAAAAGTTAAAAGGTACAGAGAGGATTCTAAAAGAGAAAATCCAAGAGTTAGTTACAAGGGAATCCCCATAAGCCTATCAGCTAATTTCTCCACAGAAAAGTCACAGGCCAGAACAGAGAGGCAAGATATATTCAAAGTACTAAAAGAAAAAAACCTGCAACCTAGGATACTCTACCCAGGAAGATTATCATTTAGAATAGAAGACGAGACAAAGAATTTCTCAGACAAGCAAAAAACTGAAAAAGAATACAGCAATACCAAACCTATCCTAAAAGAAATGTTGAAAGATCTTCTCTAAATAGGAAACAAGCAAGAGTCTACAGGAAATAGAAACTCAGAAATAAGCCAATACACAGATCAAAAAAAAGAAATCTGTGAAATTGATGAAACTACAATGAACAGTAAAAGGATAAATATGAAGATGTTAAAGAGGACATCAAAATCAAACTGTGGAGGAGGGGAGTAAGAAAATGTAGATTTTTTTTTGAAAGAATGTGTTTCATCTTATATGACTAACAGTCTAAAGCATGTAGCTATTTGGTAATGCATTAACATACTAGAAAAATAGAGTATCCAAAAATCACAAACATAAAACAGATTCACCAAAACCAAAAATAAGAGAACTCAAGCATAATAAAAAGGAAAACCATCAAACCACAGAAGGAAAAACAAAAAAAGGAACAAAGAAGAAATACAAAATCAACTGAAAAACAAGGATTAAAAATGGCAACAGATACACATCTACCAATAATCACCTGAAATATCAATGGACTAAATGCTCCAATCAAAAGACATAAAAAAGAAGAGCCTACAATATATATGCTGCCTACAAGAGACTCTTAGGGTGAAGATCACACACAGATTGAAAGTGAGGGGATGGAAAAAAAACATTTAATGCAACAGAAATGACAAGAAAGTGGGAGTTGAACTGCTCATATCAGACATAATAGACTTTTAAGCAAAGGCCATAAAGAAAGATAAAGGACACTATATAAAAGGATCAACTCAAGAAGAGGATATTTCACTCAGCAACATATATGTACCCAACATAGGAGTGCCCAAATACATGAAACAAATACTAACAGACTCAAAGAAGAAATGGATGGGATTACAATAACAGTAGGAGACTTAAGCCCTCCATTCATATCAATGGACAGATATCCCAGACAGAAAATCAATAAGGCAACAGAGATTCCAAATTACACAATATTAAGTTAGACTTAATATTTTCAGGACACTACATCCAAAAAACCCGGAATACACATTCATTTCAAGTGTACATGGAATATTCTCTAGGACAGGGCACATACTAAGATGCAATACAAGTGTTAATGAATTTAACAGAGACATTATTTCAAGCATTTTTTCTGACCACAATGGTATGAAACTAGAAATCAACTACAGAAAGAGAAATGAGAAAAAAAGAATTACATGGAGACTAAACAACAGGTTACTAAAAACTCAACTGCATAATGATGAAATCAAAGAGGAAATTTGAAAAATACCAGGAAACAAATGACAATGAAAACACAACTACAAACTATAAAAATCTCTGGTTTCAGCAAAAGCAGTCCTAAGAGGAAAATTCATAGCAATACAAGACTTCCTCAAAAAAAAAAAAAAAAAAAAAAGAAAGAAAGAAAGGCTCAATCTAACCTTCCACTGAAAATAATTAGAAAAAGAACAGATAAAACCTAAAGTGAGTAGAAGGAAGTTAATAAAGATCAGAGAAAAAATAAATAGAATAGAGATTTAAAAAAAAACTATGAAATCCAGAGCTAATTCTTTGAAAGGGTAAACAAAATAGACAAACCTCAGGCCAGACTCACCAAGAAGAGAGGACCCAAGTAAACAAAGTAAGAAATGCAAAAGGGAAACAACAAGTACTGTAGGAATACAAAATCATAAGCATATATATATATATATCATAAGCATATATATATATATATATATATATATAAAGAACAATTATATACCAACAAATTAGACAACCTAGAAGAAAAGGACAAGTTTCTAGAAACATATATCCCATGAAAGCAGAATCAAGAGAAACAGATAATTTGAACAGACCAATCATTAGAAGTGAAATAAAATCTGCAATTAAAAAAAACTCCCAGCAAACAAAAGTCCAGAACCAGATGGTTTCACTGGGGAATTATACCAAACATACAAAGAGGAACTTATACAGATCCTTCTAATCTCTTTCAAAAGACTGACAAGGAGGAAACAATCCCAAAGTCATTCTATTAAGTCATCAGCACCAAATCAGGCAAAGGCATTACCAAAAAAGCAAATTATAGGCCAGTAACTTTAGTGAATACAGATGCAAAAATTCTCAACAAAATGTTGGCAAAGTGCATACAGCAACACATAAAAAAGATCATATGCAACAATCAAGTTGGATTCATCCCAGGGTCACAAGAATGGTTCAACATACACAAATCAATGTGATACACCACATCAACAAAAGAGAAAAACTATGTGATCATCTCAATAGGTGACGAAAAAGCATTTGATGAAATTCAACATCCATTCATGATAAAAATTCTTACTGAAGTAGGTAAAGAGGAATACATCTTAATATAATGAAGGTTATTTACAGCAAACTCTCAGTCAACAGAATACTCAACAGTAAAAGCTGAAAACCTTCCGACTAAATTCTGGAAAGAGACTCTCACTACTTCTATTCAACATAGTACTGGAAGTCCTAGTCAAGAAATCACACAAGAAAAAGAAATAAAAGGTACTTGAATTGGAAGGAAAGAGGTAAAATTGTCATTATATGAAGATGACATGATGCTATACACAGAAAACCACAGACTACAAAAAAGCTACTAAAGCTGATAAATAAATTCAGCAAGGTAGCAGGATATAAAATTAACATTCAGAAATCTGTTGCACTTCTGTTTGTATTTTTTTTCTGGCCATGCCCATGGCAATGGAAAGTTCCCAGGCCAGCAACTGAATCTGAGCCACAGCTGTGACCTATGCCGCAGGTGCAGCAGTGCCAGATCCTAAAGCCACTACATTGGGCTGGGGACAAAACCTGTGCCTCAGCCATGACCTGAGCCACTGCAGAGACAACACCAGATCCTTACCCTGCTGCACCACAGTGGCAACTTGAGAAATCAGTTGCATTTCTTTACACTAACAATGAAATATCATAAATGGGAAGTTAAAAAAAAATTCCTTTTAAAATTGCATCAAAAAAAAATACTTCGGAATAAACCTTACCAAGGAGTTGAAAGACATATATGCTGAGAAGTATACAACACTGCAAAAGGAAACTGAAGATGATTTAAAGAAATGGAAAGCTATCCCATGGTCTTGGACTGGAAGAATCAATATTGTTAAAATGGCCATACTGGAGTTCCCATTGTGGCTCAGTGGGTTAAGAACATGATGTAACATCTGTGAGGATATGGGTTTGACCCCTGGCCTTGCTCAGTGAGTTAATAATCTGCTGTTGTTGCAAGCTGCAGCATAGGTTGCCTATGTGGCTTGGATCTGGTGTTGCTGTGGCTGTGGTATAGGCCCAATAGACAGCTGCAGCTCCAATTCAACTCCTAGCCTGGCAACTTCCATATGCCACAGATGTGACCTTAAAAAGAGAAAAAAAAAAGCCATACTACCCAAAGCAATCTACAGATTTAATGTGAAGCCTATCAAATTATCCATGATATTTTGCAAAGAACTAGAACAAATACTCCTAAAATTTACATGGAACCATAAAAGACCCAGAATTGCCAAAGCAAGCCTGAGGGTAAAGAAAAAAGCTGGAGGCATAACCCTCCCAGAGTTCAGACAATACTACAGTAATCAAAACAGTGTGGTATTAGTACAAAAACAGACATATGAATCAATGGAACATAAAAGAGGCCAGAAATAAACCAACACAGCACCTCCAGTCAATTAATCTTCAACAAAGGAGGCAAGAATATACAATGGCAAAACAACAGTCTCTTTAGCAAGTGGTGTTAGGAAAGTTGGACAGATGCATGCAAATTAATGAAGTTAGAACACACCTTCATGCCACACACAAAAATAAACTCAAAATGGCTTAAAGAAATAAACATTAAGACATCACACAATAAAATTCCTAGAAGAGACCATAGACAAAACATTCTCTGATATAAATCTTACAAAAGTTTTATTAGGTCAGTCTCTCAAACCAGTAGAAATAAAAACAAAAATAAACAAATGGGACCTAATCAAACTTACAAGCTTTTGCACAGCAAAGGAAACCAGTAAGGAAATGAAAAAAAGTGGGGTCAAGATGGTGGAGGAGCAGGACGTGGCACTCACCTTCTCCTAGGAACATAAAAAAAAATCTACACATAGGATGATTTGCATAGAATATCTACTGAAGGCTTGCAGAAGGCCTAAGACTTCCCAAAAGGGTAAGAAACCCACCACATAACTGCGTAGAACAAAAGGAGAAGAAAAAGAGAGAAGAGGAAGAAAAAGAATCAGGACAGGACCAGCACTCCTGAGAGGGAGCTGTGAAAGAAGAAAGGAATTCACACTGTGGGAGGCCACCTAACTGAGATCAGCCAGGATGGAGCAGAAGCCTCAAAGCCTCCAAGAAAAGCACGCCAACCAGTCCAAGAAAGGCAAAGCAGAGAGAGCTGCCCAGATCATGGGTACCACCAGCCAGCACACCACAGCCTGAGATACTCAGGCAGGGGCTGGGCACTGAGTCTTGGGCTATGGCACTCAGTTACAAGGAAAAGACTGGGACTGGCTGTGTGGAAACAGCCTGAGGGGCCTAGGAGTAGCATGCCACAGCCAAGGGAGTTGGGGAGGTGGTCTGGGCCTGCCAGAGAAGCAAGGTGCCATTGCTGGGGAGGGCACAAAAAGGAGGGGCAGGACTGCCATAGAAACTTCTCTGCACATGCTAGGGCTCTCAGGCAGTGGCGCACCTTTTGCTTGAGCTATGGGGTAGGTGCAAATCACAGCAGCCACTGGACTGTAGAGGTAGGCGTGGCCCATCATCACTAAGAGTCCTATGACCAGGAATCCCCTGGAAGACCCAGGCACCTCAGGGGTCGCTGCCATGGGAGACCCTGAGACCGAGCACCTTATGTTTCCCTCTCCTCTCTGGGAATGCACACACCCCACTGTTGATGCTGTCAGGGCTCTGGGCACTACCCCCACTTCCCTGAGGGTCACTGCCACTGCCCAGGGACTTGCAACCAGGAGCAGCCTGCACCCTGACCTCTCCCTGGGTCCCCGCCACTGTCAAGGGCCCAACAACCAGGTGGTGCCTGCAGAGGCCGCCCATTGTCCCCACCTCCCTGTGAAGCACAGGCAGACCTTCACTTCCCTTTATCAAGGGGATAACAGCTTGCACTGAGGAAAGAGTCAGCAAGCATCCAAACCAAAAGTAGCCTCCATGCCAGAAAAAATAGCCCTCATAAGCTAACCAGGGATGCTCCTGCATATAAATAGCCCTCCAACATTACAGTAATAACTGTCTTCCCTAAACACATGGGGTAAGAAAAATATAAGCAAAATGAAGAAGTACAGCAACCATTCCCAGTTAAAAAAACAACAGGAGAATTCCCCTGAAGGAACAAACAATGAAACAGACCTCTGCAGACTAACAGACACTGAGTTCAAAAAGGAGGTAATGAAAATACTGAGGGAATGAAGAACGAATATCAACGGTAACACAGATTACTAGAACCAGAAACTATAAGGAGGAGTCAAGAAAAATTAGAAAATCATTTGCAGAGACAAAAGCTGAGTTTAAGGCATTAAACAGCAGAATGAATAAGACAAAGGGACAAATAAGTGACTTGAAAGATATAATAATGGAAATCGCCCAGTCAGGACAGCAGATAGAAAACCAAGTGGAAAAAAAAAAAGACATATAAGAGATCTGTAACATAACATAAAGCATGCCAATCTACACACAGTAGGGATTCCAGAAGGAAAAGAAAAAGAAAAGGGTACTTAAAATATATTTGGGGAGTTACTGTTGGGGCTCAGTGGTAATGAACTCAAATAGCATCCATGAGGACGTGGGTTCAATCCCTGGACTCGCTCAGTGGGTTAAGGATCTGGCAATGCTGTGAGCTGTGATGTAGTTCACAGACACGGATCAGATCCAGTGCTGCTGTGGCTGGCAACTGCAGCTCCGATTCCACACCCTAGCCTAGGAACTTCTATGTGCTGTGGATGCAGCCCTAAACAAACAAACAAACAAACAAACAAACAACAACCAAAAAACACAAAAACAACAAACAAACAAAAAACAAAAGAAAGAAAGAAAATAATACTGGAAAAAATATTGCCTGAAAACTTTCCAAATCCAAAGAAGGAAATAGACATCCAGATACAGGAAGCACAGAGGGTCCTGAACATGCTGAATCCAAACAGACCTACCAAGACATGTTATAATAAAAATGGCAACAGTTAAAGAGAGGATTCTAAAGGCAACAAGGGAAAAACAAGAGTTAATTATAAGGAAATCCTTATAAGGAATTGGCTGATTTCTCAAAAGAAATGCCAGGCCAGAAGAGAGTGGCAAGATATATTCAAAGTTCTAAAAGGGAAAAATTGGCAACCTATAATACCCACCATGGTTATCATTTAAAATAGAAGGAGAATTAAAAAATTTCTCAAACAAAAACTAAAAGAATACAGCAATACTAAACTCATTCTAAAAGAAATCTGAAAAGTCTCTTTCAAATAAGAAAGACTTAGGAGTTCTGTCATGGCTCAGTGGCTAACGAACCTGACTAGCATCCATGAGGATGTGGGTCAATCCCTGGTCTCGCTCCATGGGTTAAGGATTTGGTGTTGCCGTGAGCTGCGGTGCAGGTTGCAGATGTGGCTTGGATTTGGCATTGCTGTGGCTGTGGCATAGCTCGGCAGCTACAGCTCCAATTCGATCCCTAGCCTGGGAACTTCCATATGCTGCAGGTGTGGCCCTAAACATGAAGATGTAAAAAAGAACATCAAAATTATAAAATGTAGTGAAGGACAGTAAGAAAATCTAGATCTTATTTTTGTTAACAATGTATTTGAGCCTATACGACTATCAGTCTAAAACAAGCAGATATAGGAAGGGGTTAAGGCATGTGAAAATCAGGGCAACCACAAAAACAAACAGTATATTCACAAGAACCAGAATAGGACACAGCATAAAACAAAATCATCCAAGCAAAAAAAGGGAAAAACAGAGGAACATAGGATCAAATGGAAAACAAGGTTTAAAATGGCAGTAAATACATATTTATCAATAATTACTTTAAATGTTGATGGACTGAATGCTGTAATCAAAAGACAGAGCGGTAGACTGGATAAAAAAAACAAGAGCCTACAATATGGTGCCTACAAGAGACTTACCTTAGGGCAAAGGTTACATATAAATTGAAAGTGAGGGGATGGAAAAAATATTTCATGTGAACAGAAATGAAAAGAAAGCAGGAATCTCAATACGCAGACAAAATAGACTTTAAAACAAAGGCTGTAGGGGGTGGGGGATGTGCTTGGGCTGTGGGATGGAAATCCTGTGAAATTGTTATCATTATACAACTACAGATGTGATAAATTCATTTGCGTAATAAAAAAATGGAAAAGAAAAAAATGTAATAGTGTAAAATTAGCTATAAAGTACTTAATTTTCTTTGAAGTTTTATTTAGATGCATGCCTACTATTAAATAATTCTAATATAGCAGTTATATAATTTTTTAAATTTCATCTTTTACTTAAGCATTTTTTGTGTTATCTTCATTACTTTTATTTTTACTGGCAATGATATTTCATTAATCTATGTTACAATTTATGTACTGTTACAGTTTATACTATTTTACTTTTTATAAAATAATAAATTTCCTTACTTTCCTTATAATAAAAAAAATAAAACAAAGGCTGTAAAGAAAGATAAAAGGGACACTATTTAATATTAAAAGGATCCATCCAAGAAGAGGATATGACACTCATCAACATATACGCCCCTAATATAGGAGCACCCAAATTCATACAACAAACATGAAGAGACATAAGGGAGAAACTGATGGGAACACAATAATGGTAGGAGACTTTAACACTCCACTCACATCAATAGACAGATCCTCTAGACAGAGACTCAGTAAGGCAACAGAGGCCCTAAATGACACAAAATTACAGATTCGATATTTTCAGGATATTACATCCAAAAAACATCTAGAATATAATTCTTTCCAAGTGCACATGGAACATTCTCAAGGACTGATCACATACTGGGGCACAACCTCAACAAACTTAAGAGTATAGAAATTATTTCAAGCATTTTTTGTAACCACAATGGCAGGCAACTAGAAATAAAATCAACCACAGGAAAAGAAATGAGAAAAAACTGACTACATGGAGACTAAAAAATATGCTACTATAAAACCCACAGGTCAACAAGGAAATCAAAAAGGAAATTAAAAAAAGAAAACGAAAAGACAACCTAGAGAATGGGAGAAAATAATTGTAAATGATGTAACTGACAAGGGCTTACTCTCCAAAATATACAAAATATACAAAATATACCATTGAAAAATGGGCAGAACACCTAAATAGACATTTGTCCAAAGAAGATATACACATGGCTTAAAATGCTCAACATCACTAATGGGAAATGCAAATGAAAACTACAATGAGGTACTATCTCACACCAGTCAGAATGGCCAACAGCAAAAATTCTACAAATGCTGGAGAGGAGTGGAGAAAAGAGCTTCCTCCTATACTTCTGGTGGAAATGTAAACTGGTGCAGCCACTGTGGAGAACAGTATGGAGGTTCTCCAAAAACCTAAAAATAGAGCTACCCTATCATCCAGCAATCTCTTAGGTATGTATCCCCAGAGGAGATGATAATTTGAAAAAATATATGCACCCTAATGTTCAGAGCTATACTGTTTACAACAGTCAAGACATGGAAGCAACCTAAATGCCCACTGGCAGATGAATGGATAAAGATGTCTTTGTGTGTGTATATACATATATATATATATATATATATATATATACACACACACATACATATTATATATATATATAATGCGTGTGTGTATACTATTCAGTATGGAATACTACTCATGTAATGGAATACTATTCAGTCATGAAAAAGAATGATAGAATGCTAATCAGTCATAAAAAAGAATAATGCCATTTGCAGCAACATGGATGGACCTGGAGATTATCATACTAAGTGAAGTTAAGCCCAACAGAGAAAGACAAGTACCATATTATATTACCTATATGTGGAATCTAAAATATGATATAGATGAACTTATTTACAAAACAGAAACAGACTCACAGACATATAAAACAAACTTATGGTTATGAAAGGGGATGAAGGGAATGGATAAATCAGAAGTTTGGTATTAGCAGATACAAACTACTATATAAAATAGTTAACAAGGTTCTACTATATAGCACAGGAAACTACTCAATAACTTGTAATAAACTATAATGGAAAGGAATATGGAAAAGGAATATATACATAAAATGAATTCACTTTGCCGTATATCAGAAAATAAGATAAATATATATTACAAAATATGGTATGTCAACTATACTTCAACAAAAAGATTATAAAATTTTACGTATAAATTTTATAAATTTATATATAAACCATAATATATTCATATACAATTATATAATTTATACATTTATAAATTCATAAAATTTGTAAATTCATAAAATCCATAAAACATATATAAATTTCTTTAAAATGTTTTTAGGAGAACAGTGACATGGATATGAAATAAATACAAAGTCCCAAATAAAAACATTCTCCCCATAAACCTGTTGTTGTCCTCAGCACTGGTCTGGGGCAATCAGAATTTCTTGGGAAATTTACTTAAGCTCCCTTAACCCCATCATGAAATGTGGATAACAAGAGTCACTACCTCAACAGGTTGGTGAGAGGTGTTTCACGAGAACATCCACGCAAAGTACAGAGAATAGTGCCTGACACGTCCTGAATATTTATTCCATGTGGGTAGATTTGTTAGCAACTGTTAACTGAGTAACACTAAGAGACCTGCTACAAAGTTCCCCGTCTCTTTCTCTGCATCAATTTACTTCACAAAGAGAGGGGAGAATTCTACTCTTCCCAATATGCAGCAAGGTAATGTACATTTACAAGCCCCAGCCCCACACAGTATGTGGGGTAAATTCACCCCAGCGCGGTCATAGCCCAATCCTAGGCAGACCGTATCACCACACAGATGTAAGTTCTCCAACAATGTTTCTATCAGAGGCTAGGAGCATGAATATCAGCTTTAGACAGACCTGAATCCTGCCTCTGCCCCCAAACAACCCGTATCCTTCCACAAGTTGTCTAATGTTTCTAACCTCCCGAACAATGGGGATAATATGAAATCCCACAGGACTACTGTGTAGACCAAGAAACCACAGGTGACCAGCAGGAAGCACAGTGCCTGGTGAGAGCCAGAGCTTGACAACCAGTCACCTTTATTATTATAGATCTCTATTATAAAATATGTATAATTATTACATATATATCATTCTATTTTTATTATTAATTACCTCTAATGAAGATTTTGCTCATGCTCTGGGGTTGTGGAAGGCAGATGCACCATAAATTCCTCCAAAGCCTTTTTTCTCACCCTATCCCTTTTGTTTCATGATGCTAATACTTCCTTAGCAATGGCAAGTGGCCCCGAGGAGGTGGAAATAGTCTTGGTGTCAAGCACAATGGAGTATTTTGCCTGAAGACCTTTATCTACATTCTTTTTTTTTGCTACCGATTAGCCATGTGCTCTTGCAAAAGTCACATAACCTCTGAGCCTGAGGGACACATGGGGACAATGTAATCAACGTCACAATTTTGTGCTGAGAATTAAAAAGAGATGCTCGAATGTATGACCAGGTCACTACGCTGTACAGCAGAAACTGATACAACACTGTAAATCAACTACACGAAAAAAAAGGAACAGCAACAACAAAAAAGAGATTTTGAGAAAAGGTGCCTGGTAAAGCACTATGCATTATAAAATGATTTTAAGTTATCATTATAACAGTGCTTCCTCCATTCCTTCCCCAAATATCTCTGCTTGCTATACATCTTTCATATAAAAATGTAAGCTTCTGTGTCACAATTGCTATGGGATTTTCCACAGTTATTTGAAAACAGTGTCTGAGCCTTGTTAAATTATTCTCTGCCCTGGTTTGAAAGGGAGAGGAATGAACCTGGATTCTCCCCAATTTGGGGGTCTGGCAAGGAGTCTTATCCATCAACTTCCAGGGGAAAATTTGCAGTAAGATTATTCATACCTTTGGAAATCTAATGAACTTTCAGTATTTAGTTTTAGTAGCAAAGAAAGCACTGAACAGCTGAAGCTACAAAAATAGGGCGAAACTTCTTCCCCGATCATTCATGCCACACCCAGGTTTCCTGGCACACCCCAGCCACGGCAAAGACACACTGATTCAAAGCTAAGCTGTTGGAAACCATGTGTGGAGGCTGTTCCTCCCACGGCTCTGAGGTGATACTCTGGTAGGTGCTTCCTGCAGCTGCAGGAAAGAGCTGGTTTTCTGGAAAGGCCTGGACCATTTTCTTGGATCATACAAAAGGGCTCTGGCATAATACTGAAAGGTACAGTTCAGACTAAAGACATGTCAAAAAAGGGGTCAAAGGAACTAGGGAAGTCAAGGAAAATTCTTTCCGGTTTTGCTTATTAGCAAATGCTGAAGGTCCCTAGCAGAAATTCCTTGTTCTCTTTTCCGGGGGCGCGGGGGGGGGGGGGGAGGGGGGAGGGACCTTTTAGGGCCACACCTGTGGCATATGGAAGTTCCCAGGCTAGGGGTCGAATTGGAGCTGCAGTTGCCAGCCTATGCCATAACCATAGAAATGCCAAATTGGAGCATCTGCAACCTTCACCACAAGATCATGGCAACGGTGGATCCCTAACCCACCGAGTGAAGCCAGGAATCGAACCTGCATCCTCATGGATACTAATCGGGTTTGTAACCTGCTGAGCCACAATGGGAACTCCCCAAATTCCTTGTTTTAATAACACTTGAGACCCCTGGCCATCATGCGGGACAACTTCAGGGGCAACATCTACACTGTGTACCACGATGTCCCCTGCAGGCCCCACTCACACGGAATACAATGTAAATGCAGCGTCAAGCTTTTGTGCAGAAGGACTCTGAGGGGACCAAATCCTCCAAGAACCAAACATCTAGTCACAAACAGAGCCTCAGTTCTTACTGTACCTCTCTCACCAATTTCTTCCAAAAACAAACCGATGAAAAAATAAAACATTTTAAAGCCCTAGCCAAAATGTCAGGAGGGACATTAGATGATGTTTTCAGATGTGCACCTTTTAAAATCCTAAGTGTGCAGTGGAAGATGCATTTATGAGGAAAGCAGGTCTGTAGCTTAAGTGTATTGTTGATAATTTATTTTCCTTCTTTCCCATTTGATTCGGGTCTAGTACCTGTTTACATCCAAAGAGTCTCAGGAAAAACATGAAAGAAAATCCTACTTTACTTTTAAATAAATTCTGAAGTCATCTCTGCCTCAGGCTCTCAAGATAAAAGACAGCAGCTGCATAATTCAGGCAGTCGGTCTGGTGGCTCTGGCACAGGCTTCCTCAGAAATACTGCAAGAGGAGAAGGGAAAAAAAGCATGAACAGAGGCAAAGAGAACAGAGAGATATTTTCGCTTTATTTTTGTCACTAACTAGAACCGGGAAAATGGAGGAGGTGCCATTATCAAGTAGAAGCTGTGACTGCATGGACAGAAACAGGTAATCTTCAAAATAAACTTTGCTGGAGTTCCCGAGTGGCTCAGTGGTTAAGTATCTAGCATTGAATTTACTGCAGTGGCTCAGGTTCAATCCCTGGCCTGGGACCTTCTATATGATATGGATACAGCCAAAAGAGAATACAAAAGAAAATATTGGTTTTTTTTTTTTTTTTAAAAAGGTATTCCCATAATTCCCATAATAAACAACTCCTCAGTAAGTTGCCTTTCTTCTTTTCTCCCATACTTAAAGAAAATTCTACCTAGGATGTCTTAATTCACTCTTTCCTTGCATTTGTCTATTCTGTTGAAACTAGCATACCACGTACGGCATGGTACCTGTTAACAAACACCGTCTGATTTCACTGTTGATGTTGGTGACGTCAATCTTCCGTTCACACTAAGTGATTAAACAACATCGAACTTTTCATCAAATATTCCTTGGAAATAACCACAAACTTAATTCTCCTGTCAGCTTCTAAATATATACAGTCAAATTTGGGGCACATCTACTAAATGTATTGTGTTTAGTAGTGTGCATTTTATGTATTAGTTTTATCTAACACTTGTCTTCTCCTTTCTTCATTATTTTTATGTAATGCCTTAAACTTGCGATAGTGACTACACATTCGGGAACCATATCAGATTTATTTTATAAACCAAGTGGCTCATTTGCCTGCATACATCCACGTGCCTAACGGTCAAACTGGGCACACTGCGCAATGTGCCACCATCCCAGTCAAGTTCTTTCTCAGGAATGACAGTCAATCTTTTCTCTTTACCAACCTTCTGGTTCCTTAATGGCAGGCACTCTCTTTAGGATTCCTTAGTGCTTACCATGTTGCTAAGCCTATGTGTTCCTTGATAGGTTTATTAATTAATATAATGAGTACTGGGTCCCATTAAGGAATTTGCAATAGTGTCATAATGTGGTGAACAGGACAAGGAAGACGTGCTTGCTGGTAATATTAGAACGGCCGTGAGGAGAGACAGCAGACCCAGCCTAAAGAGCCAGTAGAGGAAGTGACAACAGTAAAAGCAGAGATAATGAGGGGGTGGTGACAGACAAGGGCTGGAAGATAAAGAGAAGATCTTGAGAAGATGCTTCAGAAATGCCATTACCAGGAGGCCACAATGAAGACCGTAAAGAGTCAGCCTGAGAAATCCAGATCCACGGAGTTCCCGTCATGGCTCAGTGGTTAACGAATCCAACTAGGAACCATGAGGTTGCGAGTTTGATCCCTGGCCTTGCCCAGTGGGTTGGGGACCCGGCGTTGCTGTTGCTGTGGCTGTGGCGTAGGCCGGTGGCTACAGCTCTGATTCGACCCCTAGCCTGGGAACCTCCATATGCAGCGGGAGTGGCCCTCAAAAGGCAAAAAAAGACCAAAAAAAAAAAAGAAAAAGAAATCCAAATCCACAAGCCATCAGCTATGCAGCCTTGGCCAAATGATTTAAATTCCCCAAGCCCGTTTCCTTCTCAGACGGCTCATGTTTGGATAACAAACGTCCCCATGTTCTCCTGGTGAGCTTCCTGTGAGACACCGCGTAGGCCATCACTGCTCATCTGTCCCCTGTCCTGGGAAGGGATATACTTCATCACTCCCCTGAGGGGAAGCTTGGCCATGTGACCACAGGCTGATGAAATGCCAAAAGAAATGCTGGAAACCTGAAGAGGCAGCAAGGGTTCTGTCCCAGTCACTTCTGTCTTTGACCTGGTGACTGGTGACGTTCAGGTGGTGGCTGCTCCCCCATCAGCACAGGTCCCGGAGGGAGGACAATGACAAAGTAAGGGCCGAGCATAAGTGAGATACGGACCAAGCCACTGAGATGTGCAGCTTGTTTCTGTAATAGAAGTGAATTTAACCTGAGCAATAAAAGCCTTTTAAATTTAGGAAAAACTTTTATAGCCCATCTTTGCACATCTGTAATAGGAAGCATTCATATGTGGGTTACAGCATAGACTTCAGTAAAGAGACTATGTTTTGGGAGGCAGTAAATGAATTTACGCTACATTTGGAGTACTTCTGTCCCCCTCAAATTCTTATGTTGAATCCTAACCCCCAGTGTGATGCTACTAGGAGGTAGGCCCTTTGGGAGGTGATTAGATTATAACAGTGGAGTCCTCATGAAGGAGATTAATGCCCTTATGAAAGGGGCTCTAGAGAGCTCTCCAGCCCTTTCGGCCATGTGAAGGATACGATGAGAAGTCTGTGCCCCAAACAGGCCCCTCACCCTGATCTCAGATTTCCACCCTCCAAAACTGAGAAACGGACTTCTGTTGCTTACAACCTACCCCGTCTATGGCACTTGGCTCTAGCAGCCTGAGCAGACCAAGATAATTTATGTGTTTTGATGAGAAGCTGATGCTTCTCCAGACTGCTAACTAAAAACTAAATTAAAAATAATTTCTGACTCTAAAGGAATTGAGAGATCTTGAGAGTTTGTTAATTTCCAATGTTATATTCTTTTATGTTTCAAAGTTATTCTAATCTGCTTTCAAAGTTTACTAAAGGACCTCCCCACTTGATGCCTATTTTTCTGCTTGTTTTGCCTTATTAAATATTCCTCCTTGTTCATATCTCACCTCAAGCATCACTGCCCCAGGAAGAATTTCCTATCTGTAACCTCACCATTTGCCCCAACCCAGAAGTTTCCCTTCAGAATATCTATGTTCCTTTTTTTTTTTTTCCCCAGCATGATCTCTATTTGACCATATAATCATTAGTGTCATTACTGGATTAATTTCTCCCCCACTAGATGGAAAACTACCTCAAAGCAAGGGGCGAGTCTAATTTTGCACATGATGTACAGGGTATCAGCCCCCACGTAAGTATTTAGTTAAGTGCTCAATAAATCTCAACTTGTTTTTTAAAGTAGACTGTAACAATTTAAATCTTGCTAAATGGGAATAGAGTGCAACTAGATTAAAAAGCTCAAAGTTAGGGAGGTGGTTCAAATGCCTCTTCAGGAAAAGAAAAAACATTTATCACACCAGGGTTACAAGTCTTGTCTTTTCTCCTTCTTTCATACACAGAAGTCTTATTATTATTAATAAGGGTGCTGACCGAGGTGAAGGGTGCTGACCGAGGTGAAGGTTTATTTTGTTCCTTTCAGAGAGAGCCCAGCACTTCTGGTAGAACAATTGAACCATTAATTAGCCTACAAAAACTACTGCCGTGAATATTGTTTTAAAATGAAGTCATTTGAAAACCAGACCTGGAAATGGCTTTTCCATGCATACAGATTTTCGTGTGTGTGTGTGTTAACAAAACCCACACAGGAGAGGTGACAATGGAAAAACAGAGTCTGCAAGTCATTTTTGAAAATGCTGATTGGTGGAGAAGGGGATGGTTTTGTGGGAGGTGCTTGGTGGAGCTTTCCCCAGAAGGACAACAACGACCAAGCAGCTATTAACGACTATGCCGAGAGATGGAGAATTTATTACATGAAGCTGAGATCTCCAAAAAGGCTTTTACCTTTGTGAGCATGGAAATGAAATCCAAGGATGGTGAAGTCTCGGAAGGGTAGATATAGTCCTTGATAATGTCGAAAAGACAGTTCACAAAACCAAAGCTTGTCTAGGGCCAGAGAGAGAGAAAAAAAGAATAGGCACACTTCAGGGATAATAAAAATTTGATGAGCTTCCAATGTCATTCTTTTTTTTTTGTCTTTTGTCTTTTGTCTTTTTTGTTGTTGTTGTTGTTGTTGCTATTTCTTGGGCCGCTCCCGCAGCATATGGAGGTTCCCAGGCTAGGGGTTGAATCGGAGCTGTAGCCACCGGCCTACGCCAGAGCCACAGCAACGTGGGATCCGAGCCGCGTCGGCAACCTACACCACAGCTCATGGCAACGCCGGATCGTTACCACCGAGCAAGGGCAGGGACTGAACCCGCAACCTCATGGTTCCTAGTCGGATTCGTTCACCACTGCGCCACGACGGGAACTCCCCAATGTCATTCTTAACAGATGTTTTCCATTTCAAATTTATCTCCTGGCAAAATTCAAAGATTTATTTTCCTCCGCTCTCCCATATATATTTCTTCATAAGTTTTTCTTATAAATTTTAGTTGGTATCTCTCTTCTCTTTTTAGAGGAAAGATATTGTTTGTCTATAACATGTGAGAAAACATTCGTTTGCGAATAGACATTTATGAAGATGATAAAGATCTCAAGAATATGGTTTGTGGTGTCTTTTTCTGTATTCAACATTACTTACTGAGTCCTCCCAGGCACTAGGCACTGTTTGAGATCCTCTGGAAACAGTAGTGAACAAGATGGGTTCCTGAATATATTCTAGAAGGTGTTCTAGAGCTTGTATTCTAAAAAAAAAAAAAAAAAAAAAAGATGGAACATTTCCCAGATTTGCACATCATCCTTGTGCAGGAACCATGCTAATTTCTGTATCGTTCCAATTTTAATACATGTGCTTTAGTGAGCACTATGCTTACCTTCTTAAATAGCCAGGGAAATCTTTTTGGAAATGTTACTGAAAACTAACGAATAACTGCAATCTATCGCAAAGATGTCAATGAATGTTCAGATTTCCTCTTTATTAACCTAAAACTCCTGACCATAAGGCTATATGGAGATGGAACATGGAGGAAACCATATTCCAATACGGAATAAGAACAGACGAAGCATGAATTTTCAGAGTCCTCTGGTGAATTTTAAAACATGGCGAATGGAACCTTCCTACTTTGTCTCACTTAACTCCTCTGGGTTTGCAGAAACCTCCGTAAATCCACATCCAGGAGCTCTTCATGAGTTTGTAGATACTTCAATGTATTCACGAAGATCTTTAAAAAACTAAATGCACATTACTTTCTGTTTTTCAATTTTGATACTTGCCCTTTGTAAGAACATTAAACATCAATCTCATGAGAATAATTTTCCAAAACAATTCAGAGACCAGTTTCTTCAATGGTTAAGAATTGTGCTAAATACAAATGATGACATTTGGGCTCCAGAGAACGTATGGGAAATGTGCTCTTTCTTCTGCATGAAGTTGCCGCTGCTGTGTGAGCCCTAACAACATTCCTGTTCAACAGAATCTGTTCAAACGGGCTTTCTCGCCTCCCAGGGCCAAAGAACCCTCCCAAGCGTCTCTTCTTGCCAACACCACTTACTTGAGACTAAGACATTCACATTGAGTTCTATTGTATTCCTTCCTCTGCAAAAGACCCAAATATTCTTTCCTTTCAGAAAGTTAAAAATAGAGGACCCATCAGTTAATTTCTGATAAGTGCTAAAATGTTCAGATTTAGATAAAGGCATTAAATATTAATGAAAACATTAAGGGAGCTTTTAGGTTATTATTACTTGATTTGATGCTCTCCTACAAAGGAAACCACAGCAAGTTAAGAAAGAATTAATCTAAGTTAAGAATTACAATGCTCACAGATAACCTGCCCCTCATTTTATTAAGAGATCAATTTACTGAAACAGGAATACTTTGTATAAATGTGGTGAAGCATTCAAAGAGACCAATTATTTCAAGAATTATAGGTGTGAAAAGACTGGACTTGAGACTGCCATTGTTCTCCAATTCTCATTTCCTTATTACTTAATGCAGGGAATGGTCCTTAAATTTGCATCAGATCATCTAGAGGTCTTGTTAAACCAAAGATGAGTGGGTCCTTCCCCAGGCCTTTCTGATTCAGAAGGTCTCTGATGGGGTCTGAGAATATGCATTTCTAACAAGTTCCCAAGTGATTCATGCTGCTGGTCCAGGGACCACACTTTGAGAACCACCAATTTAGAGCCTCCTCCAATCCACGCAGTATTGGTTATCCGGAAATCTTTCAATATCCAAGCATTTAAAACATTTAACTATAAGAAACAGAAATCATTATTTCAGACAAATTGGTAAAATTTAAAAGAAATCATCTTTGTGCTATAGGATTCTTTGCTTTATAGAAATTTTTGCCATTTAAGAAAAATATTGAGTCTTTCAGTGTATATATTTTTGACTTACAAAATTCCAATTTATAAGCAACTTTGGGAAATTCATATTGATTATGTAAAGGGAGGTATTATATACTCTAAATACACTGAAGCATCTGAAAATAAACTCAAATTAGCCTTTTTAAAAACAGAAAATGGTAGTCTGAAAAGCTTATGTAGCTTATAATGGGACAGAAAGTTCTGTGCTATTTTTTAGGTCAAGGGACATAGTACAGCTCAGGGGGTCAGTGCCCTGCGGTGAACACCCTATGGTCCCCACCCAGAGCAGTGCTGCCCCCTTCCCTAACATCTGGGTGTTCACCTCACAGTATTGGCTCCTCCTCATACCTTGAATGTGACTGCCTGAAGCCAATGAGCTTTCCTTCCTTATCAGGGTAGCTGGTTCAGGAGTGGGCTTGTGGCTTAAGCCAGTCCAATCAGAATGAAAATGAAGACTTTGACTATGCTGCTAGGAAGGGATTCTCCCTCTTTTTCCCTCTCCCCATGGCCTCTAGGACTGCAGCTATGCTGTGACTAAAACAGAAGCTAGCCATAGGATGAAGCTGATATCATGAAAGGCAGGGATGAGAGACAAAGAAATTCTGTCCTTGGTCTCAAGCCCCCTCATCAAACCAACCTTGAATTCTCTTTTACCTCTGGACTTCACAGTCACATGGGTCAGTAAGATCCTATCCTACTTAAGCTAGTTTTCTGTACTGATATGGTCTCTAACTTTCTGAGTGTCTTTGTGGTTCATATTTTGCTGGTAAAGTATTTGGCTGACACAATAAATATTACTTACAGAAAAGAACTAACATTTGTATAGCACGCGATAGATCTCAAAGGAAACTAATCTGATCATCACAATGATGAGATGCTACAACACAGCAGCCAGAGATGGTACCATCATCCCCCTTTCATAGCTTAGAACAAGAACTGTCAAATGACAGCCTGTGGGATAAACCAGGTCTGCTACCTGTTTTTGTAAATAAGGTTTTATTGTAGCACCACCACAGACGTATTTCTTTACGAATTATCCATGGCTTCTTCTGCACTGCAATGGAGGAGCTGCATAGTTGCAATAAAGACCACATGGCCAGCAAAGCCTAAGATATTTACTATCTGGACCTTTATAGAAACCACATGCCAACTTCTGAGTTATGAAATGCAAGATGAGACTTTCCTAAATTCACATGACACTTCAG
Organism: Phacochoerus africanus; assembly: GCF_016906955.1. Taxonomy (NCBI): domain Eukaryota; kingdom Metazoa; phylum Chordata; class Mammalia; order Artiodactyla; family Suidae; genus Phacochoerus; species Phacochoerus africanus. Next base: position 94,074,018 of record NC_062550.1, read on the forward strand.
AGGAAGATCTAAGACTTTAACGCATGTTTCCCAACACAATTCCTTTTCCCGTTTGAGGGTGAGAATCAGCCAGGATTAAAAAGTGCTTATGGGCAGAGGCAACCTTGGGAGCAATGTCACCCATCCTCCTCTGTGGTCTTAGATGGCACTTGCTCCCTTTTCATGCCTGGCCCTGTGGTTCTTCCAGCAGGAGTTTTTTCTCAGAGACTCCCCAGATCAGGGCCACAGCACTGCACAACCTTGAGGTCACCATTTACATGAGAGACATCATGAGTATGCTGTATAATTCAACACCCTGTTACATGCGGATGGTTGCCCTGGAAATCTGCGACTGTGGCCTTGAGGCTGATAAAACAGTTTCCTGGCACTATTCATGAGGGAGCAAAGGACGAAGCTGACCAGAGATGGAATGGCTGCCTTCACGGTGGTTGTGAGCTCCCTAACTTGAGGAGTGTGTGAACACAGGGTGAGAATCAGACAGAAGCGATTCAGACATGACATGGGGAGCCGAACTAGGTGACTTAGAACATCTCACCCAATCCTGAGAAGCTACGTTTAAGAAAAGAATGAAGAGACAACTATGCTGATGACCAAAAATAAGTAACATTTCCTTAAGATCCCCTGAAAGAGGGGAGCCCCTCCAAGTTTCTATCTTTAGCATTGGAGAAAGAAACAAATCCTCAAAGAATTAATATTTTCCATCTACTACAAAAATTAAAGCCAGCATTACCATCATAAGAACTAGTAAGTGGTCCAAGAAATAAGTGCACTCACTCGTGAAGCGTTCCCACAAAGCCTCTTGCTACTTTCTCAGTCTAATTGATTAGTAGGAAATTTCTGCTGTGTTTCCATGACTTCATTCCAGGTCTTATCCTGTACGTGGAGAAAAAAAGAGAACAAAACATTTCCACCTCGATGGGCTGACCTGTTCACCCTTTGCTTTGACTTGTAGTACAGCAGTGACAAGTAATCCCCCAAGTCATGATATCCCACTGCAAGCCCAGGCATCCCTCTTGGTAGAGTTACCCAAACCACAGCTCTCTCTGCACAGCTTTGGGATATCAATTCCTCCTGTACACAGGAAGAGGCATGGGACATGCTGTTTCTAGTTTAAAATGAAAAGGAATTCAAATGGGTGTTGTTTTGAATTATGCTTGAGGATTTCATGACTCCTTATCAGTTTATTGCCCAAACCCACCAAAAGAACTCCAAACTCAGAACTACAAAGCCTGATCCAGGTTCTACTGGAAAAACTTGTTGAAATTAATTACTAAAGAATCATGAAGTAAGAGTTTTAAAGTTTAAAGAGAACTTCAGGAACTGTCTTCTCAAAACCAACTTATTTTTCAAATGAGGAGATTAAGGCCTAGAGAGGGGAACAGTTGTAACAACTATTAACATTCATATAAGGCTTCATGGTCTACAAAGTGCTTTCACAGTCATTACTTTCTTTAGGATAAAATGATTTTCCTGAGGTGTCAGTGTGCTTTAGAGAGCAGATCTCATTCTGCCCAAGTCTGGGCTTCTCTCCTTCTCTGCTGTTATGAACAAGACAATAATCTGACAATTTAATGACTAAAACAAACAAAAATAAGAAGCTGAGCAACACAGAAAGCAGGTATGAGATACCTTCAGGCTGTGGAACTCATGATCCCTGAAGTCTTGTAGTCTTCAGAGAGGAGAGGCAGTCTTCCAGATTGGATATGTATTTGTGTTTGTCTTTGCCCTGCTTAAAGTTGTTAGAATCAGGATTTTCAAACATGATTTCTTTCAACAACCCACCTTTGGTAGTCTTAGCATCTTTTGCTGTTCGACACGCATGAGAACAGACTGTACATCTTATCTATGAGCCACGAAAGGGTGAAAAGCCATTTCTGAGCCACAGTCTGACCCACGGGACCACAGAATGTCAGCTGCGGAGGAGAAATGGTGGTGAGGATACGTGATCCAAACAAAGATGTGGTACATATACACAATGGAATATTACTCTGCCATAAAGAAGAATGAAATAACGCCATTTGCAGTAATGCAGATGGATCTAGAGATTATTATACTAAGTGAAGTCAGACAGAGAAAGACAGATATCACACATCACTTATATGTGCAATCTAAACTATAATACAATGAACTTATTTACAAAGCAGGAACAGACTCACAGGCAAAGGAAACAAACTTACTGTTACCAAAGGTGAAAGGAGAGCAGGTATAAATTAGGAGTTTGGGATCGGAAGACACAGACTACTATATATAAAATAGGATAAACAACAAAGACTTACTGTATAGCACAGTGAAGTATATTCAATATCTTAAAATAAGCTATAATGGAAAAGAATATGAAAAATTATACATATAATTATATTGTATATATAAACCCTGAATCACTTTGCTGTATGCCAGAAATCAACACAAGGTGGTAAATCAACTATACTTCAATTAAAAAATAATAATAACATGGCCAATATTGATTGTTCAGACACCCAATTCTGGGGTAAGCTTCACATACCTTGTTTGATTTATCTGTCACAACCATCCTATGATGGTGGGACTATTACCATCGGCCTTTTCTTAAGAAAAGTAAATTTTAGTTTACTTAGAAAGTTGTGTTGGTTTCAGGTGGAAGCAAAGTAAATAAGTTATATATGTACACACACACACACACACACCTGTTCCCTTTCAGATTCTTTTCCCATATAGGTTATTACATAGCACTGAGCAGATTACCCTGTGCAATACAATAGGTCCTTCTATCCACTTTTTTACAGGGAAAGACCTAAACTGATGGAAATTAATTCATTTGGCCAGGGTCACAGAGCAGTAAGTGGAGCAGCTGAGACTGAAAACTCAAGAGGGCTTTTAAGTCAGCTACGGTACTTAAAAAATATCAGTGTGTGCATACCTGCAGAACCTCCAAAGTAGATGTCAACAAACGGTGGCAAACTGACTGCAGAGGCCATGCAGGCAGATATTCAAGAGAAAAAGGTGCAGTGACCACTCACAAGGTCCTGCTGGTGCTGCCAGCTGTGGTGTGTAGGTATTGTTGGGAGAACACGCGCACAGTCCTTGCCCTTCCTCTAGAAACCAGGAGTGAGGAACATTCCTTCAGGCTGCCACCAGCAGGCCTTCAGGAAAGGCTGTGCTGGGGCCAACCCCCGTCCGAGGCAGGAAAGAATCAGGCACCACTGATTTCAATGTATAACTCTTCAGTAACTGAGGGAACCAAGAACTAAAAAAAAAAAAAAAAAAAACCACAAAAAACCACTGGGACTAATTCAACTGCCTTTCCCAGAAATACAAGTGTATTTGTGGAATCTCTTTCTGTAATATCTCATTAATTTTTCAATATTCTCAACATGCTCAGCACTGACTGCAAACTGGGGCATATACTTGTGCAGAAGTTTTCATTGAGTGAACTGTTTCCTACACTGTGTCAAGTTATAAATTTGGAACTGTAAAGGCATCGCAGCATTAGAATTGCTTTTTTTTTTTTTGCAGAGCTCATTAACCAATGGCAATTAGCACTGTATCACTGCACAAAGTGGCATCATTTGGCAAGTTCTATATTCACTACCACAAATGTGATGGTATAATTTAAACTTCACGTGCCATCTGCTGTCATGAAAACAAAGTAGAATGAAGAGGCTCTTCAGCCATTTCTTACTTTCCTAGCTTAATTAAAACAAAAAAGACAATAACACTCACCACTTCTCTCCTGGAGAAAGGCCATCTTGGCTTTTTGGATTCTGGTGGGTGAAATTAAAGAAGATAAATTAGTACTTTGAGTAACTTGTGACAGATCATTGCAGTGCTTTACAAAAACTGCTTTTCCAAAGGAGCCAAACAGAATTTGTCCTGCATTAATTCTCCTTGAGAATGCACAGGATGAATATTTATATTTATGCAAATGAATAAAGGAAGTGATCTTGCAACTGAAAGTCTGGTGTCCTATTGCTACCTTCAGGTGATGCCGTCCGCTTTCTTTACTGTTGTTCAACCTCCTCTCCCGCATCCCTCAGGCAGAAACTGATAAAATGCAATAAAATGTTTAATGCTTCATTTAAGGCAGAGACATAAGATTTTGGGGCTGAAAGGACCTCATTTTTACACTGTTCTACCAAAAACTATCTCAGCACAGGCAATTTCAACAGCCTAGGAAATGACCAAACTTGAGACTTCATCAACCTGATAAGGTGAATGCAAATTCCTGAAATAGGGGGACAGCAATACATGTCACCAATCGTTAGGCTGGGGACTTATTGTTTCTACCATCCCCCATCCATGTTGTCCTGAAGAGCTGCTTTCGATTGAGGAGGAAGTCAGTATTCAATAACATATTCTTTTGATGATCAGGAATTAGTTAGAATAGTTTATCGATTTTTTATTTTTATGGCATTTACATCAATTTGTAATGCTACCCAGAAAAACCTAGGAATCCACTCCTAGGTTTAAGTGAGACGTTCTGATGACTCAATATACAAAACAGATGTCCTAAAGGTGCTTGTCTCTCTCTCCTAGTTCATCGGGAGTCTTGGATAACACATCCATCTGACAGAAGCAATTATCCGAGCTTGAGGGACTTTTCCCACGGCAACCCTGGAATCCAACTGATAATCTTGCTCATTCTGACCACTTTATCCATCTTTTGAAAGGGAAGGCTAGGTGGAATCTCCCTTAGAGACAAATCAGCTTCAGCACTTTTAGCCTTCAAATGCCTGGTGGTAAATTATTATGTCCACTTTGAACTGCAATAACCATGGTCTCTGGTCTCAGCAAATTTCTCTCCTCTACTTTTCTAACTTTGGGGTTAATTTTAGTGCTTTGAGAAAGCTTCACAAGTGTTCAGAGGATAATTTAAATGCATCTCTACTGAATCTACAATCTCCATTAAATACTCAGCTTTGCAGAATCAGAATCTGTATTTCAACATTATCTCTAGGTGACCACTTATATACACATCAAAGCTTGAGAAGCACTGTATTAGACCATGATTTGGAGACATAAGAATTCTATTCTAAACTCCTGGAGAAGAGGGCATGGTGGGATATGGTGAAGAATGTTGCATATCTTCTATTACGTGGTACCTACTATAATGCCAGGCACACATTCTTAGCAAAGATAAAAGGAGGTATGCAGCAATTACAACCTTGTTTCTTAGCATGGTGGTTCTCAAACTTTAGCTGGCATCAGAATTAGTCAGGGAGCTTATTAAAAAACAAAATGCTGGGCCTCACCCCAGAGTTTCTAATTCAGAAGGTATGGCATGGGAACCCAGAATTTCCCAAGCAATGCTGAACCTGTTGTACTGGGACTAGTATTCAGGAAGTACTGTTAACCAGTTTAGGGCATCGGCAAAATACTACAAAACATGCACTAACCTTTTAAGGTTACACTGTGTTTAGAACTAGCTCTAACTTCTAGGGGCTTATCCTTGAGTAGATCACTTAATCCCTCTTGGTTTGTTCATTTGGGGGATTGTATCCTATGAGACAGTAGATGACATCTGGTTTGTTGTGTCATAGACAGGTGACATGAAAGGGCTCTGTAAAGTGTGAAGTGCTATACAAATGCTATTTATGCTTTATTTCCTAGTGGCTTCTGAGTTCCACACACAGAAGACTACAGCTGCCTGGACAATGCGGGGACTGATGCAGGCTGGTGGAGAGGGGCCAGGAGCCAGAAGTCTAGGTCCCATTCCTCTGACATAAACCAGAGGGCACCATGGCTAGGTCATGTCTCCTTTCTGGGTCTCACATGGCACATACACGAATGAGGAATGAACCTGGTGGTTTCCCACCTGTGTTGCCACAGGTTTCCTGGGCTCCTGGGGATGTCTTGGAGGTGAGTCTTTGGGGCCCATTCCATTTACAAGCTTTTCAACTCCATCTGGATCTGTTTATAAACTAGATTTCCAAGTAAGAATTTTTTTAGTAAAAAAGGCTCTAAGGAAAAACCAGTTTAAAAACTACCAGGACGGATGATCATCTTGAAGTCTCCTTTTAGCTTTCAAGGACTACCACCAGAATCATGAGAATGTGTCCTGAACACCACAGCTGTTCTTTTCTTTCAAAACTGAGTTCAAAATGCAGACCTACCTTGCCCTAAGGCTGTCCCTCTCGAATCTGCTTTAATAATAATCCGCTGTCGCTGAGCCCTCTGCTTCCACATGGTATCTCCCTGGTTGGAAGATGCCAGCCTGAGGCTGAAGGTCAGGAGTGGGGTGGGGCTGGCCTTACAGCAGTGATAGGGACACTGATCATCAGCCCAGAGACCATTCTGCTTCGAGATGGTCACCATCACGGGTGCACCGTTCCAGGCCCTGGACGTGGGGTACACTTCTTGACGAGAGGCCATTTTGAGGGAAGGTCCATACCGCATCCATCTCTGTAAGTGGAATGCCAGCCATACTAAGAGTGGTATTCGGCTGCTTCTAGTAATGATGGCTGATGCCTGCCCTAACTGGTGAGATATCTGTTCTAACTTGTCAATGCCCACCTTTTAATATAGCCATTAAATATTTTTTAAAATCCCCCCGCTTATTTATAATACTCATCCTATAGCAGGCATGTAATAGAAGAACACTGAAGGAATGAGATCTGAATTCAGCAGTAAAAATGGGTGGCACAGGACATCGGTAGCTCCACCTGACACCAGAAAGTACCTGGGGAACACAAGTCCAGGTCAGGTGAGCACCCCAGAACTCCTCCTGTGCTCACAGAACCTGTGTTCAAGAGATGGAAAGAGAGCTTACAGCTGACATGCAGGGAGGGTCAGCACTCAGACCACCTCTGGGCACTTGGGCCATCGGTGGCCTACTCAGTGCCTACTTTCTTAGGAGGCAGCTCCGCTCCAGGTAGGAGGCTGTGATGACCCACACACCCCACACATTAACTTAACACATTTTTGAGTCATACTGACTGTTTTTGATTTTGACTAATCCAAAGCAGAAAAGATGACGTGGAAAGGTCAACACAAACATACCAGATGTGTTCTGACTCAAGAGGACACTAGGTGAAAGCTCTCAAACACAAGTCTTTGCGAATTATGCACATGGCTTGAGAGGAAACAGGATGCATGGGCATGGCCACCACACCCCTAAATATCTGAGGCTGGTTGTTCAAAGTCAGAAGTTTTACTTTTCACAGAGAAAAATGACAACTGTTGTTGGAAAAGCTTAGCAGACAGTCCTATCTACCTTCTTTCTCCCACTCCATTTCATGAAACGTCCCGTCTGCTGGATATTCAAACACAAAAAGGTTGACATAAGACACAGTGGGGAGCAGCTCCAAAGCCACTGGGTATTTGTTCCGTGATCTCTAAGGAACAAAAGGGGTAAGAAATGAAAGCATCGCATTGTAGGGATGTTCAGAGCTTCCCCATCAGAGCTGCTCAGATATTCCTTTAGTCTATTCTAAGGATGAGAGATGCACCTTCTATTTATTGACCAGTATAATCTTTTAATCAATCGTTTACTTTATATACAGAGTACTTTTGTCTTCAACACAAAGTACAGCCATGGAATTGCTTCAAAAGCTCAAAGTCTAAGTCCAACATCCTTTTGGATAATATGATTTGGTTCACTGCCAAGCCATTTTCTCCACCTGTTTATCTTCCCACCAGTCCTTCCTCTGATCCTTCCACTTTCCCACCTGCCTACAGGGTAAGTCCTCCATGCTTTGTAGCCAAGTGCCAAGCTTGTGACCTTCTGCAGGAGTGAGGAGGGCCTTCCTGCCTACACTTTAATCTTGTCTCATAACTGAATATTCTTGAATCTCATGCCCTCCCTCCTATCAATACATTTGGTGTTAAGGTCCTGGTCATGCTGTTGACCAAAGTTTGATGTATATTAGAATACCCTGGGGAATTTACTACCCATCCCCAAGTCCCACCTTTGAGACTTTTATCCAGTAGGTCTGAAGGGGGGCCTCTCTCTGCATCTGTAGTTTTACTTAGCTCCCTAGATACTCCTTATTGGAGGAGAACACAAGATTATGAGAATACAAGTACACTGACACAGGCCATTCTTACTTTTAGATTTTAAGGACTATTTCAAGTTCTCAGGCTTTTACTAAAAAACACTTTCAGGAGTTCCCATCATGGCGCAGTGGTTAACGAATCCGACCAGGAACCATGAGGTTGCGGGTACGGTCCCTGCCCTTGCTCAGTGAGTTAACGATCCGGCGTTGCCGTGAGCTGTGGTGTAGGTTGCAGACGCGGCTCGGATCCCGCGTTGCTGTGGCTCTGGTGTAGGCCGGTGACTACAGCTCTGATTCAACCCCTAGCCTGGGAACCTCCATATGCCGCGGGAGTGGCCCAAGAAATGGCAACAACAACAACAAAGAAAAAGACAAAAAAAAAAAACACTTTCAGATCATTTTACTTATGAATAGTAGGTCAAGTTTCTAATTTGCAAATCTCTGTCCCATAAATTCCTGTAAGAGATATGAGACTCTGCAGATAGACACTTTGAGCATAAAAGAAAGTTAATTTTTAGTCATAAAAGGCAGATTCCTCTAAGAGGACTTCCAAGATGCTCAAGGAAATATTTCTTCCTATTTGTGCACTGCCCTGCATCCCAAGCAGATCAGGGCTTCATCATTTTCCATCTGTATGAACACAAGTTGCCTCTTATTATCTTCACCTGCTCTATCCTTTTGATTCCATCCCCCATCCCCCAGTCACCAAATGTGAGTTATCCAAAATGCAAGTCTGACCTAGCCCCTCCTGGCTTCAGATAAACACATTTTTAAAGTATCCACACAAGTCTTCCATAATCTGGACCAGTTACCTTTCTGATACTCTTTACTTTGTAATTTATTCTCTGGAAACAGGGAATGGACTGTAATTCCCCACAGAAAATGTTTCACACATCAGAAACCTAGCTGGGAATGTTCTGCCCTCTCTCTGCCCTTTCCAAACCTGTCTAACTCCTATTCATCCCATGAGATTTAGGGCCATGGATTATCTAAGTAACTTAAAAGGAACTACTTAGATAAAATCAGCCTCAGATTTATTCAATTAACTGCATTTCTTGGGGGTTTAAAATGTTTTGATTGCCCTCTCTCTGCTATTCTCTCTCTCCCTACACCAGTTCCCACCCCCCCCTCCCCTCCTTAACTCTCTCCCCCATCTCTCCCTCTCTTGTCTTACTGGAGAATTTTAGGATCATGTTGCACACTGACAGCTTCCCAGCCAATGTGCATGCTATTTTTCCTATTAAAACCATGATTTGTTGAGGTGCCATGTGCTAAGTTAATGCACTGACCTGCTCTAATTCCCTTGCAGCTAGCAGAGGCCATGTAACCCAAATTGGGCCAAAGAGATTTAAATGGAAGTTGCAGAGTACGGCTTCTGGGGAAAAAATGTTCCAAGAGAACAGAGTTGGCTAGCTTCCTCCTTTTACCTTTTATTGTTTTTATCATGAATATGGTTTGTTGCCTGAAAGTATACTAGCAATCCTACAAAGGTAACAGAAGGAGCCTGGCAAGATTCTGACATCTGTCTTAGCCTGGGTGCTAGTTATATTACAAGAGAAACCTATTTGCTTAGGTTATTCTAGTTTTGTTCTGTTACATGCAAATGCTGCCATGACACAGATCTCTTTGCCCTTGCCCTCCTTCTCCAAGAATGTCATCTTTCAGAAGGCTACACTCTTGACTTTTTCACCAGTTCATGATGAGGTGTGTAATAAAATCATTAGAGTAACATCTTCTAACAACTCCCCCCATTTTTTTTTTTGTTGTTACTTGCTAACCCAATGACTGTGGAGGTTATGAGGATGGAGGGGGCTTAACTATGTGGCAATTGAAAACATTATGGTAATTTGAGTAAGAAACATCATTCTAGTTTTGTCATTTTGCAAACAGGACATTGGAACTAATATATCATGAACAAACAGTATACAAATCCAGCCAGGAATTTTCAAAATGTCACCTAAAAGGTATTAGATAACATAAACTACTGAGAGCCCCAAGAAGGTCCCTGAAAGAAAATATTAGCTCTACTATAAACTTTACACTTCTCTTGATAAAGACCCTAAAAGTATACAAATGAGATTTGATATTTATGGGAATAGAGTATACTGAAAAAAGTATAATAATTTGAGAAGTGTAAGCTAGGTAAACTTTGGGGAAAAATTTTACCCTTTTGAGCTTAAAATCTAGATGTTATGCAAACTGGAATTATGAATTTGGTAGTTTCCTCCTAAGATTCTGTAAGCTATCTCTATATCCCCTGGAGACTGGAGAGGCTCTAACTAATGGTGAGGTGGAAGAACCAGACTTCCTTGGCCTTCCCTAGCTGGTTGATGTGTTTCTCTCTATGCTTCTCTAGTTCTCTGGAGTGATGCTTAAGAGTGGGGACTTGGCATTCCCATCGTGTCTCAGTGGTTAACAAATCCAATTAGCAGCCATGAGGACACAGGTTCCATCTCTGGCCTCACTCAGTGCGTTAAGGATTTGGTGTGGCTATGAGCTGTGGTGTAGGTAGCAGATGTGGCTGGGATCTGGCATTGCTGTGGCTGTGGTGTAGGTCAGCAGCTGAAGCTCCAATTGGACCCCTAGACTGGGAACCCCCATATTCCACAGGTGCAGCCCTAAAAAGACAAAAAGAAAAAAAAAAAAGAATGTGGACTCAACATATGCAGATCAATCAATGTGATATACTAAATTAACAAAAGAAAAGAAAAAAACCCACATGATTATCTCAATAGACGCAGGAAAAGTATTTGACAAAATTCAACACTGGATGATAAAAACTCTTACCGAAGTGGGTATAGAGGGAATGTATCTCAACATAATAAAAGCCATCTATAACAAACACACAGCCAAAACAGTACTCAATGGAGAAAAGCTGAAAGCCTTCCTGCTAAAATCTGGAACAAGACAAGGATGCCCTCTCTCCCCACTTTTATTCAACGTAGTGTTGGAAACCCTAGAGAAGGGACTCAAGATGGTAGAGGAGTAAAACATGGTGCTCACCGTCTCCCACAAACATATTAAAAAAAAAAAAAACCATTTACATGTGGAGCGATTCTCACGGAACATCTACTGAACGCTGGCAGAAGACCTTAAACCTCCAGAAAGGGCAAAAAACCCTCCTCATAACTGGGTAGAACAAAAGGACAAAAGGGGGGGGGGAATCAGGATAGGACTGGCACTCCTGAGAGGGAGCTGTGAAAGAGGAAAGGAACCCACATCCAGGGAAGCCACCTAACTGACGGGGAGATCGTCCAAGATGGAGGGACCTCAAAGCCACAGAGAAAAGCGCAGCAGCTGGACTGAGGGGGCCAAACAGGGGGAGAGCCACAAAGACCACTGGCACCACAGCCCCACAGCCTGAGACACTCAGGCAAGGACTGGGTGCTGAGACTCGGGCTCTGGAGGAGGACTAGGGCTGGTGGTGGGGAGAGAGCCTCAAGGAGCTAGGGAGCAGAGTGCCACCGGCTGGGCTCACAGGAGAAGCAAGGAACTATTGTCGGGGCGGGCAAGAGGAGGAGGAGAAGACTGCCACAGGAGTAACTTTTGCTCAGCACACATGGACTCTCGGAAATACTGAAAGTGCTCCTCTAAATAAAAAAGAAATATGAAGAAATAGGATGGGAGAAATCACAATTGGAAAGTAATCACTTAAATAAGCCAGTATAAAGAACTAAAAGAAAAAAAAGCCCTATTGTAAGAGCAACGATAAACACAATGAACAGCAAAAGGATAAACGTCAAGATATTAAAAAAGACATCAAAATTATAAAATGTGGGGAAGGAAAGTAGTAAAATACAGACTCTTTTTTTTTTCCTAGAGTGTCTTTGAGCCTATATAACTATTAGGCTAAAGCAAGTATATATAGGAAGGGGTTAACATACCTGAAAAACAGAGCAAGCACAAATCAAAACCAAACAGTACATTCACAAAAACTAAAAAAACAAGAACACGAGCATAAAATAAAAGGAAATTATCCAACCAAAATGAGAGAGAAACATAGAATCAACTGGAGAACTAGGTGTAAAATGGTAATAAATACATATTTATCAATAATTACCTTAAGTGTCAATGGACTGAATGCTCCAGTCAAAAGACACAGAATGGAAGACTGGATAAAAAAACATAAGCCTACAGGAGTTCCTGTCATGGTGCAGTGGTTTACGAATCCAACTAGGAACCGTGAGGTTGCAGGTTCAATCTCTGGCCCTGCTCAGTGAGTTAAGGTTCTGGCATTGCCATGAGCTGTGTGTAGGTCGCAGATGTGGCTTGGATCCCGTGTTACTGTGGCTCTGGCGTAGGCTGGTGGCAGCAGCTCGGATTGGACCCCTAGCCTGGGAACCTCCATATGCTGAGGGTGCAGACCTAGAAAAGATGGAAAAAAAAAATCCATGAGCCTACAACTACACTATGTTGCCTACAAGAGTCTCATTTCAGGGCAAAGGACACATATATATTGAGAGTGAGGAGATGGTAAAAGATACTTCATGCAAATAGCAAAGACAGGAAAGCAGGAGTTGCAACACTCATATCAGACAAAACAGGCTTTAAAATGAAGGCCATAAAGAAGGGCAAAGAAGGACAATATTTAATGATAAAAGGATCCAGTCAAGAAGAGGATATTGCAATCGTCAATATATATGCCCCTAATATAGGAGCACCCAAATACATACAACAAATACTAAGAGACATAAAAGGAAAAATTGATGGGACTACAATAATGGTAAGAGACTTTAACATCCCCCTCACATCAATGGACAGATCCTCTAGAGAGAAAATCAATAAGGCAAGAGATGCTAAATGACACCATAGAAAAGTTGGGCTTAAATTGATATTTTCAGGACATTACATCCAAAAACATCAGAATTACTTTTTTTTTTTGGTCTTTTTGCTATTTCTTGGGCCGCTCCTGTGGCATATGGAGGTTCCCAGGCTAGGGGTCCAATCGGAGCTGTGGCCGCCAGCCTACGCCAGAGCCACAGCAACGCAGGATCTGAGCCGCGTCTGCAACCTACACCACAGCTCACGGCAACGCCGGATCATCAACCCACTGAGCAAGGGCAGGGACGGAACCCGCAACCTCATGGTTCCTAGTCGGATTCGTTAACCACTGCGCCATGATGGGAACTCCAGAATTACTTTCTTTTCAAGTGCACATGGAACATTATCAAGGATTGACCAAATGCTGGGACACAAAACTAAACTCAACAAATTTAAGAGCATAGAAACTATTTCAAGTATCTTCTCTGACCACAATGGCATGAAACTAGAAATAACCCATAGGAAAATAAGTGAGCAATAACTGAGTACATGGATATTAAATAACATGCTAATATAAAACAAATGGGTCAATGAGGAAATCAAAAGGGAAATAAAAAAATTCCTTGAAACAAATGATAATGAAAATACAACCAAAGTCTATGGGAAGTTGCAAAAGCAGTGTTTAGACGGAAGTTCACATCAATACAGGCCTTCCTCAAAAAAGGAGAAAAATACCAAATTAACATCTTAACCCTCCACCTAAATGAATTAGAAAAAAGAACAACAACAACAAAAAAAACCCCTTAAAGTCAGCAGAAGGAATGAAATCATAAAGATCAGAGAGGAAATCAATAAAAGAGATTCAAAAAACAATAGAAAAAAATCAATAAAACCAAGAGCTGGTTCTTTGAAAGAGTAAACAAAAATTGAGAAACCTCTGGCCAGACTCAACAAAAAGAGAGAAAAAACCCAAATAAACAAAATAAGAAGTAAAAAAGGAGAAATCTTAACAGATAATGCAGAAATACAAGAAACCATTAAAACAATACTATGAACAATTACATGCCAACAAATTTGACAACCTAGAAGAAACAGACAACTTTTAGAGACATACAGCCCACCAAAACTCAATCAAGAAGAAACAGATCAACTGAACAGACTGATCACTAGAAATGATGTTTAATGTAATAAAAACACTCTCTACAAAGAAAAGGACCAGATGGCTTCACAGGCAAATTCTACCAAACAAAAAGAACTTATACCCATCCTCCTTAAATTTTTCCAAAAAGGCTGAAGAAGAAGATTTTCTATAAAGCCACTATCACTATAATATGAAAACCAAAGATACTCCCCCAAAAAACAAAATTACAGGCCATTATCTTTGATGAATAAGACGCAAAAACTCTCAACAAAATTCTAGCCAACCCAATCCAACAACCCAAAAAAAGATCATACACCCCAACCAAGTGGGATTCATCCCAAGTTCACAAGGATGGATCAATATATGCAAATCAAACAACATCATACACTACACTAGCAAAAGAAAAGTCAAAAACCACATTATCATCCCAAAAGATGCAAAAAAGCATTTGACAAAAATCCAACATCCATAAAAACTCTTACCAAAGTGGGCATAGAGGGAACATATCTCAACATAATAAAAGCCATTCATGACAAACCCACAGCCAACATAGTATTCAATGGAGAAAGGCTGAAAACCTTTCACTAAAATCTGGAACAATATAAGGATGCTCACTCTTACCACTTTTATTCAGCATAGTATTAGAAGTTCTAGCCACAGCAATCTGACAAAAGAAACAAGAGGTATCCAAATTGGAAAGGAAGAGGTAAAAGTCACTCTATGCAGATGACATGATACTATATACAGATCACACAAGAACTACTCAAACTTATCTACAAATTTAGCAAAGTAACAGGATATAAGATTAACATTCAGAAATCAGTTGCATTTCTGTATACTAAGAATGAAATATTAGAAAATGAATATAAAATCCTTTTAAAATCACACCCCCAAAATTTAAATACCTAGGAATAAACCTTATCAAGGAGGTGAAAAGACCCATGCTGAGAACTATAAAAACATTCATCAAGAAACTAAAGAGGATTCCAAGAAACAGAAAGATACTCCACACTCTTGGGTTGGAAAAATATTGTAAAAATGGCCATACTGGAGTTCCCGTCATGGCTTAGTGGTTAACGAATCTGACTAGGAACCATGAGGTTGCGGGTTCCATCCCTGGCCTTGCTCAATGGGTTGAGGATCCTGCGTTGCTGTAGCTCTGGTGTAAGCTGGTGCCTACAGCTCCAATTAGACCCCTAGCCTGGGAATCTCCATGTGCCACGGGTGTGGCCCTAGAAAAAGACAAAAAAAGACAAAAAAATAAATAAAATAAAATGGCCATACTACCCAAGCAATCAACAGATTTAATACAATCTCTATTAAATTACCCATGACATTTTTCACAGAACTAGAACAAACAGTTCAAAATTTTTTATGGAACCACAAAAGACCAAGAACTGACAAAGCTATCCTGAGGAACAAAAACCAAACAGGAGGCAGAACTCTCCCTCACTTTAGGCAATATTACAAAGCTACAGTAATCAAGACAGTGTGGTACTGGTACCAAAACAGACATACATATCAATGGAACAGAATAGAGAATCCAGAAATAAATCCAGACACCTACAGTCACTTAATCTTTGACAAAGGAGGCAAGAATATAAAATGGGAAAAAGACAGTCTCTTCATCAAGTGGGGCTGGGAAAACTGGATAGCTGCATGTAAATCAATGAAATTATAACACACCCTTACACCATGCATAAAAATAAGCTCAAAATGGCTTAAAGACTTAAACATGAGACACCAATAAATTCCTAGAAGAGAGCATAGGAAAACATTCTCTGACATCAACTGTACAAATGTTTTCTTAGGTTAATCGCTCAAGGCAACAGAAATACAAGCAAAAATAAACCAGTGGGACCTAATCAAGCTTTTTCACAGCAAGGAAACCATAAAAAAACAAAAAGACAACCTATGGAATGGGAGAAAACAGTTTCAAATAACAACCAAAGGGCTTAATCTAAAAATATACAAACAACTCATATAAGTCAATAGCAAAAAACAAACAACCCAATTGAAAAATGGGCGGAAGACCTGAATAGACACTTCTCTGAAGAGGACATATGATTGGCCACCAGGCACATGAAAAATATTCTCAGTATCACTAATTATCAGAGAAATGCAAATCAAAACTATAGTGAGGTACCATCTCACACCTGACAGAACAGCCATCATTAGCAAGTCCACAAATATCAAATGCTGGAGAGGGTGTGGAGAAAAGGGAACCTACCTTCATTCTTGGTTGGCACGTAAATTGGTACAACCACTATGGAAAACAGTATGGAAGTACCTTAGAAAACTAAATATAGAACTGCCATATGACCTAGCAATCCCACTCCTGGGCATGTATCTGGACAAAACTTTCATTCAAAAAGATACATGCACCCATATGTTCATTTCAGCACTATACACAATAGCCAAGACATGGAAACAACCTAAATGTCCATTGACAGATGAATGGATTAAGATGATGGGGTATGTTACACAATAGAATACTACTCAGCCATAAAAAAGAAAGAAATAATGCCATTTGCAGCAACATGGATGGAACCAGAGACTCTCATACTGAGTGAAGTAAGACAGAAAGAGAAAGACAAATACCATATGATATCACTTATATCTGGAATCTAATGTACAGCACAAATGAACCTGTCTACAGAAAAGAAACACACTCATTGACTTAGAGAATAGACTTGTGGTTGCTGAGGTGGAGGAGGGAGTGGGACGGACTGAGAGTTTGGGGTTAGTAGATGCAAATTACTGCATCTGGAGTGGATAAGCAATGAGATCCTGCTATGCATACATATGGATGTATGCATGTATGTATATATATGCTATACATATATATACCTATGTACAACTGGGTCAGTTTGCTATACAGGAGAAATTGACAGATCACTGTAAATCAACCACAACAAAAAAAAATAAAAATCATAAAAGGAAAACAAATACATGTTATCACTTATATCTGGAATCTAATATATGCCACAAATGAACCAATCTATAGAAAAGAAACAGGCGTTCCCATTGTGGCTCAGCAGTTAACGAACCCAACTAGCATCCCTGAGGACGCAGGTGTGATCACTGGCCTTGCTTAGTGGGTTAAGGATCTGGTGTTGCCATGAGCTGTGCAGCACGCTGCAGACATGGCTCGGATCCTACTTTGCTGTGGCTCTGGCTTAGGCCTGCGGCTACAGCTCTGATTGGACCCCTAGCCTTCAAACCTCCATATGCTGTGGGTGCAGCCCTAAAAAGAGAGAATGACAAAAAAATTATGTAAATCTCATTGAGTATGAGGCAAGTACTATCCTCTCTCAAAAAATATGATAATTATAAAAACCATAAAACTATGAATGGGGAAGGTCACTGGTGAAGGCAAATGTATAGTAAAGCTAGGATATTATCCACACACAAATAGGCTATCAAAACCAGAAATCATGAGGTGAGGAAGAGACAAATACAGGATTTCTGAAACACATCTGGAATTAATACAAAACAATTGTGTGTGTGTATATATGCATGTGTGTGTATCTGTCTATCTATACGTATACGTAGACTGCTGTATCAAAACCTCATGGTATCTGCAACTAAAAGTATATGAAAGATACATACACAAATAAGGAAAAGCAATCCAAACACAACACTAAAGATAGTCATAAAATCACAAGAGAACCAAAGAGGAAGGGAAGAAAAAAAGAGTTATGAAAACAAATACAAAAACAAAATGGCAATAAGAACATACATATCAATAATGACTTTAAATATAAATGGAGTAAACACTCTGAACGAAAGACAAAGACTGGCTGAATGGATACAAAAACAAGACCTATATATATGCTGTCCACAAGAGATCCACTTCAGATCTATGGACCACATACAGACTAAAAGTTGCGGGGGGGATGGAAAAAGGTATTCTATGAAAATGGAAATCAAAAGAAACCTAGAGTAGTGATACTCATATCAGGCAAAACAGACTTTAAAAGACAGTTACAAGAAGGACTCTACATAATGACAATGGAATTGCTCCAATAAGAAGATAAACATTTGTAAATATATATGCACTCAACAGAGGAGCACCTCAATGTATAAGGCAACTGCTAATAGCCTTAAAAGGAGAAGCTGACAGTAACACAATAATAGTGGGGGACTTTAACACCCCACTTATAGCAATGGACAGATCATCCAGACAGAAAATCAATAAGGAAACATAAGCCTTAAATGACACATTGGATCAGATGGTCTTATCTGATATTTATAGAACATTCCTTCCAAAAGCACATTCTTTTCAAATGCAAAAGGGAACATTCTCCAGGATAGATCACATGCTGGGCCACAAATCAGGCCCTGAAAATTTAAGAAAACTGAAATCCTATCAAGCATCTTTTCTGACCACAATGCTGTAAGACTACAAAATAAGAAACTACAAAATACACAAACATGTATAGACTAAAAATGTTACTAAACAACCAATAAAGGGAGTTCCCATCGTGGTTCAGTGGAAATGAATCTGACTGGTATCCATGAGGACCCAGGTTCAATCCCTGGCCTTGCTCAGTGGGTTAAGGACCCAGCATTGCCTTAAATTGTGGTGCAGGTCACAGATGTGGCTTGGATCTGGTGTTGATGTGGCTGTGGCATAGGCTGGCGGCTACAGCTCCAAATTCAACCCCTAGCCTGGGAACCTCCATATGCTGTGGGTGCAGCCTTAAAAAGACAAAGAAATAAAAAAAAATTACCCTAAAAGGAAAAGTTACATAATATTTTTTTATCGTGTGTGTGTGTGTGTGTGTGTGTGTGTGTATTTTGTTTTTGCTTCTTAGGTCTGCACCCGTGGCATATGGAGGTTCCCAGGCTAGGGGTCGAATCAGAGCTACAGCTGCCAGCATACACCCCAGCCACAGCAATGACAGATCTGAGCCACACTTGTGACCTACACCACAGCTCACAGCAATGCTGGATCCTCAAACCCACTGAGCAAGGCCAGGGATCAAACCTGCAACCTCATGGTTCCTAGTTGGATTCGTTTCTGCTGTGCCACAATGGGAACTCCTATATCATATATTTATAAATCATGAATGAAAAGTCAATTAATGATCAATCACCATAAATAGATCACTTGTGATGGAACATGATGGAAGATAATATGAGAAAAAGAATATATATATATATATATATATAAATAATTGTGTCACTTTGCCATACAGCAGAAATTGACAAAACATTTAAAATCAACTATAATAAAAAATAAATTAAAAAAACCAATGTATCATCAAAAGAAAAAATCAAAGCGGAAATAAAAAATACCTAGAAACAAATGACAACAAAGACACAATGATCCAAAACCTATGGGATGCAGCAAAAGCATTTCTAAGAGGCAAGTTTACAGCAATACAAGCTTACCCTGGAAATAAGAAAAGTCTCCAATAAACAATTTAACTTTACACCTAAAGCAACTAGAGAAAGAACAAATAAAACTCAAAGTTAGTAGAAGGAAAGAAATCATAACGATCAGAACAGAAATAAATGAAATAAAAAGAAAACAATAGAAACAATCAGTGAAACTAAAAGCTGGTTCTTTTAAAAGATCAACAAAATGGATAAACCTTTAGCTAGACTCATGAAGAAAAAAGGGTGATGGTTCAAAGCAGTAAAATTAGAAATGAAAAAAGAGAAGTTACAATGGACATCACAGAAATACAAAGGATCACAAGGGACCACTACAAGCAACCATATGCCAATAAAATGGAAAACCTACAAGAAAGGGACAAAAATTCTTGGAAAGGTATTATATTTGAAGACTCAACCAGGAAGAAACAGAAAAGTTGAATGGACCAATAACTCATACTGAAACTGAAATTTAAAAATTTCCAAAAGGAGTTTCCATGTGGCTCAGCTGGTTAAGAACCCAACTATTATCCATGAGGATGTGGGTTTAATCCCCGGCCTCGCTCAGTGGGTTAAGAATCCAGTGCTACCACAAGCTATGGTGTAGGTTGCAGATGCAGCTCAGATCTGACATTGCTGTGGCTATGGCATAGGCTGACAGGTGCAGCTCCAATTCAACCCCTAGCCTGGGAATTTTCATATGCCACGGATACAGTCTTTAAAAATAAAACACTTCCAACAAACAAAAGTCCAGGACCAGATGGCTTCACAGGTGAATTCTAGCAAACATTCAGAAAAGAGTTAACATCTATTCTTCTGAAATTTTTCCAAAAAGTTGCAGAGGAAGAAATACTCCAAAACTCATTCTATGAGACCACTGCTACCCTGACATCAAAACCAAAGATACCACCAAAAAAGAAAATTACCAGGCCAATATCACTGATGAACACAAATGCAAAAATCCTCAAAAAATACTAGCAAACTGAATAAAACAGCACTGATCAAAAACCATGATCAAGTGAGGTTTATCTCAGGGATGCAAGGATTTTTCAACATCCGCAAATTAGGGTGATACATTGCACTAACAAATTGAGAATAAAAAAACCATATAATAACCTTAATAGATGCAGCTTTTGACAAATTCCAACACTTATTTCTGATAAAAAAAAAACCCTCCAGAAAGTGGGCATAGAGGGAACCTACCTCAACATAATAAAGGCCACATGTGATAAACCCACAGCTAACATCATTCTCAATGGTGAAAAGCTGAAAGCCTTTCCACTAAAATCAGTAACAAGAGAAGGATGTACACTCTTGCCACTTTTATTCAACATAGTTTTGGAAGTCCTAGCCATGGCAATCAGAGAAGAAAAAGAAATAAAAGGAAATCCAAATTGTCAAGCAAGAAGTAAAACTCACTGCAGATGACATGATACTCTACATAGAAAATTCTAATGATGCTATGAGAAAACTACTAGAGCTCATCGATGAATGTGGTGGTAAAGTTGCAGGATACAAAATTAATACACAGAAATTGATTGCATTTCTATACACTAACAATGAAAGATCACCAAGAAAAAGTGGGGAAAAAAATCCACTATCACATCAGAAAAAATAAAATACCTAAAAATAAACCTACCTAAAGAGACAAAAGACCTGTACCCTAAAAATTATAGAGGCTGATGAAAGAAAGGAGACACAAATGTATGGAAAAATATACAATACTCTTTGATTAGAAGAATCAATATGTCAAAATGATTATACTACCCAAGGCAATCTACACTTTCAATGCAATCCCTATCAAATTACCAATGGCATTTTTCACATAATTAGAACAAAAAATTTTATTTTATTTTTAAAATTTTTTATCTATTATTTGCCAATGTCTGTATTTATTTGTCTTTTTTTTTTTTTTTTTAGGGCCACACCCTTGGCATATGGAGGTTCCCAGGCTAGGGGTCCAATCGGAGCTGAAGCCATTGGCCTATGCCACAGCCACAGCAATGTGGGATCTGAGCCCCATCTGCGACCTACACCACAGCTCAGGGCAATGCCAGATCCTTAACCCACTGAGCAAGGCCAGGGATGGAACCAGCAACCTCATGGTTCCTAGTCTGATTTGATAACCACTGAGCCACAACGGGAACTCCAAAAAATTTTAAAAGCTTTATGGAAATATAAAAAACCCTCAGTAGACAAAGTAATCCTGAGCAAGAAAAATGGAGCTGGAGGAATCAGGCTGCCTGTCTTCAGACTATATTTCAAAGCTACAGTCATCAAAATAGTATGGTAACTTGCACAAAACCAGACATATAGATCAGGAGTCAGGATAGAAAGCCTAGAAATAAACCTGTGCACCTATGGTAAACTAATCTACAACAAAGGAGGCAAGAATATACCATAAAGAAAAGACAGACTGTTCAATAAGTGGTACTGGGGAAACATGACAGCTACACATCAAAGCATGAAATTAGAACACTCCCTAACACCACACACAAAAATAAATTCAAAATGGATTAAAGATCTAAATACAAGACCGGATATTATAAAACCCTTAGAGGAAAACACAGGCAGAACACTCTCTGACATTAACTGTGGCATTTCTTCTCAGATCCACTGCCTAAAATAATGAAAATAAGAACAAATGGGACCTAATTAAACTTCAAAGTTTTTACACATCAAAGGGATCCATAAACAAAGTGAAAAGACACTCCATGGAATGGCAGAAATAGTTGAATAATTGAGGAAGCAACTGACAAGGGATTAATCTCCAAAATATAAAACAACTTATATAGGTCAATAAAAAAAAAAAACCCAAAAACCCAATCAAAAAATGGGCAGAATATCTGCATAGACAGTTCTCCAAAGAAGACATACGGTGGCCAAAAACTCATGAAAAGATGCTCAATATTGCTAATTATTAGAGAAATGCAAGTTAAAACTATTATGAGGTACCACCTTACACCAACCAGAATGGCCATCATCAAAAAGTCTTCAAGGAATAAATGCTGGTGAGGGTTTGCAGAAAAGGGAACCTTCTTACACTGTTGGTGGGAATGTAAATTGATACAAACCTTATGGAAAACAGTATGGAGGATCCTCAAAAAACCAAAAATAGAATTACCATCTATCTGGAGAGGATCATGATTTGAAAAGATACGTGCACCCCAATGTTCACTGCAACACTTTTTACAATAGCCAAGACATGGAAACAACCAAAATGTCTACTGACAGAGGAATGGATAAAGACGAGGTGGTTCATACATACAATGGAATATTGAATGAATGAAAGAAAAGAATGAAATAATGCCATTTGCAGCAACATGCATGGACCTAGAAATTATCATACTAAGTGAAGACAATCATAGGATATCACTTGTATGTGGAATATAAAAGACAGGAACAAATGAACTTATTTGCAGAAGAGATATAGACTGAGACTTGAAAAACAAACTTATGTTTACAAAAGGGGACAGATGGGGGCGGGGAGAGATGGATTGGGTGTCTGGAACTGGGCATATCCACATTAAGGTATATGGAATGATTGGCCAATGGGGACCTACTATATATCACAGAGAACTCTACCCTATATTCTGTGATAATCTATGTGGGAAAAGAATCTGAAAGAGAATGGATATGTGTATATGTATAATTGAATCACTTTGTTCTAAGGCAGAAATTATCACAACATTGTAAATCAACTATACTTAGGTAAAACTTTAAAAAAATGAAAAAAAGGAGTTCCCGTCGTGGCGCAGTGGTGAATGAATCCGACTAGGAACCATGAGGTTGCGGGTTCCGTCCCTGCCCTTGCTCAGTGGTAACGATCCGGCGTTGCTGTGAGCTGTGGTGTAGGTTGCAGACGCAGCTTGGATCCCACGTTGCTGTGGCTCTGGCGTAGGCCGGTGGCTGCAGCTCCGATTGGACCCCTAGCCTGGGAACCTCCATATGCCGCGGGAGTGGCCCAAGAAATGGCAACAACAACAACAACAAAAAAAGACAAAAAAAAAGACAAAAAAAAGGAAGTTTCTGGCTGGTGGAAATGTGTCCTCTGGTGGACCTCAAATACACATATTTTGTAAAGAATAAATTAGTTGTGGTATTATTCTAACTTAAAATCAGCTGGCCCTTTCTGAACACCAGCTCTTACTAGACATTCCATTAAGAGTTTTACATGCATTATTATTTTGATTTTCACAAGTACCCTAAGGAGTGGAAATTACTATTCTCATTATAGAGCCAAGAAAAGTGAAGATTAAAGGGATATAAAGAAACTCACCTAAGGTCTTCATTGTTTGTTAACAAAAGAGCCAGAATTCAATTCAAATACCCAAGTCTGACTCCAGAAATACTTGTAAATAAGGAGAGAAAAACATACTACAAACCACTGTGAGCACTGTTTTTTAAAATTGATATAATGGTGGTTACTACTTTAGATAATATAAAGTATGTAGTGAGTGGGTTCAATGGAAGCCCTCCCAAAACACCCATCTTTTCACCCCTGGAGCCTATTCATGTTATCTTGTTTGTAAAAGGAGTCTTTGCAGATGTAATCAAACAAAAGATCTTGAGATGAGATTATTTTTTTATGGGCTCTAAAGGCCATGATGTGGGCTTATAAAGGAAAGGTCCTCCCCTAGCGCCTTCAGAGGGAGTGTAGCTCTGTCAAAACCTTGATTTTGGACTTGTGGCTCTCAGAATTCTCAGAATAAATTTCTGTTGTTTTGAGCCACCAATTAGGGGCAATTTATTACAACATCCACAAGAGACAAGTGAAGGGGGCAATACAATTGAGAGGTAAGGGCACCTGACTTAGGACTGCAATCCCAACTCTGACCTTCAGTACATGTGAACTTGGCATGTCGCTTCCCAGAGCCTCAATTTCCTTACGTGGAAAACACCTGCAAGTAAGACCATTTAAATCCCCTGTGAATGTTGCCCAATTCTTTTTTTTTTTTTTAATAAGGCAGGCTTATCAGGCCTAATTCCTTGTCTGATAGTAAAATTCATAGTAAATGTACCTTTTTCCAGCAGGTGGCTTGCCAGTAATTGCACAACTAGGAAAAACTGGTGTTCTATTTTAAGAACCATAGTGTTTTATTCTATGCAATAGACAGCACAATTTGGAGGGCTTGCTTATGAGTTCATTACACAGGAAGAGAAAATTAAGAATCAGTAACAATCTTTAAAAAGAAATCCATAGACAACAGAACTGTCATTTATGGAATTGTAGCTCTCTTGGCTAAACCTGGGATATATTTTCTCATTATAATTTTCACAAGATTGCTGGAAACTTTCCTTTGCATATTTGATTATAATTTCCAGTTCAACTTTCTAGCAAAATAGTTCATTTTCTGTAAATCCAACTGCGAAGAGAATGAGTAGGGAGCCTCTTGCTTGCTGTTCAGGGCCTGGCCAGAGTGGTCACCGCATGAATGTGGAGTGAACAAATGGGGCTCATCCTCAGTCCAGTTTGAACATAACAGAGCACTTCGTTGGAGTCACATCAGCATGGAAAACACCGTGTTCTCACACTGGGCTTAATCGGTAGTAGTTATGAAATGCACACATGTGCAGAGAGCCAGGCTGGTGGCTGGTATTGAGAACTGCCTAGAACCCTGTCTTTGGAGGTGTTTGCCTTTTCCCGACAAGAGTCAAAACACTACCCAATGAGATCACACTATGTTTGCACAAATCCCCAACAACCCAGGGTGCTTTCAAGAGATGAACACAAAACAGATTAGGAAGGTACAGGAGGTTGAAAGGAGCTAGAGGGAGAGAAACTGCTGGAGGAGAAAAAATGTAAAAAAAAACAAACAAAAAAGGGATCATACAATTTCTCCTACCAGGCTGATCCTAACTTAACTCCCAACTAAGTAACCAACTGATTTCCTTTTTTTCTTCCTTAAATTGGTATTGAGAATCTAGTATGTGCCAAGCAATGTGTTAGGCACTCAAGATACAGAGATGGACAACACAGGCACAATTCCTGCTGTCATGGCACTTATATTCTGGGCAAGCTGATGCCAGGGTAAGAGTAACACATGGTTCCTGATGTGAAAGGGAGCTGCTGGTCCCACTCTAGTCTCCAGCCATTTTTAGATCAAGAAGGCCTCCCTGATATCCTGAGGCTGCCAGTCTCCTCTTCTGACTAATTGACAGTAGTCACCTATCTCGTGACAAGAAAAAAAAAATTTTTAACCACATGTGGTGATGGATGTTAACTTACTTTGGTCATCACTTTGCAATACATACATATTTCAGACTATTATGCTATATATCTTAAACTTACATAATGTTCTATGTGAATTATATCTCAATAAAATTGGGGGAGAAAGGAAAATACAATAAAATATGCCATGGAGGGTTGAGATTTTGAAAAAGCAAGCAAATAAGCAAAAAGCAGAATGCCGTCTATTAACTGCTAGTTAATACCTTTCTAAAAAGCTTTGAAACTCCTCAACAGCTGGGAGAGAGCCTTCTCCCTATCTGGTTAGACCCAGAGTTTATACAGTGCTAGCCATATAACAGGTTTTAAGTAAAAGCCGGGGGAGGATATAACATTGTACTGAATCTAATATTCAGAAAAATCAAATGAGCTTTGTATAATCAATTATTTCACTCTGAGGTCAGAATATTTTAAAATGAGTAAGTCAATAACTTGCAAACAGGAAGTGCTAAATGAATGAATGAATGAATAAATGAACGATGGTCTCTTTAAAAAAAGGTAATATTTAAGGTACACTATTTATCATATCAAAAGCCATACAAGGGAAAACACAATCATTCAAAAATCTATGGGATGCCTCAAAAGCAGTTATTAGAGGGAAGTTCATGGCAATAGAAGCCTTCCCCTAAAAAGAAGAAAAATCTCAAATCAACAACTTAACTACAACCTAAAAGCATTAGAAAAAGAAGAACAGGAATTCCCGTTGTGGCTTAGTGGAAACAAATCTGACTAGCATCCACGAGGACGCAGGTTTGATCCCTGGCCTTGCTCAGTGGGTTAAGGATATGGTGCTGCCACGAGCTGTTGGTGTAGGTCACAGATGTGGCTTGGATCTGCTGTGGCTGTGGTGTAGGCCAGCAGCTACAGCTCTGATTTGACCCCTGGCCTGTGAACCTCCACATGCCGTGGGTGAGGCCCTTAAAAAAAAAAAAAAAAAAAGAACAAACAAAACCTAATGTCAGCAGAAGGAAGGAAATCATAAACATCAGAAAGTCAATAAAATAGAGACTCAAAATACAACAGAGAGAATGATCAAGATGGCGGAGGAATGAGACATCACATTCACCTTCTCCCACAAATACAACCAAACAACACATCTGTAAGTGGAACAATTCACAGAGAACATCTACTGAATGCTGGCAGAAGAACTTAAACCTCCAAAAAGGGCATAAACCCTCGACATAACTGGGTAGAACAAAAGAGAAAGAGAGAAAGAAAAGCAATCAGGACAGGACTAGCAATCCTGAGAAGGAGTTGTGAAAGAGAAAAGGAACCCACACCCTGAGAAGCCACCTAACCTACTGGGAGCTCAGTCAAGATGAAGGGACCTCAAAGTCTCCGAGAAAAGCACAGCAGCTGGACTGAGAAGGACAAAGCAGAGTGAGAGCTGCAAGATCATCTGTACCACCCCCTGGACACCATAGCCTAAGATGCTCCAGTGGGGGCTGGGTGCTGAGACTTAGGCTGGGGAGAGGACTATGGTTGGCTGTATGGAGATAGCCTGAGGGGCTAAGGAGCAGTGTGCCATGGACTGGGGAGTGGTATGCCATGGGCTGGGGAGCAGAACCTGGGAGGAGGCCTGGGCCCACAGGAGAAGCAAGGTGCCACTGTTGGAGAGGGCGAGAGGAAGAGGGGTGGACTGCCATAGGAATCTCCCTGCATACGCAGGCTCTGAGGCTGGGGCACCTCTGGCACAGGCTATAGGTGGCAAAAGGTCACTTGCGCAGGCTATGGGAGATCAGGCACTTCTTGTGCAGGCTACAGGTGGCCAGGCACCTCTTGTGTGGGCTAAGAGCATGGGGGGGCTAAGCACTACATGGTGCCTTGTGTGTGTTCTAAAGGCAGTGGGAACAAACCACAGTAGTCATCTCAGAAAACAGAGGGAGGAGTGACCTACCACCATTAGGGGTCTGTGAACAGGCTCCACCTGCAGCCCTAGTCACCTCAGAGGTCGGCAAAAAAAAGAGGACTGCAACTGGGCATCAGCCATTGTTGGTCTCACTCCCCTGGGGACACACCCACCCTGCTGCTGCCACTGCAAATGATCCAATCACTCCAGTCTACAGGAAACTCACCTTAGAGCAAAGGACACATATAGATTTAAAGTGAGGGGACAGGAAAAGATATTTCATGCCAACGGACAAGACAGGAAAGCAGGAGTTGCAATACTCCTATCAGACAAAATAGACTTTAAAGTGAAGTCCATTAACAAAGACAAAGAAGGACACTAATGGTAAAAGGATCCATTCAAGAGGAGGATATTATAATCAGCAATATCTATGCCCCTAATATAGGAGCACCAGATACATACAACAAATACTAACAGACATAAAAAGAGGAATCGATGGGAATACAATAATAGTAGAAGACTTGACCACCCCACTCACATCAATGGACAGATCCTCTAGACAGAAAATCACTAAGGCAACAGAGATCCTAAATGACATCATAGAAAAGTTAGACTTAATTGATATTTTCAGGACATTACATCCAAAAACATCAGAATATACATTCTTTGTAAGTGCACAAGGAGCATTCTCAAGGATTGAGCACATACTGGGGCACAAAGCTAACCTCAACAAATTTAAGAGTATAGAAATTATTTCAAGTATCTTTTCTGACCAAAATGGCATTAAACTATAAATTAACCACAGGAAAAGATATGAGAAAAAAAACTGACTACATGGAAACTAAACAACATGCTACTAAAAAACCAATGGGTCAATGAGGAAATCAAGAAGGAAATTAAAAAAATACCTCGAGACAAATGATAATGAAGACAAAACCATTCAAAATCTGTGGGATGCCACAAAAGCAGTGCTTAGAGGGAAATTCATAGCAATGCAGGCCTTCCTCAAAAAAGAAGAAAAATCTCAAATTGACAGCTTAACCCAACACCTAAATGACTTAGAAAAAAAAAAATGACAAAACTTAAAGTAAGCAGAAGGAAGGAAATCATAAAGATCAAAGGGGAAATCAATAAAATAAAGATTCAAAAAATAATCGAAAAAAAATCAATAAAACTAACAGCTGGTTCTTTGAAAAGGTAAACAAAATTGACAAACCTCTGGCCAGACTCACCAAAAAGGAGAGAAAAAAAACCCAAATAAAATAAAGAGGAACAATTACAATTTATACTGCAGAAATACAAAAGACCATAAGAGAATACTATGAACAATTATATGCCAAAAAATTGGACAACCTAGAAGAAATGCACAACTTTCTAGAGGCTTATAGCCTGACAAAACTGAATCAAGAAGAAGTAGATCAACTGAACAGACCAATCACTAGAAATGAAATGTAATATGTAATAAAAACACTTCCTACAACAAAAGTCCAGGACCAGATGGATTCAAAGGCAAATTCTACCAAACATACAAAGAGAAACTTATACCCAAACTCCTTAAACTTTTCCAGAAGATTGAAGAAGATGAAGGAACATTCTCAAAGACATTCTATGAAGTCACCATCACCATAATATGAAAGCCAAAGATACTACCAAAAAAGATAATTATAGGCCAATATATTTGATGAATATGGATGTAAAAATTCTCAACAAAATTTCAGCCAACCGAATCCAACAAGATACAAAAAAAAAAAAATCATATACTATGACCAAGTGGGATTCAGCACAGGTTCACAAGGATGGTTCAACATACGCAAATCAATCAACGTCATACACCACATTAATGACAAAAGTCAAAAACCACATGATCATCTCAACTGATGCAGAAAGAGCATTTGACAAAAATCCAACATCCAACTCTTACCAAAGTGGGTATAGAGGGAAGATATCTCAACCTATCTCAAAATAAAATTCAAAAAGCTGAAAGCCTTTCTGCTAAAATCTGGAACAAGATAAGGATGCCCACTCTCACCACTTTTATTCAACATAGTATTGGAAGTACTAGCCACAGCAATCTGACACAAAAGAAACAAAAAGTATCTAAATTGGAAGAGAAGAGGTAAAACTGTCACTCTATACAGATGATGTGATGCTCTATTTAGACCACACAAAAACTACTTGAACTGATCAACGAATTCAGCAAAGTAGCAGGATATAAGATCAACATTCAGAAATCAGTTGCATTTCTATATATTAACAATGAAACATTAGAAAATGAATATGTAACAGTAACTTTTAAAATCACATCCCCAAAAATTAAAGACCTAGGAATAAACCTGATCAAGGAGGTGAAAGACTTATATGCTGAGAAAACTAATCATTAATTAATTAATGCTCTGCATATTAACCAAGGAAATTAAAGAGGATTCAAAGAAATGGAAAGATATTCCATGGACATGGAGAACAGATTTGTGGTTGCCAAGGGGGAGGGGAGGGAGTGGGATGGACCGGAGTTGGGGGTTAGTAGAGGCAAACTATAGCATGTGGAGTGGATTAGCAATGAGGTCCTGCTGTATAGCACAAGGAAATATATCTATTGTGATGAGACATGATGGAATATGAGACAAACAATATATATACATGTGTAACTGGGTCACTCTGCTACATAGCAGAAATTGACAGAACACTGTAAATCAACTATAATAAAAAAATTAAGCAAGCAATACTCAAAAAGGAAAAAAAACCTTATAAAAGGGTACTACAGTAGTACCCTTTTATAAGCTTTTTTTTTCTTTAATTGAGCAGGTCCACTTACAGGGTTTTTTTTTTTTTTTTTTTTTTCATGAAATACTGCAGCATTACACCAACTGTGGTAGACTGAATTTGTAGCACAATGAATCTCAGATGAGGAAGGCTGACTTGTGCTATTTTCAGATTTTTGACTGTTCAGAGTGTCAGCACCTCAAACCTCTGCATTATTCCAGAGTCAACTGTATTTATATCTCCACTTCACAGATAAAGACTTTGAGGTTCTGAGTTGTTCAGAGACTTGACAAAGGTCAGGCTGCCAGAGAGAAGTAGAGATAGGATTCAAACCTAGGTGATTTCAATAGCTCTGAAAATCAAGTTTTGCTGCCTTCCATCCCCACCCCACCATGGGTAACCCCAGATGAATCTGGCTTTGGGAAATGCTTTCCTGGCATTGCATGGTTTTTGCCTGGTCTCTTTCTTGAGGCAGACTTCAAATATCTTGTTTTGTTTTCACGTTTTGGATATATTTAGATTTTTTTAAACTATTTCTTTTGAGCACTGGAAGGTTAGTCTATTATCATAGATGTCACATGTACATCTCCCTTCTCATGTTCAGGTCTGAAAAATTAGGTGAGACTGCTTTCTTCAAGTATAGATTTTAATAGGTTCCAGGAAGCTGTCCCTATTCACAAAATCTCCCCCACTTGCTTCTTGATGTTTAAAATTCCACCAATATGGCTTTATTGCTTGGCTTCAGGTCATGTCCTTTAATTAAAATTCAAAAACACAGGAAACAGCTAAGTAACCCTCTAAGCCAAGCAGCCTGTCAGCCTGTCTGTCTTTCCTTCTCCCATCCATCCTTTCCTTCAATAAATATTTTAGCTGGGTAATGGGTGCTCAGGTTAAAAGGTAAATAAGTGGTCTCTAACCTCAGAAGAGACAAAATGTGAAAAAGAAAAACATTATTTTAGATACTATGGTGGAAACATCATGAAATGTAGGGAAACCCTCAAGGGATATACACACTGCTCTACTTGGAGTGTAGCTATCTCTTAAGCCTGAAGTAGTTTACACTTCAGTAAGAATGAATTGCAAAGATTTTTTTCCAAGAGGTATATTTTGGTGATAGGAAAAAAAGGTTTGGAGTGTGAATTCACTGGAATAATGCATTTATAGAGAAGGAAGTACTGTGAGAAAAAAAGTTCACGAAAAAACACCGGGAATCGAAGTCATAACTTAGAGTAGACTGGGCCCTTCTTACTTACATGAGCCTACACAATTGTTAGACCATGTGTTAAAAAACTATAATAAAAGAAAAATCAAGTATTTTTGCAAAAGGGCTTATTATCTATTCCACAGGGAAAAAAAAAAAACCATTATTGTGACTGACTGATAGCCAGAGGCAAGCGCTTCTTAATTGAATGTACCAGGGTCAGCAAACCTTTTCTATAAAGTGCCAGATAGTAAATATTTCAGGCTTTGTGAGCCCTATGGTCCCCGTAGTGGCTACTCAATTCTGTGCTTGCAGTGTGAAAGCAGCCACCGACCATGTTTAAATGAATAGATGCGGCTGTGTTCAAGATTTGTGCCATAGGCCATGGTTTGCTAGACTCTGTCTTCTCCCATTTAATGGGCACATCAAAGGCTAAAGTTAAATAGTTAAAGTAAATTTTAAATAAAGGTCAAGTAAGTTTTTTGAGGTGAGGCCCCAGCTTCTCAAAGGTCAGCAGGGCCTGGTGCAGAGCCTTTTTCCTCACACTCTCTGACTGCAGAGCCTGGGAAGCAGTCATCCTCAGGAAGCAGCCCTTTGAACAAATGGCTGCTAGGACGACGCAGTGACAGCAAGGACAGACAGAGAGGGAGCACAAGACAGGCAGGTAGACAGAGGATCTCTGTGCAAAGGCCGTTAGCTTCTTATCAAAAATTTATGCTTAAGGTGAACTTTTTGATTCAAAAAGTATAGATTGAGTGGTTTGTGGCTCATTTTGATGCAAAATTACTCATTCTTAATAGTAATGCAAGAAAGTTTAACATATTAATTCACAGATTATAGTCACTTGGCCTTTCATTTATTCATTCAACAAACACTGCATACTGCATGCCAAGTATTGTACAAATCCTGGAGAGACAATACTGAACAATTCAGGTCATCACTAGATACCAAGATGTCCAAATTACCTCCCCTCTGATTCCCTGTGGTAACTTTCTGTAACCTTACACTATTTTATAGCATTTGATTATGACACACTGAACCCCTCAGAGCTTTTTAAGCCCTTTAGCCCTCTGAATTTTTAAAAACTATTTCTGTTACTGCTTCACAAAGACTGCAAAGGTCCATGAAAATTACCTGCATGGCATCTTTTGCAAATGGCTTGGTACATCATCTCATCAGTTAGCTTTTGTATCTGCTAACTTAATCTTACCCTCAAAGCTAGATACAGACTTTACATGCTCTAGGAACCGTTCTTTGATTAAAGACTGTCAGATATTTATCTCCATCCCCAACACCTTCTCTAGTCAACTATCTACTCAAAATCTCCACTCAGATGGCCCAGTGGTCCTCAAATGGGACCATTTGCCATCCAGCAGTGCAAGCCAGAAGCTTGGAAATCATTCTTAACAACTTTCCTCCCTTCATTCCTCATGATCTACTGTTCACAAAGTCTAGGTGATTGTACCTCCTAACCTTCTCCTGAATTGAGATACTTCTAATTCCACTGCCTTCCACAGAGCCTAACCTACCAAACTCTCCTACCTGAACCTTCTAATTGCTCTGCTGGAATCCACTCTCACCTAAATCTCATGCATACACTTTATCTATCTGATTATATCAATCCACCCAATGGTTTCATACTGCTCTTACGGTAAAGAAAAAAATCCCTAAACACCCTATTAGACTCTGCATGATCCACTCCAATCAACACTTTCTTTCTCTGACACTCTTTTTTTTTTTTTTAAATCTTTTTAGGGCCGCACCGGAGGCATATGGAAGTTCTCAGGCTAGGGGTAGAATTGGAGCTACAGCTGCTGGCCCACATCACAGCCACGGCAACTTGGGATCCTCAACCCACTGATCAAAGCCAGGGATCAAACATGCATCCTCATGGATGCTACTCAGATTCCTTTCCATTGCACTATAACAGGAACTCCTGACAATACCCTTCCCCCCCCCACCTTCTTTAACGCATGTGAATTAGGTATG
This sequence comes from Phacochoerus africanus, assembly GCF_016906955.1. Taxonomy (NCBI): domain Eukaryota; kingdom Metazoa; phylum Chordata; class Mammalia; order Artiodactyla; family Suidae; genus Phacochoerus; species Phacochoerus africanus. The sequence goes on from NC_062550.1 coordinate 94,107,303, forward strand.
ATTTTAGTCTGTTTGCACCTGGGGAAGATTTACACTGATGGCCCTATTCACCAACCCTTATATCCACACACTTTGCCACATGACAAGTGTTCTCCCACTACTGGTGACACATGATTTTCTGCCCTTGAGTTCAGCCACGTGACTTGCTTTGGTGAGCAGAATCAGACAAGGTACAGAGCCCAGGGTCCAAGTGGCCTTGCACGTTTCCATGCTTCCATTTATCCTCTTGAACCTCTCCCTTCACCATAAGAATAACATGCCCAGGGTACCTCTTTGGTCCTATGAAAAGAATGAGGGACAGTTGGAGTGATCAACTGACCCTCTATGGACACACAAATTTATAAGAAATAGTAATTAGTTGTTGTTTTAAGCCACTGAGGTTCCAGGTTATTTGTTATGTAGCAAAAGCCAGCTGATATGCTAACACAATGCTTTGCATTTGCCTATGGCTTTGTTAAGTGTCTTCTATCTTAGTTGATATTTAGGTCAAATAGGGTTAAAATCAACAAAGACTGCATAAATGGATCTCATCTTTCCTACCATGAACAGCCAACTCTTGCTTGAGGTCCAGTAATAAAACAATGGTGGGAGTTCCACTGAAACAAATCCGATTAGGAACCATGGTTGTGGGTTCAATCCCTGGCCTCTCAGAGTGGGTTGAGGATCCAGAATTGCCGTGAGCTGTGGTGTAGGCGGTGGCTACGGCTCCAATTTGACCCCTAGCCTGGGAACCTGTATATGCCGCAAATGTGGCCCTCAAAAGATAAACTAAGCTAAAATAAATAAATAAAATAAAATAAAACAATGGCTAACTCCCTGAGGATTCTGCCATGATTTTTCAATGAAATGAGAGCTTTCCCAACAATCTCACAAATTGGGTGGAATAAACTGGGCTTGGATCTTTCCCTAGTTGCCAGAAGCTTTTCATCCCTGAAAGAAACGGCATATCCACTGCCACAGCCAAGGGAACCAGAAGAAAGTTCAAAAGTGGTTTCTAAAATGACACAATCCACCTGCATTCTAGATAAAGGCACAGTCTGTCATAACAGGCATTTTTAAGATCGTCCTAGATTTAAACAGCGCATCTTGTTCCTTTTATCCTTGTTCTCTGAATTTCTCTTTGAAAAGCTACTATTTCCGGCCTTTACATTTTTCTCTACCTGGCAAAACCTATTACTAGGTGAATGCTAATTAAGCCACAGGACCAATTTGACAATTTGAAAAAGCAAAACGCTGGGCTCCTAAAGACGAATCTTGAAATTAAGACTCTTTCACCCATAAATATGAAGAGTGGCTTCGAGGCTATAAAACAAAGTGTCCTGATCAATACGCCATCAAGTTTGCTATATCAGAACAGATGGAAAGACGGAAAAATAGTCAACAGGAGAAAATAAAGACACACACCTGGATCAACCCAATGCGTCTCTCCGAAATAAATTAAAAACAAAACATATATTTTGGTTTTGCACCAACTCACCCCAAATTCCAGACATTTTTAAAGGAGAGGACATTAACTTTCCCAGCTAAAATGTTTTGGATTTTTTCTTTTGCGGGGGAGAGGGTGAGAATATTAGAAATTTGTATAATTTGCTCTTTCTGCCTTTTTAAACCAGCCACATCCAGGTGGTCTTCAAAAGGCCTGGATTCGCAAGAGGGTCACATTTACTGTCTAAAGCCTGACACACTATTGCCAGCCTGTGTCTTTTCTTCAAGTGCCTTCAAAGATATACAAGAAGAAAGGGAGCTTGAGCTCCATTCTTCTTCTTCCCAAACTGCTGCACCCCTTCTACTTGACTGGCAACCGTCCTAAAAACTGTGCCCATCCCCCGCTCCCGCCCGCAGCTGGCAGCCATCATGGCCCAGGACGAAATAGCAACCTGGAGGTCTACCCTGCTTTAGGAAGCTTAGAGCTGTGTTACCCGACGCCTGGGAGTCCGTGGGTCACGGCTGGGGGCTGGGTGGCCTCCTCGCCCTGGAAGGGAGGCTTGAGGAACTGACCTCTCCTCGAGGGGCTGAAGCACGGGCTGTCACTGGGTCCCATTTGGTGCTCAAACAAGTCAGGTGCATTAAGGGCCCTGAAAGGAGTCTGGAGGAGTCTTGAGCCGTGTCTCAAGAGCCACAAAGAGTGCGAAGACTCCTCGGGGCTTCCGAACATCCAGTTGGAAAAGAGACGCGGGGAGCTTACACGCGCCTCTCACCTCCCTCAGGTCTGCACCCCAGCAGCGGCTTGCAGAAGGCCCGCGTGCGCAGCGCTGTGCGCATGCCCGTGAGCAGTGCCGTAACGTGTGCCCATGCGCAGTCCCTCGCGCATGCCCACATGCTCTCCCGCCGCTGTGCCCCTTTAACTTGCTCAGAGTGCGCGAAGTGGAAACGCCTGGGCCTTGCGGGCTGAAGTGGATAAGATTGTCCCGGTTCTGACAGTGCTTCTTCCGCAGGCTTATCCAGGAGCGTGTGGAAGAGAGATCCTGCATCCTCAGAACTGCACCTCTGGGAGGGCTCTTCACGTGGCCAAGAGGACCGGTGGCTGGAAGCTTCCAGTTGACACCGTCGGAGTTACTGTTCCCCCAACCACTCCCCCCGCCCCAACCAGGGGTTGTTCCGCTGCTGCTTTCAAGTACCTCTCTTACTCTGGTGTGACTTCATCCTTCTCCAGAGGATAATGATGAGCAGGTTGCTCCATCTTAAGTAAGGAAGAGCTGAGTGCGGAATCAGCTGCAAACGAGGAGATGGAGGTGAGCCAAAAAAAAAAGGTGTCGAATTAGGGAATGCCTCGTTAACATTACTATCTGTTATGTTTTGTGGGTAATTAATGTAAGTCCAACCTTCCCATTCAAATTGTTACGTTGAAATTCATGTTACAAAATTAAGTCGTTTAGTCTTTGCTCTCTGCATCAGGGGAGGACCTTCTTTTCTCATAGGGGTTTGAGTAGGTGAATAATGGAAATGAAACTAAGGTGGACTCAGCACAAGCTTTACTTAGGGGCTGAAGAATGGAGAAGTGGGAAGTAAGTTCACCACCAACTTCTCACCCGTCTGGTGAGACTGATTTACTTCTCTGGAGGAAAGACAAAGGGAGCAGGTGAGGATAATGATGGGCAGGGCTTTTTCCGAGGGAGTGGGGAGCCACCCCTTTCTTATCCTTTTTTGGTCCTTAATGTCCAGTCCTGGCGGCTAGTAGGTTTGTCATTTAATATGCTAATATAGTGAAAAAACATATAATGAGACTCAGGGTCTGTTGGAGATCAGTTTTGTCACCATCTTGGTCCCAGGTGGTTCCATTTTTTTTTTTTCTTTTGTGTCTCGCTTCCTTCCTTATCTCTGGACCCTTTAACTTAAAGGTTATGTTAACTCCTGCTAAAAAGTGGAGGTGGGAGGCATTGGCAGGATTTGAGCAAGGACACAGCAGATAAAGGTGGGGTGTGAAGGATGTTGAGCAAAGACATGGAGTAGCTCTGGCAATATTTACTGTTCGCTTAATATCCCTTCCAGGTTTAAACAAAAAGCTTTTAAAAAACTTGGTGACCCAAGAGACATTTTGGAAGCCACAAAGTTCATCACCTTTTGACTGTTCCGTTTTAAGAGATTCAAATATACGATCAATGTAAGTGTTTTGGTGTATTCTAGGGATGTAAGGATGTAAGAAGAGGAAAAACAAGTCTCCTTCTCTCAATGTCTGAATTAACAGAAAGAGACATGATCTCAAAGATACTAATGTAGAGTATTTGGCAAGAGACATTCTAGATTCTACCCATCCCCATGTTCTGGAAAAATAACTTGCAAGTTTGAAAAGAAAAACCCAGATGTCACCCAATTTCTTGTGATTAGGGGTGTTTTCTGTGATTCACTAATGCAGAATTACCTCTCAATTAAGCTCTTCTTATGTTCAAGCAAATCTGATTCTACCATTTGCCAACTTGATTCATGGTGATATGGAGATGACTTGGTATTCCAAGTTTTGTAGTTCTCCATATGAACAAAGTAGTAGCCTGTGGGAAAGCATCAATCCTTGCATATCCTATCAATTATTGCATGAGAGTCAACTCCTGATTATATACCGATCTGGTGTGGGACTGTGGAACAGATAATATAACCATCTTCCCTTGCCATGGGCATAGTAGGAGGGGGTTTCAGACTTGGTGGATGGAGCATTACTAATTCTATCAGTAACATATCTGCGATCTCAAATAATAGCTTTAGCAAGCCTGTAATTCTAAAGCAATTTGGAACCCTTTGAGAATGAACACCTTTGGACAGCCCAATTTTAAGGAGAGCTAATAATTCACTTTTTTGGTGCTGTATAATTTTAATTGCACTGACAGCACTTTTTAGTAGAACTTTTTCTACTGTGTATTATTTGCATCCTCTCCTTAAGAATAGAGAACACCAAAAACCAGTACATTCTTGATGACACGTCCTTCTATGTTGTCACTCATGAGACCAGCTGAAGTGTAGTTTATGACTATGTTTACTGTAGTTCTGTGGAGATGACAATACTTATTAAATTGTTACACTTTTTTTAAATAGCAGATGATTATTATCCCACACGAAATAGCCTCACACTGATGTACTCCCGAGTTTTTATTCATTACTTCTCATTATAGTTTTGTACTTGCCTGCAAAGAGACACTTTCCTTCCTTTGTTTCTTTTAATCTGTTTCAGGTGTAGAAGTCCAATTACCTTGTGTCAAGAGAATTATTAAATTCTTAGCTTTATCCGTGAAAGGGAGGAACCCAGCATCATGGTAGTGTTATGACAGGGCTGTGATACTGATTTTGGGGACTCTGTGTTCTCTGACATTGACCATCTGGCTCTCCTCTGGTTTAAAGCCAAGTGCAACTAGCAGGTACTGGATTTTAGACTGGAGCGTTGTTCAGGGAACCACTTAGATACCAACTAAAGTCAGACTCTTATCTACAAAAGAAATCTGCAGTTTTTATTGCTGAGTTTGCTTTGATATTTTGAACTGAGGACTCAAGTGTTAAAAAACTTCACACGAACAAAAATGCATGATGTATCCTTGTTTTGTGGGCAAGGGGAGAGAGTAATACTAGTTAGGAAACTTAGATTTTGGTTAATGTGGGGTTGAACTGGTTTGGATTTTAGATTGGTAATTTCTGGATGATACCAGCTTCACGAAGAAGAATGAAAAGACCCATTTTGGTCATTGATGAAAACAGGTGTATTAGGTCTCTTTGCAGGTCCTTGGAAGGCCAGTTCTTTATTCTCCCAACAAACAAATGGCTGAGCTGAGGACTGGAGTTAGGGGTGTTTCCATGCACATACACACCCAGAGGATTTTACTGTGTTGTCTTTCATAGTGTTGTCCAAGTTCTGGGCAGCAACATTGGTCATGGATTTCGGTATGTTCGTGTAGGCACTGGCGTCATAGTTCTATCAGAATTCTTAATCCTGGAGTTGCCCCAGTGTTCTTGTGCCTTCTTTCTCCTCCTCGTAGAGGTTAAGACCCTGCTTCAGATTTCCTTTCTAGTCTCTTGACATAGAGCATGGTGGTCAGTAGATGGTAAGTACACCCAGTGGGACTTACGGTCATTAAGTATTATTTACTGGCCAGTGTCTCAAATATTAAACCTGAGCCAGTAGTAACTGCTGACATGACTCACTGCAGAGCAGAGGTACTTGAAATATAGCAGAGCTTTGGGAGGCTGTTTGCAGAGAAGGGGAGCCCAGGCCCTAGAGTAAACCATCTGCTTGCTCTCTCTACCTCACCGCTAGCTAGCCCTGTGACCGCAGACAAACCAGTCCCCCTCTGTCAGCCTCCAGGGCACATTCCTGAAAGGATTATTGAAGTCCCCCCTTGAGGAGTTCCCTAGCGGAAACGAATCCGACTAGGAACCACGAAGTTGCGGGTTTGATCCCTGGCCTCGCTCAGTGGGTTAAGGATCTGGCGTTGCGGTGAGCTGTGGTGTAGGTCACAGACACAGCTTGGATCTGATGTGGCTGTGGCATAGGCCGGCAGCTGTAGCTCCGATTGGACCCCTAGCCTGGGAACCTCCATATGCTGAGGGTGCAGCCCTAAAAAGCATTAAAAAAAAAAAAACCAAAAAACCCTCTCTCCTTCAGAAGCTCCTTGAAGGAATAATGGCTGAGTCTCCTGGGAGGCCCTCCTTAAATGATTATCCTCCTGGATCTAGTCAGAAGGCAAAAGCACAGAAATACTCAGGCTAACTCTTCTCTTTGCTCTCCAAAAGGCTAAGTCAATCTATGACGATTTAAAGTAAATTCACTAGGCTTTGACCTCTCAAGCTTTAAGAAGCCAGCAACCACCACTCACACTGTTAGGGGAAGCAATCTCAGTGTACTTGAAATTAGACCACACGGATTAATGATTCGCACATTCTATTTGGACCTGGCACCAGCAAGACAGGACCAGGAGAAGCTGGTCACAGCAGCATCTGAACAAATGAAAAATGCAAGAGGGAAAACCAGATAGACGCCTCTAATACCTATGGGATGATCTGGCTCTGAAGGTAGCACTGGGTCCTGACAGGGGAGTCAGCAGAACCACAGCGCACTGCCTGCCGAGGGTTCAGGAGAATAGATTCCATTCCTCTAACAACGGCCCCTCCTGGCAGAGTGTAGGCACACTTATTGTAAGCTGAGACAAGGACCTGGACTCTCCCTTCCTTAGAGACTTCTCTACTTATGAGTTTATGAGAAAGCCTAGGGGAAGCAAGAAAGAATCTAAGGCCACCTAAGGAAAAGTCAGATGATTTGTTTCTGCTGAACAGTGACTGATGCGGACAGAAAGGATGCAAATGTGGCTCCTTACTTCCCCTTCGGATACTCAGTGATCTCACTGATAGTTCCATGAGACAGCTCTAGGTTTCTTTTTTTTTTGTCTTTTTGTTGTTGTTGTTGTTGTTGCTATTTCTTGGGCCGCTCCTGCGGCATATGGAGGTTCCCAGGCTAGGGGTAGAATCGGAGCTGTAGCCACAGGCCTATGCCAGAGCCACAGCAACGCGGGATCCGAGCCGCGTCTGCAACCTACACCACAGCTCACGGCAACGCCGGATCCTTAACCCACTGAGCAAGGGCAGGGACCGAACCCGCAACCTCATGGTTCCTAGTCGGATTCGTTAACCACTGCGCCACGACGGGAACTCCTAGGTTTCTTATTTATTTATTTTTTGCAAAGTTCCAGTTTAGTTACCGGGATCCTGGTTCTTGTTCATGGAGCTGAAGAATGAACTTCGGGAACACAGAGGTAGCACGCAAGTCTTAATTACATGAAAGCAGATAGCTCCCAGCACAGACACTGGGAGGGGGAGAAAGAATCCCCCTTTCCCTTGTTTTATGGGAAGTTTTTATTTCTTAAAGAGAGGAGTATTAACGTGGGGTCTAGGTAATCAGTTCTTTCTTTTGGCCTTGCCCAGTTTACCTATATCAGTCATTGTCCAATAGGGGTCTTCGAGGTGGACATGCCCAGTAAGTTTTAAGGTTTCTTTGTTCTTTTCTCTAGACTGGGAGTTGGTGGGAGTCGCCATTCCTCTCATTCCTCTTGTTCCTTTTCTATCACTTGAGGAATGGATTCGAGATTAACGTCCACCTGGACGTAAAATAGACACACTCCCTGTAGTAAACAAGGCCTCGGGGTGTGTTGCTGCCTGGAACTCTTAAGCTACAGATGTTGATTAATGACCACATCAAAGAAGGTATCAAAGACCATGTTCCCACATGAACTACCTGAATTATTCTGCCTTGCTCTCAACCTTACTTTGCTTGCATCCTAAAACATTGTCTGTGGATCTGCTTACTTAGTGGAATGTTTTGATAAATATTGAATAGAGGAAATGATCGCCGTGCTTGGGAACACACTTGTGGGGTTTACTTTTCAAATAATTAAAGTGCAAATGGAAAGGCATTTGTATCTAGTAGCATTCTCATTAGAGCAGTACACCCAGAGAACCTTTATTGGTGTCCAGGTGGAGATATGGCATACCTTCCTGGGAATGCACGCAGTCTTAAAAACTATTTCTATATTGGGAGTTCCCGTTGTTGCACAGCAGAAACAAATCCAGCTAGTACCCATAGGATGTTGGTTTGATCCCTGGCCTTGCTCAGTGGGTTGGGGATCTAGCCTTGCCGTGAGCTGTGGTGTAAGTCACAGAAGTGGCTAGGATCCCGAGTTGCTGTGGTGTAGGCCGGCAGCTGTAGCTCTGATTTGACCCCTAGCCTGGGAACTTGCATATGCCACACATGTGGCCTTAAAAAGCAAGAAAAGAAAAAAATAAAAGGTGCTGTAGCCATTACACTTGCAAATAAAAAATATTTCTATAAACTCTTTACAAAAACAAATTCCAACAAATGCAGTTTAATTTACTGAAGTTTTCCTTGCTTAGAATCAGTACAGATACTTACTGTGAAGGTTTCTTTAGGGTCAGTTGTTCTCAAAGTGGGGTCCCTGGGTCAGAAGCATCAGCATTACTTGAGAAACTTGTTTGAAAAGCAAATTCTGGCCCCTCCCCCACCTCCTGAATCCAAATTCTGGGGATGGGGGGCCACAGTCAGTGTTTTAATAAGCCCTCCCTGTGATTTTTACAGGTGTTAAAATTTTGAGAACTGCTGCCTTAGGGGGAAAAGACGTCTGATTTATAGATGTTGGCCTTGTGATAACCTTTGCATTAGCCTTTAATCCTCTCCTATTGGTCTTAGTGGAACATCGTTTACATAGAACGTTGCAAAATGACCTTCTCCCTTTACCATCAGCAACACTGTCACTGCCAAACCCCAAGTGCAGTATCATTTCTCTATTTTGCCAGCATGGAGCCAACATAAAATAGTCTGAGTTTCTGCCAAGGCTGTTTAGAAATGAATTGTTTCACTTTAGGAAGAAAGAAAAATGGATGAATTATTTTAGCTTTTGGTTTGTGAAAAGGCAGGTCGTACTTTACAATTCCTCTCACGCATGCAGGATTGTGAAACTCTCTCCTGGGGGATAATGATAATGGGATATTTGATTCCCATCCAAAAATTTCCAACCTCTGGTTGTACCTTAAGAAAATTAAGAGTCTTCAGAAAGGTCACAAAGGATTATCAGGAAAAAAATACAGTGCAGCCTCTGAAGAGAGAAGGGACTAGGGAGGTGTTTCGGACGGGGAGGGATCCCGTGGGAGAAGGGCGATGCCAGGGCTCAGCTTCTCCTTCAAGACCTGGGGCAACCTCCTTGAAACAGAGGTGGCTCTTTATCTCTCCTTTTGATGCACAGAGGGTCTCTCAGTACTCTGGAGGGGGCAACTTTCTTGTGATTTTACCCCCCTGCTCCCCCCAGGTTACTTGATGGGTTAAGCCTTGAATGGGGAGAAAGCCACTTGGGATGTGCCCCTTACAAAGTCTAAAGAGTCTCAAGCTCTTTCTGTGTCATGAGGATCTAAATCTAAGGCTGCAAGCTGTGGAGTGCTGTCTGGCCTTCCAACTTGAAAAAAAAAATCCAACATTAAAAATCGGGACATTTTATACAAAATTTTGGATTACAAGTTTTTTTAAAAAAACGTTAACCATTCTGGCAGGAGTACATTTTGTATTCCCACACTTCCGTGTCTCTGAAAGACTAGATCTGAGGACAGCCTCCTGTTTCAAAGAGGACAAGCAGTGTCCAGTACACCACACTCTCTGCTTCTCTCAGTCTCCCTGATGCAGGCTAATCTTGGCTCTTTGTGCTTCTAGAATTTTTATTTCTTTTGGAATTCCTGTTGTGGTGCAACGGAAATGAATCTGACTAGGAACCATGAGGTTGCAGGTTCGATCTCTAGCCTTGCTCAGTGGGTTAAGGATCTGGCGCTTCTGTGAGCTGTGGTGTAGGTCGCAGATGCAGCTTGAATCCTGTGTTGCTGTGGCTGTGGTGTAGGCCAGCGGTTGTAGCTCCAATTCAACCCCTATCCTGGGAACCTCCATGTGCCGCAGGTGCAGCCCTAAAACACCAAAAAAAAAAAAAAAATTTGTTATAGCAGAACCATAGATAATGCCCGCAAACTGGACACAACCCCAATGTCCATTTCAGTAGAATGCCCATCGTCAATAAATACATGGATATATTAAGCTCTGAAAGTGAAGGAACAACTGTTCTAGGCCCAAACATGATCAGTGAAAGAAAACAGACAATATGTTTCTATTTATAAGAATGACAAGAATGGGTCCAGTTAATCTATAGTGTTAGAAGTTAGAATAGCATTTTTTTTTTTTTTGTCTTTTTAGGGCCACACCCAAAGCATATGGAGGTTCCAGGCTAAGGGTCAAATCAGAGCTAGCCACAGCAACTCGGGATCTGAGCCGTGTCTGCAACCTATACCACAACTCAGGGCAATGCTGGATCCCCAACCCACTGAGTGAGGCCAGGGATTGAATCTGCATCCTCATGGATATGAGTCAGATTTGTTTCTGCCATGATGGGAACTCTTAGGATAGCATTTTTTATCTTTTGGGAGAGGCAGTGAATGTGAGTCAGGAGTGTGGCTTCCGGGACGGTTATATGTTGAATGTCCTGACCTGTGCTCTGGCGCCTGGGTGTGTCGTTTCGGTGGAAATTCATTTGCTGCTCCCCTTTATGCTGTGTGCAGTGTTCTGTTTATGTACATTTTACTTGAATAAAAACATATTTAAAGAGAGTGGTAACGGATTATATCCCACTTTGCTTATTTGTTTACATGACCTGTTGGCCAGTACAGGTCTTCAAATAGACAAATTTGTAAAAGTTATTTTAGTAATGTTCGAAAAGAGGTATGAGTTTTATTTGAGCTCCTTTTTAGGTTGTAGGGTTATAAAAATGCAATGCAACTGTGTTTAAAATTGATTAATCTCATTGCCTCCAGATATGTCTCAACAGCTTTGAGTTGTTTATTCACGAAAGTTTTCTAGGAAATACATATTCTGAGCCATTTCATATCTGAAGATGTTTTTACTTTGCTATAACATCCGAATGTTGGATATAGGATTCTTGCATCACAGTATTTTCCTCTAAAAGTCTGTAGACATTTTTATGCAGTTTTCAGTCAGTAGTATTTGAGATAGGAGGCCAGTAGAATGTTTGCTCTTGGTGAGTTCTTTAAACTTTACTTAAATTTTTTTTTCTTTGTGAAATTGTATGTATTTTTTAACTACTAAATTTGTTTCTATATATTTTCTTTTAAAAAGTTGACTCTTAAAGCTAGAAAGGTTTAGTTAGCATGTGTCCAGTGGGCTCAGTTTGCCTGTAGGATCTGGTGTGTACTCTCAATTACTTAAAATGCTTTTCCTAAGTAAGAAATATTTTCTGTACTATTTGACACATGGTTTTCTTTTTCTTTCTTTGGCAAACATCTGCTGTTATCTCCTGACTCTGTTTCATCTTCTCTTTACATTATTTCTATTGCTTTTACCTTCTTCCTTGTAGTCAGGGGTGATTTCTTGACATCATTTACTATTTTACTTGTTCTATTTTCTGCAGAGTCCAAACTGCTTTGAACTGCTTCTATAATGACTTTAACATCAATTTTACTTTCAAGACAAGAAGGACGATTCCACTGCAGTTCTTTTTTTTTAATTACAAATGTTTCCTTTATCATGATAACAGACTCTGTGTTCTTGAATCATGTTGAAATATAAATTATTTGTGTGTCATAAACTGATATACATGATATACTTAACTATATACTTGTGGTCTAAAAATTAAAGTCCAAGAATTATGAATCAGATAATTTCTAATTTTTCTATTTCTTAAAATAACTACTTCAAAGAAAGGTAGCTCCATTGAGCCACCTTAGAAATTTTTACCTTATTTTTATTGTGTATAGACTATTTGAGTGGGCTCCATAGTTATTCTATTTGCTCTTCTTATGGAGGAATATATTTACCTGCTTATTGTTGATGTATGGCAAAGAAAATGTTGGACTGACTTCTGATAATGTGTGGGTTTAGGACAAGATTTCTCAAATAGAATTTGTTTGAAGGAAGAAAAGAGAAAAATACGACTAAGTTATCAGATTACTTGCTCAGTGATTTTTAAGACTAAGAGGCATGGAGAAAGATCTAGAGCTAAAGCCACAACCAGCTCTTTGTGCCTTTGGACAAATGTAGGACAGAACAGATCCCCATCAAGCTCAGTCTTCTGCTTGCTGAGACTTTTCAGCAGGAACAAAGTCTGAGGCCTTCCAACATAGCAGCTGCTATTTATTAGCTGAGATGAGAGGCTCCTAAGGGCTGGGCTTCCCAATGAAGTGCCCTCATTTCTGGGTCTTAGGACTGCACCAAGCTCCCTTCTTTGCATTGGGGTTTCAGTAGACATTTGTTAGTCGCCTCTCTGGATCCATGACCTCTCTCCCTTTCCAAAGAGTTGTGACATCCCTGTAGGTTTTATGTGTTTCCATCATATGTTTTCCATGCCCAGCTTGACGGGTGGAATGTATGACATTCACTAAGCCAAATATGGGTTCCAGTCCCCTGGCCACAAGGATTGTTTACAAGATGGCATGTAAGCTAAGTCAGTCTAATCAATGTGACTCTTAGGAATTTTTCTAAGAATCCTGGGACAAAGACTCTCTTTCCTAATGAATGGGAAGAGGAGGCATGTGGCCCTGGAACTGTTGGCAGCCATTCGAGGTCATGGGGTGGAGGAGCCAGTCTGGGATATATCTGACACCAAGACTGGGAGAGTAGAGTTAGAGAAAAATTAAGCAAAACAAGGCTTTAGAGACACATTGAGTAGCTGAAATAGTCCTCATTGACCTCCAGAAAGATGTTCTTCTATGTTTACCTTTTCCCAAGTCATTAAATCTCCTTTGTTCTTGAGCTGCCTGGAGTCATGCTTTCCTTGCATGCATACATTTGGGTCTTCAGGGGTATTGAGGTGTCCTTGGGGGTCTATTAGTTCCTCTTCCTACCATCTAGCAACATTGTTCTCAGAAAAAGCATAGCTTTCCTCATCTTTCTTTGACCCAGGACCACTTAGACTGTATCTGGACAGTAAACTGTAGATTTATGATCTGTAGGAGCACCAGTCCTTGATTCCAGTGGTTATGCAGATGACTTCTAATGTTATTTCATTGATCACTGTATTACCGTATAACAAATTACCATAAATTCAGTGGCTCAAAACAGCAGACATTGATTATCTCAAGTGACTGTGGATTAGGAGACTAGGTCTCAATCTTCTGCTCACTGTCCCACAAAGCTACAATCAAGGTGTTAGCTGGGCTGCATTCCTTTCTGGAGTTTAAGGTATTCCTCAAATCTCACGTGGTTGTTGGGAGAATTCAGTTCCCTGTGGTTGAAGGACTGAGGCTCTCAGGTCCTCGAGGCCACCTGCAGTTACCTGCCTCATGCTTTTCTTCATAGGCAGTTCACACCACAGTTGGCATCTTCAAGGCTAGCATGAGTCTTTCCAGAGAGTCTTGTAGATATGTTGTGGTACAACCTCAGGTGTGACATTCCATCACCTTTTCCATACTCTATAGGTTAGAAGCAAATCACAAGTCCCACTACACTGGAAGGAAAGGGGTTCCTCAAGAGTGTGACTTGCAGGTCACATTAGGCTGTGTCCACCACAGTCATCCGTGGCAATGTCCCCAACCTTTCACACCATGCCTTTCTTTTAATCTTCTACATCCAGTCGACCTGAAGGATGGCTTTAGTGAGAAGCCGGGGTGAAAGTGGAAATAAACAAAGCAGCGGAACATCATAGAAACCTGAGAGGAAGGCACAGCTAAGATTTCGCAGTTCTTTGGGCTGCCCTGGTTCTGTGGTAGCCCATCTGTGTCTGCCAAGACCCCACAGAGGCACTGGCAGGTGTCTTTCTCCTGTTGAATTGTAGCGTGTACTGCTTTGAGTGTTACTTTGATATTCAACAGGGGTTCATAGTAATGCTCAGACCTGGGCGAATGCATTTGTTCTGATGTCGACTAAACCAGCAGCACCTCCAAACCTGGGAAGGTGTGGAGATGAGATTTCAGTGTGAAATTCGTTTCTGAGTTGTGCTGAAGTTCTAAGCTGCTGCTGATTTACCCAGCACATTTCAGCCAGCTCAACTCAACCAGTTTCCAGGGATGACATTTTTCAAGTGACCGAGTTTGCATCCCTTGTCAGAATTCTAGCTGTGAGGAAGTTAACGACTGCAATAACAACCTTGGAAATGAGTTTAAAAGCCCAGCAGGGGGGAGAAGCAAGCCTGTGAGTTTTATTTTTAAATGTAGTAAAGCTAGAACAAGATAATTTGGGTGAAAATTATCCTGTTTCTGGTTCTTCTTTGTGATTTAGGACCCATTGTAAGACTTCATCCACTTCCCTGTGATCTTTGTCCTCAAGTCATAATTCTGGCATGATTATGTCAAAATTATCTCCACAGTAGCCAATTGTGGTGTTACAAACAGAGAATTAAGACTTCAGGTGGTGAATTAGCAGAAGCAGTGGGAACGCCAGATATGGGGAGGCATAAACCTTCTGTGCTTCTGAAAAATGTTCCTCAGGATAGCAAAGGGAGGAAAGAGAAAAAACACGATTTGTTGTTATAAACCAGAATTATTTCGAAATGGAACAAAAGTGGATCTAATTTTCTCAAATGACACTCAGTTGTTCTCAAACATGAATTGTTCTCAAACAAAGGAACTCTGTGACTTGGGTCATATTACTGTCACATTATACGTGGATGTGAAGCTTTTTCAAAATGCAACACATACTATTTCCTATGCTACTACAATCATTATATAAAGATGGCGTCATCATTAAACTATCAGACCAAACAAGCACTTTACCTGATTTTGTTTCTTTGTGTGCATGAATATTTCTCAGGTTACTGCCCACGGGATATACGTAATCGGAAACTGATTTGTATGTGAAACAGCCTGATGAGTGCATTTACTGAGGAATAGTCAGTGTGCAAGGCTGATTAGATCACATTAGAAAGTTAAGTAATCACTCGGAACTAATTGGTTGTATTTCTTTCAGCAGAGGTTGCTGCATTCAGTGGCTATGCATTTTGTTTAACCCTAGGAATGCCCTTTATGTGTGGTTAAAGACTCAGCATCACAAGGGTTAAACAGATTGCTCAGGAAAGATTCTAGGGGTTCATAAGGCCCTCTCTGAAAAAAAAAAATCACTGCTTCAATGCTTTTTGTAGATATGGAGAGGTTTAAAAATATGTAGTATACTTTAATTTTAACATTGTATCTGACAGATTTTTCTGATTTCTGGGCCGGATGGGGAAATGTGGGCTCAGTTGGAGTTGAGGTGGGTTAATGGGCATCAGTCATACCCTGAAAGAGCTCCTGATGGTAAGTGTAGAGGACAGGCTATAAAGAGAGGCCCAAGTTTCCCCTTTCGGTCTCTGTTGATCAACATTCTTATCAGTGTTTGTGTGTTGGAATAGAAATCTTGTTTATCGGATTTGTGGATGCCATAGTGATAGCATGGCCCATGAAACAGGCAGATGAATCAAAATTACATAAGACAGCCTGTTCACTGATGAGCATAATGAAAGAAATCCAGGAAGATGGTATAAGACTGGGATGCACACTGAAAGAGATTGAAGTTTTTCTTTATTTATAAAATTAAAAATTTTAGATATCAAAAATATTTAAAAATCATATGAAAAAATTTTCTCATATACTCACTTTCTAAATTCTAACATTTTGGCATGTTTTCTTAGAGATTTTTTTTTTAAAAGTGTATGTGTGTATACATGCTCATACATATTTATATTTTTTGAATGTGTATAATTAGTATAGAAATATATTGCTCTGTAAAAAAAATCACAGGTAAAGATAAGTCATACTTTGGTCTGATGTGGGTCCTTCCCTCCATTCTTATGTTGAATCCTAACTTCCAGGGGTGGTGGTGTTAGGAGGTGAGACCTCTGGATGGGGACTAGGTCATGACCCTGATGGATGGGATTAATGCTCTTATAAAAAAGGCTTCAGCATCAGCCAGTGTTCAGCAAAGACCTGAAGGGCTCGGGGCATCAGTGGGGGATGTAGAAGGCAAGGCTCAGTTCTGCAGATCACCCTCTCCCATTTACCTGCCAAACAGTCTGGGTCATTCTGGGCCAAGAATCTGAACCTCTGATGTCCAGCTGCCAACAATAGTAAGGGCAGGCTCTGTCCAAGGGATCTGGGGGGTAGGCTGGCAAAGAGAGGCTTCGTTGGTTGTCTGAAGGCCCTAACTTTTGCAAGTGAACCAGTTTACATAAACTAAGCAAGGTAGCTATCAGGCTCTCCTAGGAAAAAAAAAAAAAAAAAAAGAGGCTCGAGAGAGATTCTTTATCCTTTCTACCATATAAGGACAAGCAGAAGGTGCCAGCTGTAAACTAGGAGATAGGTGCTCATCAGACGTCCAGTCTGCTGCTGTCTTGATCTTGGACTTCTCAGCCTCCAGACCGTGATAAATTCAATTTCTGTTGTTTACAAGCTATTCAATCTGTGGTGTTTTGTTATAGCCACCTGAACAGATGGAGACAAGTCCTCTTTGCCTTTCCTCCTGATTTTTCACTTTATAATCTAATTCCCATGGTTAAGTTTGTACTTTAAGACCTTTAAAAACAATATATGATATTGTTTTTTATGTTTTAAAATTATAGGGGTGGCATCATGCTGACCAGTCATTATTTTGCAACGTGTGTTCTTCATGTAACAGGATTTTTGAGATAGAAGCCTCTTGATAGGTTTCTTTTAACTGAAAGTAAAAGCCGGAGTCCTGACATAACCTCTGTACCTGCTCTGTTACTTGTAAGTCCTCATCTCCTGCAGCGTTGTCCCTCGTGCCACATGGGCCTGCTTGCTGCTATTTGAAAACGTTAGATGTGCTTCTTGCTCAGGGACTTTGCACTTAACAATTTCCTCCATTTGGGCTGTGCTTCCATTTATATATATGGCTACTTCCCCCATACTTTCCAGCCTTTGCTCCAATGCCCCTTCTCAATAAGGCCTCCATGGCATGCTCAGACCATACTGTTTAGCATCCCAAATCCGTACCCACTCTACTTTTTTTCCTCCATAGAAGTTATAATTTTCTAACATACTAAAGAAATATTAATTGTACTTATTGCTTTTATTTGTGTCTCAGTTCATTAGGGTATAGGTTTTTTGTTTGTTTGTTTTTGTGTCTCTTTTTAGGGCCGCACCTGTAGCATATGGAAGTTCCTGGGCTATGGGTTGAATTGGAGCTGCAGCTGTCAGCCTACGCCACAGCCACAGCAACCTGGCATCCAGGCCGCATCTGCGGTCTACGCCGTAGCTCATGGCAATGCCGGATCCTTTAACCCACTGAGCGAGGTCTGGGGTGGAACCCATATCCTCATGGATACTAGTTGGGTTCTTAACCCCCTGAGCCACAATGGGAACCTCAGGGTATAGGTTTTAGAAGGTCAGAAATCTGCATGCTTTTGCTCACAGCCCTTTGATCAGAGATTGGCACACAGTAATGCCCAGTGATTATTGGTTGAATAAGTGAATGAATGAATAAATAAACAAATGCTGGGAAGTGTTTATTTGTTTTCCTATTGGCAGTCTTTTAGGATGGTTCTCATAGTTTGCTGTTATAAAAAGTGATGCAGTAAAAACACTTGTAATCTCTCTCTGTGCGTATGTGACATTGGGTGTGGGAGGTTTCAGCATTAATAGATGCTGCTAAGTGGCTCTCTAAAGTCGCTGCATCAGTTTATACTCTTTCTCTCTTTTTTTTTTTTTTTGGTCTTTTTGCCATTTCTTGGGCCGCTCCCGCAGCATGTGGAGGTTCCCAGTCTGGGAGTCAAATCGGAGCCGTAGCCACTGGCCTACACCACAGCCATAGCAATGCGGGATCCAAGCCGCGTCTGCAATCTACACCACAGCTCACGGCAACGCTGAATCCTCAACCCAGTGAGCAAGGCCAGGGATTGAACTTGCAACCTCATGGTTCCCAGTCGGATTCATTAACCACTGCACCACGACGGGAACTCCAGTTTATACTCTTCTGGCAGAGTAGCTGTTCCTCACATCCTCGTGTATCACTTTATATTATCAGATCAAGATATACTAGGTTTTAAAAAAATCAGTGCTGTAAGTATGCATGAAAAACTTATCTTCATAGTTAAGGAGACCAGGAGATTGCAAACATCTATGGTGTAGTGTTAAAAGAAAAAATACATGCATGAAAAAGAAAAAATGCATGAATACATTTTTTGTAAATAAAATGAGAGTTCTACGCATTGCAAAGATTTGGATGTAGAATCACCACATACTAAGAGTAGTTGTCACTGAATGGTGGAAATGAATGAGTTTAATATTTTTCTTTATGCTTAATTCATTTTTTACAATAGACACATTTCTTATGAAATGAATGTTATTAATTATTGAACTTTATTTTCTTTGATTATAAAATCATCATATTCTCTGCAAAATAATGCAAACAGATATAATAGAGTAAAAAATGAAAATCTGCATCAGTTCCCTACTGAGAAGTAGCCATTCTTAAAGGTTTAGTGTGCATCTTTCCAGAGTTTGTGGTGTGCACTCAAACCATTTGTGTGATATCAAATGTGTATTTATTATTTATAAAAATGGTAAAAAGTTTTGTGTAGGGAAAACTCCTTATTTTCCTCTTTCTACAACCACTGTTGACATGAATACTCTGCACAGGATGTATGACCAGTTCTCCAACACCAGCTGGGTGTCCTACAGCTGTATTCAGTCCTGGCACTGTCTACCTGGAATTAACATCCCACAAGTTAAGGCCTCAGTCCCACAAGACTGACCCTTCAGGTGCCAGTTACAGGTCCTAAGTTGTCACCTGTACTTCTGGCCAATCGGCTATACATTGAGGTTCCAACAACCTCCTCCTTGAGTTTGATAATTTTCTAGAACAGCTCATAGAACCCAGGGAAATACTTTTACTGGTTTATTGTGTAATAAGGAATGTGATAAAGGATACAGGTGAACAGCCAGATGAAGAGATGTGAGAGGTAACGTCTGGAAGGGTCCTGAGCACAAGAGCTTCTGTCCCTATGGAGTTGGGGCACACCATTCTCCTGACACATGGATATGTTCACCAGCCTGAAAGCGCTTCAGTCCCCTACTTTGTGGATTTTTATGGAGGCTTCATCATGAGGCATGATCCATTGTTAACTCAGTATCTAGCTCCTTTCCCTTCCCCAGGGGATAGGGAGCAGAGTTGAGTGTTCCAAGCTTCTAATTATGGCTTTCTGGTGACCAGCCTCTGCCCAGGAGCCCACCAAGAGCCACCTCATTAGAATAAATGATGCTCTTATTATCCAGGAAATTCTAAGGGATTTAGGAGTTCCATGTCAGGAACTAGGGTCAAAGACCAAATGTTAGAACAAAAGGGGCTTTGAGTACCCCTGGTGCTTAGGAAATTATAAGGGTTTTAGGAGGTCTGTGTCAGGAACTGGAGACAGATTTTTCTGTATCTGTCTTTACCTGTTTCTATGTTTGTATGTCCATATCTACATCGTCTGTATCTGTATGTCTTTAGGTTCCATGTATGTGATATCATACAGGATTTATCTTTCTCTGACGGACTTCTCTTAGCATAATACTCTTCAAGTCCATCTATGTTGTTGCAAATGGCAAAATTTCATTCTTTTTATGGCTAAGTAGTATTCCATTATATATACCATATATATATATATACCATATATATATATATATAAAATCTTTTTCCATTCAATTTTTTAAAATTTTTAAATTTTTGATGAACGAATGATTCTTTAAATTCTGTTGTGCTTTACAATTTTCAAAAGTTTCACACAATGATTTAATTTAATCCTACAATAGCCCTTTCTCCCCCCACCTCTGTATTTCCCCTCTCCTCCACCCTCTCTCCAGTTAACCTCTAGTTTGTTCTTTATATCAGTGTGTCTGCTTCTTTTTTGTTGTGTTCCCTAGTTTGTTGTATTTTTTAGATTTATGTATATATCTTATTATTATGCCACTGTGCATATTTTAATGTAATCATACCTCTCTTGATATTTCTGTCATGTAATTTGAGCAGGACATTACCAGATGGGAATGATTTTCCTCCAGTTCTTCTTCTGGTGGTTGGATCTTTTTTCCTTTGATTGGAACAGGGATGATTTCCTTCTCCCCTACCTTCAGCACAGAACATGACTTGATTGATTAGAACACTTTATCATTCTGGCGTAGGGATTTGTTAGGAATTGACAGCCATCATAGTCCAGTTCTATCAAGACTTTTGCTGGCATTCAAAAAAGCAGGTGCTCTCTGCTCTTCAGTCACATGCATGAATATGATGTCAGCTGGGATTTGTTTGTGGCCATAAATGCTACCATGAGAGAGCACCTCCCCCAAATCGGATCAACTCAAGGAAAATAAACCATAAGGATACCTGAAGCCAGTCCTAATATCTTACATTTCCCTGTGAGATAATACATTCTTCCTTTTAAAGCCAGTGTTAACTGTGTTTCTATCCCAGGTAATCAAAGAGTCCCAGTTAATACAGAAATAAGGTACAGTCAACAGAAATGAAGATACTTAGCTTATTTAAGAGACTGGGGAGTATATGAGAACTGTCTTAAAGAACTATGCTTAAAGAATTGTGTGGAATTTCTACTAGCAGACTTATTCTCAATGGCTTCATTCTGGAGTTAGGTTTTGATTTAGACACAGGCATGTTTTAGCCCTAAATAAATACAACTTGTAACACTTAGGGCTATCTAAAAAGGAAGAACTTCTTTATAGGTATTCAAAAAACCACATCCTAGGTCAGTAACAACAGCAAGAAACTTGTACCCTGTACAGAGGATGCCTGTGTGTGAGGCCCACCTCTTGGTTCTCAGGTCATTAAGAGTAGCAGTAACAGGATAGCGGAGGCTTCTGAATTGGGGTGCAGCCAAAGAATGGCAACCCAGTGTACCGACTGCCCTAAGAAGGGAGAGAGCAGTCAGGGGAAGGAGCTGGGCTGAGGTGACTGGGGAGCTGATGATCTACTTCAGTGGGGCTTATTCTGAGAATACAAGGTTGTCTTAACATTAATAATATATTTCATTTAATCAACAGTATTAACAGCAAAGGAAGAGAATCACATAAAATTCTGTAATCATCTGTTGCCAGTATTGCTTTGTTCCATTCTCTCCCCCCTTTCCTCTCTCTCTCTCCCATCCTTCTCAAACTTCAATTATGTATGTTTTTATTATGTCCTACATGTCTGTTATACTGTTATTTTCATTCCCTCCCAACCCTTTCCCTCCTTTTTTTTTTTTTAACTTCAGAGCTTCATTTTGGAAAATTTTTTTTGACTTATCTTTGATTTCACTAACTTTGTCTTCAGTTTGTGGGCTATGGTCAGACTCACTCATGAGCACTTAATTTTAAATATTTATTTGTTCAATTGTAGAATTTCCTTTTTTTAATAGATTGTAATTATGTTTTCCCATCTCTCTTATGTTTTCATGAACACATTTATTAGATTTATTACAGATTTTTTAGTCGTCTGACTCTAATATCTGGGTCATATGTGAGCCTGATTCTGTTGTCTCTTTTTTCTCTTGATTACTAGCCACTTTTTTTGATTGGGTGTCACTCGTACATTGTATATAAAAGAAGCAATATGATTTTTGACAAGAGAGCTCTTGGCTTTTCCTCTGGCAGCTAAATTGATGTGTTAATCTCCCTAGTCTAATCAGATTTGTATCAGTGTTAGGACTGATTAGCAGCTTCCGTTAAATTAAGTCCACTGGTGTCAGATGTCTCAAGGATGAGTTCTATGGTATACTTGTTACAGAGCTTTTACTCTAGGGAATTTTGTTGCCTGAGAATTGTGAGCCTGGGGGATTTCATTCAGTCTTTCTACCCCACCCTAACCTCCTTCTGCCTCTGCACTTGGCAAATGCCTTATGGGAAAAACGGTCATGCATTTGGGGCTTTTTTGAATTTCATCTGTCTTGTCAACTCATGTAACTGTCAAAAGCTGGGCTGACTTCTCTTGCCACTATCATTGTCCTTCTGCCTGTGTCAAACCAGTCCTTAGTTCCTACCAGATTGATCATATGTCCACAGAGAAGAAAATAGTTAACAATCTCAGTTCACATAGGAAGGTCTTTTCATTTTTTTCTAGTTTTATATCTGGAATGGTGGCTTTCTACCTGGATGAAAGAGATGTCTTAGCCTTAGTAATTCATAGCAGCTTCCCCCCAACCACCTCTATTCTGGATTCATACAGAGCCAACATATTTAAACACCTCTGAGTCGTTTGAAAGTCACAAACAAATGGATATGTAAACAACTTTTTGACACTTATTACCTTACAGGACTATGCACATGCAAGAGACAAAAACAATATGATTAAACAAAATTGATTGAGCATGTACTGTATTTTATGTTCTAAGCCCTTGTTCAAAAACTCCATGAGAAGAGCATTATCATTTACAGGTAGCGAAACTGAAGCTCCAAGAGGTAAAATACATTGTCCAAAGTCACTCAGTCCTTAGCTAATAATTAAAACGAGGTCTATCTGACTTTTCTTCCTAATCATTATATGATAAACACTTAGCAGAAGAAGGACCTTAGAAGTTGTAAATCAAAAGGCATAATGGTGCCTTTGTTGTACAGAACAAATTTATCCACACTGAAAGGTAGATGGACTACCATGTCCATACACTACCACGTATAACTCTCATTTAAAGCCATATTGTGGGAGTTCCCGTTGTGGCGCAGTGGTTAACCAATCTGACTGGGAACCATGAGGTTGCGGGTTTGATCCCTGCCCTTGCTCAGTGGGTTGGGGATCCGGCATTGCCGTGAGCTGTGGTGTGGGTCGCAGACGCAGCTCGGATCCCCGCATTGCTGTGGCTTTGGCGTAGGCGGGTGGCTACAGCTCAGATTCGACCCCTGGCCTGGGAACCTCCCGAACCTTGGACCGGCCCAAGAAAGGACAAAAAGACAAAAAAAAAAAAAGAAAAAGAAAAAGAAAAAAGCCATACTGTGAAGAATATAGGAATGGTATCTTGACATTTATCAGGATAGATTCTTCATATTATTTATTTCTGATATTTGGATAGATCCTTCATATTATTTATTTCTGGTATTTCTAATGAACTCTTGCTAGTCAAAATGTGATTAGATTTCAGAATGTGTAAGGCCCCATATTTAGCACCTGTTTGACTTTCTTCATACATTCTCATCAGCACAACCATGTATTTTTTAGTTTGTAGGAAAGGTTGAAAAGTGGTGTTTTGTTTTTGTTTTGTTTTGCTTTTTTAGGGCCATACCTGAAGCATATGGAGGTTCCCAGGCTAGGGGGCTCAAATTGGAGGTGTAGCTGCTGGCCTACACCATAGCCACTGCAACGCAGGATCCGAGCTGTGTCTGCAACCTACACCACAGCTCATGGCAACACCGGATCCTTAACCCACTGAGCGAGGTCAGGGATTGAACCTGTGTCCTCGTGGATGCTAGTCAGATTTGCTTCTGCTGGGCCACGACAGGAACTCTGAAAAGCAGTTTTAACTCAAGAGTTTCCATAGAGTAAGGCTAGATTTGCTAAGTTTTGTTAAGTTTTAGTACTAACTGTTCTTTACTGATATTAGCATTACCTGGAGATGAGGGAAGTAGAAGCATCCTTTCCTCATTGTCCTCCAGGTTTTCCTTGGTTCTGAATATGGTTTTACATCATTTTTTTTAGACACAATGGTCCATGGCTGTGTTTTCCTGGGCTCATTTTTTTTTCTCACATTTTAATTTTTTTAGGTGGTCTTGGTCAAAAATTCCATGACTGCTTCTTTCCTTTTCCATGGTTTTGCCTGCAGCAAAATCAGTCTCAGAAATTACTAACTAGCAGAGAACAAAGGGAAAGTCAGAAGATATGGATGGTGACAATATCTGCTCCTCCTGAATCAAGCCTCTCAGGGGAATTAACTTCTTAGGCTCTGCAGGCAGCAGAGAATCAAAAACTGGGAGGAAGGGAAAATAAAATTTAAAAAAGGGGAAAAAAAAAAACAAAAAAAACTGGGAGGAAGGGACAAGGTGTCCAGAGCAAAGCCCCTTGTTTTTCCATCACAGAAACAAAGCCCAGAGAATTTAAATGTTTTGCCCGAGGTAACTTCACCTCTGGGTGATGAGATTAATATCTAGGTTCAGGGTTCTTTACAAAGCCTATTACTGACTAGGCATTTGGTCAAAGTGAAGCCGAGGAGGATGACGCCACCATGTACATTTGGTGACTTGTTCCTTCATGGATTAACGCCTTAGGAAGCCTCATTTTTTCCTGGACATGTCAGATGCGGACAAGACATCCAAGGACCTTATAACCTTTATCTGTGCTAACAAAGAACTTAATGACAGCATTTATTCTGGTGGCTTTGTCTTTGACCCTTTTTAACAATTTTATGTCATGTAAAAGCCTGAGTATCACAGAGAAGTCACTCTCATCAGAATTGGAGGATTGTCTCTGTATCCAATCCAGGTCCACAGCACCTGTTAAGCTAAAGAAATAATGAGAAACAGTGGCTTTTGGTGTGTAAGAAGCATAGTCATAGAATATCTCTGTTTTATGGATTTGTTTATTTAACATATGTTTATGTTATTTCTTTATTTTATGGATTTATTTGACCATTTAAAAATTTTGATCTGGCTCCCCTACTTCTTTCATGATCTCTGAGCTTTGACTCCGATAAGCTTGCTGTTCCAATTCTAATATTTGGCTCATTAGCTACAGTATTTCCTAATCAAAAATATGCCATTAAAGCCTACTTAAAAGCGTGCTTAGTTTATGCTCTGTTTATCTGCTTTTACCCTTTTTGTTATGCTCCAGTGTTATAAAAGGGTTCGTACTAGAGGTAAAGTTGTACTGAAGTTAACTAATTGACAAGTGCAGTTTAAGAATCATTTAAATAATAGCAAAAACAATAACAACAGTAGTAACAACAGCAATCACAGAGTTGTTACTTTGTGTCAGGATTTAAAGACAAAAAGATGAATAAAACATAGTCATTGCCTATTTGCTGGCTCCTTGAGGGCAGGCCTGGGTCACATTTATCTTAATTTTTCTTTCCAGCATCTGATCCTGTTACTTTTTACAGCAGAATTGGGATTTGGCGAAGCAGAAGGCCTCTTCGATGAAACTTGAAGTTGAGTATGAACAGGGTGTGTAGAGGAAGGAAATGGGCAGAAAGTGGTGACTGAACAGAAGGGTTCTGCTGCTGGGGAACGTTTAACAGAGGTGGGGTCTGCCATCTCTCCTGTCAAGCCAGGATGAGGCCGCATCCTCACGTGGTGTGTGTAAGGATCCTGATGCCCAGGAGGATACAGTTGGAGAGAGCCAGATGTGGCGTTTCAGCACAACTCCCCAGCATCTTGGAGTAAGAAGAATCAGATACTGATGATGATGATAGTAATAATTTATTGAGTGCTTAATATGTGCTAAATACTTAGCATACATTATCTCTTTGAGTCTCTTTGTCAGAGGTTCACACACCTCATCTGGGCTGCAGTTGTATTTTGTTGGGGTCTTTGCGGGAGAGGTTAATTGGCTTGCTTGAGGTCACGTAACTAGTACATAGCACAACCAGGTGTAATCCCAGATCTGTCCAACTCCAAGATCTAAGCACAGATAGCCTGTGTACAAAGAGCCAGACTGCTCTCCCTCCCTAAATATTCTTCTTTAAGATACCTCCACAGTTGGCTGGTCTTGGTCAAAGTCTGTTCGTAGTTGCGAGTATCACGGGGGTGAGAGCCCCTTTTCTATTTTAAATCAGGTGAAATGTATCAATAGCAAAAATCTTAAGTAGCAGATAATCAGAAGTGTTGACAGATAACACCGCAGACGTAAGAGCGCTCCTCCTCCCCTGCTTTCTACCTTCTGGTCACATCAAAGTTGAGCTTCCCGAAGGGTCAAGGAAATGGTCTGGCGAGACCTTGGAGCTGAACTCTATGGTCTTCCTTTGTTCTGCATATGTATTTCTTTGTTCTTGTGGGGAGTTATTTCTGGGCTGATAAATGCTCTTCTATATTTCTTTGTCTCTACACTGAGATTATCAAATAATTTCCTGCTCAAAAATAGCTTTCCATTTCCTATAGAATGGAATTGAGATCACTTTCAGCCTCCACACCGTGGCTCCAGTGTGCTTTCCCAGTCTTTTTTTCTCATTTCTGTCCCTTTAATCCTGGATACTGAAACAAGCATTTTTCCCTGCCATAGACCTGTATCTCTTCTTTGCCCATGCTGTCTCCTGTCCTGGAATGCCCTTCTTCAATCCAACCTCCTCACTTAAGATTTCATCAATATCTATAACTGGAAGTAATCCTGTTCTATCTAAAAAACCTTGTCTTCTTGGACTTATCAGATCAACCTTGTAACTGTACAGTTGTAGTGAGGTATTTAGTGTATTATTTTAACAGCTGGCACTGAAATAACTCCTAGGGACGTAAACACATTGATGTATTGAAAAGGAACATGTAGGAAAAAATGATGCTGGCTTCAGCATGAGCCAAGAGATCAGAGGTAATGGTTGAACTCTTTTGAAGGAGAGAGTGAGATAACATCTTCGAGCTTTTGAGAAGAAAAATGGAAGGAGATAGGATGGAGAAGTGAGAGGGCCGTGTGTGTGTGTGTATGTGTGTGTGTGTATGTATGCGCGCGTGCAGTTCTTAAGAAGCCAGCCAGACATGTGCTATGGCTGCGTTTACCCTGGGAATGAAGTGGGTCATCAGAGTTCCTGGATACTTGTTTGGCTAAAAGGTAGCTTCACAACAGAGAAATCTAATGTCTAATATGAACTTGCAGTTTAGTTTGAAGTGGAATGCACCACTAGATATTAACCTTTCCTTTTAAACCTTCAGTAAACTCTGCTATAACCAAAAGTCTTTTTGCCATGTGCTCATATGCACATTGGGGTATGTATACATGTTGGTGTGAAAATATCAGAGAGGGTGACTTACTTGTCTCCGTTGCAGTGGTACCAAACTGAGCCAGCATAAGCAGCAGAGCAAGAGCCTGGAGCCAGACGTGACCACATGAGTTACCCAGGGGAAGTAGTAAAACTCTTGGGCCCAGTGTTAACCTTTGGAAGGTGGCTCAAGCCAACCACATTTAGGTTCCAGGAGAGAGTCATCTGTGTACTTATTTACTAAGTGATAGGCTCCTAGAAGTCAAAGCTCATACATAATTTGTTCATGTAAAAGATCGTATGATGTAATATTAATGACAAGGAAAATAGTGGAAATGACATTCATTGCACCATTGTGGACACATGATGGGTATATTAGATAGCATCTACTGAACACTTGCAAATGATGGAAAGAGACAGGGACTCAAAAGGTCTAGATTTGATTTCCAGGTTTTCTATTTTCTAGGTATGTAACTTTGAGCATATTTTTCTATGAGTCCCTGATTTCACACCTGTGAAATTGGAAAATTTACCAGCTCTAACTCATAGCTTGTTGTGAAAATCAAATTCACTCGTTCACTCAGGTATTATTATGACCATCCATCTGCAGAGGTCTCCCTCCTCAGGCTTCCTGTCTCCTCCACTGCAGTGGCCTTGCTGTTTTGTTCCTGACTGTGGGGTCATGCTGTCATCCCTCTTGATGTCACCCTAGATGACTCAGTTGTCTTAGGCTGGTCCTGATCGCTCCGGATTCCAGTGGTTGTCCCACAACAGCAGGGGCATGGGCTTCCATTTAAAAAGTATTGAAACGTTTTTTAAGCTTCCAAACCTGGTCTGTATACTCTTATTGTCTTGTCCTGCCCTTAAAGTTAGGATATTTGTATTTTGCCCACAATGACTGCTTGATACAAAGTCTGGCTAAGCTGGGTGGAGGGGGAAGTTCAATGACATGTGGTATCAAACTCAAAGCTCCAGCCACCATCCTGTGTCCCTGAAACTGCTCTGGTTTTCCTTTTGAAGGATGTGTGCCTTCTTGCCTGGTGTAGTGTCCAGAGTTTACAGGTTGGGGTCTTTATTCTTTTCTTTTTGGGGAGTCTGTCTTAGGAGCCAGCTGCCAACTATAACCTGCCATTATTCTTGCATTCAGGACAATCCTTGACATGCTTGATTCCAGAGCAGACACAGAGAATAGGCTTTTTTTTAGGAACCTTATTACATCTGGGTATTTTCTTTTTCTCCTCAAAGTAATCTCCATTGTCAGCAGAGATAATTTCCAGATGGGTCTGAGTTTTCCTTAGCACACATTTGTTGAGCACTTATTTTGTCTTGGACATGTTGCTAAGCATTGCACAAAGATGACCTTTATTCTGTATAAACCCTATGAAATAAGTACTCTTGGTGTCTCCATTTTACCAAGGTGAACCCAGGTCCTCTAACCCCAGAGTGCTTGACTGTTATCTTTTGCATGTGGCCTGGGCTCTGGGCCCTTATCTATGACTTTAATGAGGTTGGATGTGAAGTGATAGGATTTAAGTGCATCAGTGTGGCAAGAGTCTTATCCTACCTAGTCTTATCCAAAAACTCCATTCTGTTTCCAGGAGTATTGTAGAAGATCGGATAAAATCAGAAACTTCTTTTGTGTGTGTTCATGTGTCTTTTTAGGGCTGCACCTGTGGTATATGAAGGTGCCCAGGCTAGGAGTCAAATCGGAGCCATAGCTGCAGGCCTACACTGTGGCCACAGCAATGACAGATCTGGGCTGTGTCTTGTCTGCAACCTTTACCATAGCTTACGACAACGCTGGATCCCTAACCACTGAGCAAGGCCCATGTCCTCATGG
Source organism: Phacochoerus africanus (assembly GCF_016906955.1). Lineage (NCBI taxonomy): Eukaryota > Metazoa > Chordata > Mammalia > Artiodactyla > Suidae > Phacochoerus > Phacochoerus africanus. The sequence goes on from NC_062550.1 coordinate 94,135,962, forward strand.
ACATAGTTGGGTTCGTTACTGCTGAGCCACACCAGGAAATCCTCAGGAACTTCTGTAAAGACTTTGGGACGATCCAAGTAGGCCCTTATAACACACAGCTTTTGACTTTGTGGGCTTCTTGACTCCCCAGTTCACATAGTCAAGAATGTTGGGACTGGCTCCTGAGGTTAACGGTGAGGGATTCCAATTCTGTGAGGTTACAGAGTCCTCTTGGGGATGGCCAGCCTTCGCTATTTTCTTGTTCTTGGTGTGCAACTGAGGAATTGCAGAGCTGACAAACCCTCATAGATCACCTGGTCCCAGCTCCCTCATTAGCAGCTGTGCATAAGCAAGCACAACATGCACCTGCACTGCATTGCCTGCTTGTTAATGGTAACCTGGCTGGCTGTTGCTCCATCTCATTTGCATAGATGGCCCTAATGGGACTGAAATGGTACCACGCGGAAGCATTGTGAGGAAAGGGTCAATCTGGCCACAGTTTTATTTGTACACAATGCTTGTTTCTGGAGTGTGCAGATGTGATCCCTAAAGCATGAAAGTCAGAGCTTCATTTGCCTTATGAATCTGGGTATTATACCTGCTTCTCCTCTGGGGAAGTTAATGTCTTGCTCTTGGCATTACAGTGTGTCCAGCTTTGGAAAGTCATTTGCATTTCTGGAGGTCTTACACGTCACTGTAGTAATCAGCCGTGCCCTGAGATCCAAATCGTCACCACTGTTCAGATATGAATTAGGAAGTACACAGTTCCTTTGAGGGAAGGGCTTGTATGTTTTATGTGCGTGTGAGCGAGTGCGGACGGGAATTTACCCTTCTGTGTTCATGGCAGCGGTCCTCCCTCTGACCCACCAGGGAAACTGGTTAATTGCCTTTTTATAGTAGGTTAACCTACAGAGGATCCTTATCTTCTCTGCCAGTGCCAAACGTGGTCAAGGTTTTCAGAATTTGAGAGTCAAGCTGGAACAAATGGGAGAGAGGGAGTCTGCAAAGAGTATTTGTTCATGTGAAGAAAGTAAAATTCATAGGGAGGCGATTATAATGCAGAAGTGACAGATGCTGAATATAACTCTTAATGATTAACTATTTATTGATGAAATAATTCAGTGACTTCTGCTTTCCTATTCTTCCAAGAGATAAATTAGTATATGTGCTGCAAATGGGCTCCTTTGCTATTCAGTAAGGCAAAGCCAGTTTTCATTCCCTTACTGCTAGAGCACTTACCATTTATAAATGCAAAATAATTCTGTGGTCGGTGAATAAAGACACATCTTTATTAAACATACATACATTTTAATGCAGTTCTTTTCATTTATTCATATTATTGATCTGACAGTTTGTGTTTATAAGGAAAAATGTATATGTTTATGTATATACCTACAGGTTTAGGAAGAACAGAAACACACACACTAAAGATAATAGTTTAATAGAATTCCTCAGATATGCAGATGATAGTTCAAGACATTAATTTACTCTTCCTGAAGAGGCAAGTGTTGGGCTAGACAGAGGGCATGTAAGGGCAGTGAAAGGAGAGATCCTTGTACTTAAAATGTCAAGTGCTCAGCTCAGACTTGCTCACCACCACCTCAGGGACCCACAAAAATTACACTGTTCCTCTACAGATAATTGTAGGGACAAGAAGATTAAAAGGAAAATCTGCTAGAAGAATTTGAGGTCGCCATTTGGTGCTCAACCGTGGACTTGTCTCCTATTGTGTTAGCTTCTTGTCGCTGCAGAACAAATTATCCCATTAGTTAGTGACTTAAAATAACAAATGTTTATTATTTCATGGTCACTGTGTCAAAAAACTCAGGGGTGGCTCAGTTGGGATTCTCTGACTCGACTTCTCACAAGGCTGCCATCAAGGGGTTGGCAGGGCTATATCCTCTCAAAGCTCTGTGGGAAGAGCATCTGCCTCTGTGCTCACTCATGTAGCTGTTGGTGGCCTCAGTTCCTTACTGGCTGTTGGCTGTTCTGTTAAGCAGGCCTTTCCAGGTGTCAGCTCACAACACGGCAGCTGACTTCACTTCGAGGCAGCAAGCCAGGAGAGCGTATGTCCAATCTTTTTAAAACCTACTCTTGGGTAGGACATCTCATCCCTTTTGCTGTAGTCTACTCTTAGAAGTGAGTTGCTAGGTCCAGTCCACACTCAAGAGGAGGGAACTATACTAGGCATGAATCCCAGGAAGTGGGGATCTCTGGGGCCACCCAGAGGCTGCCTACTACCCCTCCGGAGGCCCTCCTGCTTAATGTGATGGAGGAAGGAATTTGCACCCCAGAACCACATAGCAGGAGAGCCCAAGGAGGAGGAAGAGGGGCTGAGAACCATCACTGGCCCCTGCTTTGCCAACTTCTCATTGTATTGGCCTCTGAAAGACTGCAGGTGTAGCAAGCAGGGGATTTATATCAAGCAACTGCAAGTATTATCTCCTTGGTTTTTTCCCACTAGCAATTCTAGTGCTAGAATCAAAAGCACTAACTAGTAGATAACTTGAGTCTGTAATTACAGACAAAAAGTATTTCTTTGAAAACTAATTCTTATGGAATTCATACCTTTGTATTTACTGGCTAGCACCATTTTTAGGCAGCAAAGTGGTTGAATTTTTCAGGGTCAGAGTTGAATTTGGATGCTAGCTTATTAACTGAGTAAATGTAAACAAGTGAGTGAAGCTCACCAAGTCCCCCCTTTCTCACCTGTAAAGTGGGGGTGACATTAGTCCTGCCCTCCCAGGGTTGATGGGAGTTTGGGTATCATCTGTGTGAGGGCTTAGCCCCTAGAGCTGTGGTTATAATAATGATGATGACATCTGTGGGAAGAGTATTTTTCTTTTCTTTTCTTTCTTTCTTTTTAGGGCTGCACTTGCAGCATATGGAAGCTTCCAGGCTAGGGGCTGAATCAGCTCTGCAGCTGCCTGCTTACTCCACAGCCACAGCAACTTGGGATCCAAGCCACATTTTTGACCCACATTTTTGACTGCAGCTTGTGGCAACACCAGATCATTAACCTATTGGCTAAGGCCAGGGATCCCTAATGCCTTGAGTGAAGCCAGGAATTGAACCCGCATCTTCACAGACACTGTGTTGGGTTCTTTACCCACTGAGTCACAGTGGGAACTCCCAGGAAGTGTATTTTTCCACTCCTCATGTTGTGGTAGAAGGGCTGGGAGTTTTACTCCAATTCCCGGAAATAAAAAGACCAGGAAGAGGACTTCCAGCTTCTCTGCGGCTGCAGTCACTCCTTCCTGGAAGAGGAGGGATGGTGTCTCTGACTGAGAATGGGGAGAAAAAACAGAGCATGCTCCACTTGTCAGCTTTTCTGCAGAAAGGGGAGGATTGTTTTCGACTGCTCTTCATTGTCCTGAAAGCTTATGTAGGCAGTCTCTGCCCTGTCAGAGGGGAACCATACAGTTTGGGGGATAAATCCTTCTTTATGGAAGTAGATAGTCAGGAATCCTGATGTGCTCACATTCTCCTATCCAGCTGTTTCCAGTTGCAAAACTGCGAGCTCGATCTTAACTATCTGTGGTTTGTTTTTTGTTTTGCTTTGTTTTGTTTTTTTTTGTCTTTTCTAGGGCCACACCCACGGCACATGGAGATTCCCAGGCTAGGAGTCCAGTTGGAGCTGCAGCCTCCGGCCTACACCAGAGCCACAGCAATGTGGGATCCAAGCCGCATGTGCAACCTACACCAAAGCCCATGGCAACGCCAGATCCTCAACCCACGGAGCAAGGCCAGAGATCGAACCCTCAACCTCATGGTTCCTAGTGGGATTCGTTAACCACTGAGCCACGATGGGAACTCCAACTGTCTGTGTTTTTTAATTCATATCATACAGATAGGAGTGGGGTCGTTCTTCACCATCTCCCTCCCCCCGCCAAACCCCCACAGTCATCATTATTGGTGTTTGGTCAGCTGTGCACACTGGCTCAGATACTGGTGAAAGTAAAGATGAAGGTGAAAACATCCCTTTATTTGGAACAAGCTCCATCTTTTGTTGCTGTTGTTGTTTCGTTTGTTTCCCATGAGCCCTCTGGCACCCTCCTGGGGCGTTTTGGTCCAGATTGGGGGATTAAATTATCTGCGGTGCTTTTCTTCATTTCATGTGGTGTGTATAGAGGACGTCTGCCTCCTGAAGGCAGATGGTGTTACTGCAAGCTCGGGGCCCTCTGCACCGGGGTCCCCCTCCTCCAGGGGCGGTGAGGGTGGGGCAGCACCCATGCAGAGTGAGCTTGTCTGCCGCTGGGCAGGTGGCCAGAAAGGGTTTTAGTACTTGATTGTTAAATCTTCTAGCTCCTGGTTTGCAAATAAGAATTCTTTACATATTGAACTATCTCATCATTTGTGAGCAAGCTGTCATTTCATCCCTGTGTTGAAGAAAAAACATTTTCTAAAATTAGCCATTTAAGTTTGTCATAATTATAATTACAGCGTTACCAAAAAGCCACGTCTGATAGGGGCAGAGAATGCTACGTAGATCTTTTTGCTGGTGGGTTTTAAATACACCTCCCACCTTACAAAGCAAGTAAGCAGGAAAGGAAAATAACACAAGTGAAATTAATTGCTAAGAGTTTAAGATTAATATTGGGTGGCTTCACTCTGTCTTTGCTAAAACCATATGAAAAAAAATTTTTGTAAGATTTTTATTTTTTCTATTATAGTTGGCACAGTGTTCTGTCAGTTTATGCTGTATAGCAAAGTGACCCAGTACATATATATTTCTTTTTCTTACATTACCCTCCATCATGTCCCATCGCATGTGACTAGATATAGTGCTCTGCGGCAGGATCTCATTGCTTATCCACTGCAAAGAGAATTCGTCTTTACCTGCTGATGATAAGCTAAATGCAGAGCAACCTTGTGAGGAAAAAATGAGATAAAGTATTGAAAACACTCAGAGTTAGTCACCTATGGCAAATCCTCAATAAATCTTGACTAATAATAATAATCCTGCCACTAGGACAGTTGTGAGCATTGCTACCAGGAAGGCAGCCTGTTAAGTTCTGTAGGAAAAATCATTGAATCAGCCTGTCCTGCAGGAGCCTGTGTTCCCTCAGGGATGTGTTTCACATAAATACCTGAGTGCCATGGATCATAGTCTGTTGTTTCCCAAGTTGGTGTTCCAGGGAATCATCTTTTAGGAGATGATAACAGATGGCTCGAAGACAAAAAAAAATCAGAGTTCCATGGTCAAACGGTTGTGAAAATCTGCTTCTTAACTATTCCCTCTCCCTTGAGATTCACGACTCATGTTCTGTTTTTTCGGCCTTTGAGATATTCCACAGGAAAGGAAGGGGTGTCCCTTGGTTTAACTCATTTCCCAGACTAGCACTGACCCTCCATTCCCCACACTCTTACTAGAGGGGGTGTCTCGGAAGACAAATATGTTACCCATCCCTGCTCAGATTCCTGCAGTGATCCCTGCACCATGGCCCACAAGGCTCTGTCTGTGTGGTTTGGGCCCCAGGGCATTAGCTTCTCCTCACTCTACCCTGTTCATTGCTCTGGGGGTCACTGGCCACCTTTCAGACTCTTGAACAAGACATGGTCCCTCCCCCGACAGGGTTTTCAGGCAGCTCTGTCCTCATGTGGAGGAGTTCCCTTGTCCCCTTCCCACATCCCCCCACCGCCACCTTCCTTCTGCTCTGTGGTCCCATTCTCAGACCTTGGGTCTCAACAGCGCCGGTCCTGCCCAGCACTCAGTGTGTGTCACTGAGAGGCTATTACTTGCTTCCCTCTCCCTGCCACACTGTGAGGGGATGAGAGGACCCTCCCTCTGAAACTCTAACTGAAATTCAGAAGGGCTATGTGTGGCCTAAAGGGCCTTCATATCCCATGTGGTGGAAGTACCATTTCTGTTGGTTTTGTTTTATTTACTGTTACCAAGACTCTTAATATTTTATCCTGGGGAACAGTAGAATACCAAGTCCATGACGTTGAGGTCCTATGGGTGCTTTATAAAGGAAGCAGGGCTTTGGACATCTCTAGGCAAGAACACCGTATATATATAATGGTGATCCTGAAAACCTGTGGACAGGCTGTGCTCTACACACTTCCCAGTAGTTACTCAGATAATCCTTAGAGCAACTCTGTGAAATTTCATCAGCGATGAAACCAAGACAGAGGTAGGGCATCGTCAGATGGCGTGTTTCTTATGGAAGAGCTGTGATCTTAAGCCAGGCTGTTTGAATCCAGAACCTGCCGTGTTGACAGTAGGAATGGATTTCCAGAAGTGGTGACCTTTCAGGTGAATCTTGAAAATTAGCTAAGATTTAGATTTTGGGAGACTGGTGGTAGTTGGGAGGGGAGGGTATTATGGTTGAAGACAAAGACAAACATTGGGGTTGGGAAGAGATGGGGTATAGGTGCCTGAGCTTGGCTGGGATGGGGGATGAGGAAGGGGAGAGCAATTGTGTTGGGATAGTGGGCTGTGGCCAGAGCCTTGATGTTGTGTTCTTGAATGCTGTGTTGAAACAATTTATTTGATAAGCAGCCAGGAGTTCAAGAAGGTGTTTTTTGTTTTATTTAATTATTTATTTTGACTTTTGTCTTTTTAGGACCACACCCTTGGCATATGGAGGTTCCCAGGCTAGGGGTCAAATCGGAGGTGCAGCTGCTGGCCTACACCACAGCCACAGCAACGCAGGATCCAAGCCGTGTCTGTGACCTATACCACAGCTCACAGCAATGCCAGATCCTTAACCCACTGAGCAAAGCCAGGGATCGAACCCATGTCCTCATGGATACTAGTTGGGTTTGTTAACCACTGAGCCACCGTGGGAACTCCTCAAGAAGGTTTTCACTCAGGTTTGCACAATATCAGAGCTCAGCTCTAGGGAGGTCAGTCTGTCTGAAGGTATAGGATCAGCATGAGCAACCATTCAGGATAGAGCTGGTTTATACCTGCTGTCCCAAGTTAGTTGTGAAGAGTTCCCCGCTTTCCCTCTTTTAGCTGTCCTGGTTTGAATGATAAGTGGTCACCCCAGTGAGGCAGGGTTGGAAGGGGGAAAAGACTACAGGCTGGTGAGAGAGGGTATTGCAGTACCCCAGAGCAAGGTGGGGAGTTTTGAGATCAAGGGAGGCCTTATGGAAAGAGAAGGAGATGGATGCAAGGGCTATGGCAACAACAGGGCCCTGGTATTTCCCAAATGTGTGGCCACGTTGGGGCCAGAGAGACCGAAGAATCACAGGTAATCAATTTGGAGTTTTTGTGTGGCTGACCAGGTGGACCGTTGTCATCACGGCCTAAGTCAGGAGCATGGAGACGGAAGAGGTCTGGACGGATGGGTGGCGAAAGCTCTGCGCTCTGCCCGTGAGTTGTTTGTAGGGGAGTCGCAGGAGCTGTTGACCAGGGAGCTGAGCCAGTGAACCCGGGCGGTGGGACAAAGTCTCAGGACTGAAGCCTCAGGTTCAGGGCTCCTTTTCACAGGAATAGCTAAAGCCAGGAAAGGGATTGAGATTAAGGCCAACCTTGTTTGTTTATTTATATCTGATTTTATTTACTCCTACTGATTAGAAAATGGGTTTTAGATGGCTTAAAACAACAAACAAAGAGAGAAGAGAGAAACTAGAGAGAAGAGAGAAGTCATTTGTTGGGGGGGAGGGGGACTTGCTGATGTTGCTGAAAATATGGAAGAAAAAAGAGAGGACCAAGAATAGAGCATGGAGCAGTTCTGAAGCAGGGAAGGAGCTGAAGTTCTTGAAAGCTCCTGTTGACCACCTCTCTCACTGTTGTTTTTCTCTCGTCCTGGAACTGTTCTCAGCTTGCTCCTCACATTCCCACACTCTCTCTGGAACACAGGCTCCTCGATAGGCTTCCTCCCTAGGACTCGGGAGCTGCCCTCGAGTCTGTGATTCTGACCCCAGCACAAGGGGGAGCTGCTGAGAGTGGGGATGAAGACGATTCCCTTGTGGAAAACAGGGTCTGGGGGCGGGCGGGGGGGGGGGGCAGCAGCCCTTGACATGCGTTGTTTTTCATCTTTCAGTTCTTATTTTGTGTCTGGCTTGCAGCACTGCTTTCTGTTTTAGTGACTGGCAATTACATCTGATCTTTCATCAAGAAGCCATGACCCCTGAAACTCATGTACTGCTCTCTGCCAATTATCTCTCAATAAAAAAGAGGCCAAGTTACTAAACTGGAAGATGATTTTCTTACTGAGTAGCCAGTGGGTGACTGCTAAGATGAAAACTTTTCTTTCTTTTCTTCTGCCTCTTTCCTCTGCCCCTCCTGGTTTTTTTGTTTGTTTGTTTTGTGTGTGTGTGTGTGTGTGTGTGTGTGTATTTTTGGACTGCACCTATGGCATATGGAAATTTCCAGGCTAGGGGTCGAATTGAGCTGTACCTGCCGGCCTACAGCCAGATCCTTAACCTGGGTGAGGCCAGGGATTGAACCCGTGTGTTATGGATACTAGTCAGGTTCATTACCCCTGAGCCACGACAAGAACTCCCAAATGAGTTAATTTTTGTAAAGCACTTAGCACAATGCATGACACATAGTAGCGCCATATAAGTGTTTAGATAAATAAACGGTGGCGACAATCCTTCCTTCTCTCTCCCCAACTCTCTCTGCAGTCCCACGGAGAAAACGTGCTTAGACATTACATGTTCTGCACACCTTCACTTTCTCCACAGTTTTCAGAGGGTCTTTCCAAAAAAGAAGAAATTGGTGGTCTCCTGAGAAGGTTATAATCACCTTCATAATTATATGGTTGAGATTTTCTGGCTAAATGTCTTCAGGCTGTGCTGTGTCCTGGCCAGTGCTTATAGCATCCACGTGCCCTTTGCAAGACTGATGTTGCAAGTTCTCCTGAAGTCTCCCTGGGGTCTTTGGCTTTGTAAAAGAGGTGAGATCCAGCCAAGATAAGGCATTGTAGATGAGAACGGAAGGCCAACTCAAGCACTCAGAGACCAGAGTTCCTGATTTCTCTTCAAGGACTTGGGCTTAGAATCATCCAAGGGTGGTAATAGTTCCATTTAAAAGAGCCCTCAGAAGAATGTGGCACTCAAGCCAAAGGTCAAATCTAATTTTGTACAGAAAAAAAATTTAAAAAAGAAGCAAAGGGAAAGAAAAGAAAAATCAATCTTCCAGGAACTGTCTTCTTGATTTCAAAAAAATCCCTCTGTGTTACAGGCCCTCTTTTCCCTGGCCTCTACTTTCCCTTTCCAAATGGTTATTTTATTAGTGGCACTACTGTGTTTCTAACCTACCTTCAGATCATGTGGACAAAACCAGAAAACCGCAGAGCCTTCTGAAGCTCCAACTGGCTCTAAATCTCTTCTGAGATCAAAGACTGCTTTCCATGTAACAAGGGAACCCACAGATCGGTGTTCTCCAGCTTGGGGGTCAATGGAAGGCTTCCTTCTGCCACCAGAATTCAGAGTGACAGTGGGGAAAACATACTAATCTGAGCCAATTTAAGTTGATTTGGGAGATTCGGGGGCCAGGGGGGGCCTGGAACTTGGGGCTTCCTTTGTAACCATATCTTCCCTGAAACTCACTCTCATGTCAGCTGCTATCAGCCCGTCCCCGGTTGGGCGTTCATGTGAGCCTCGCTGTTCCTTTCTAAAAGCTGTCAGTTCTTCTGACACTTAATAATTGCATGATGGTGAGACATCCAAGGTCAAGGCTCATCAGTATCCTAAAATATACCACCAGGGGGTCATTAATAATCATGAAAATAGTAATAGAAGAGGACTGAAATATTCACTCATTTTTAGTCTGGTTTCTTTTAGACTCTTTTAATATCGTTCCTAATTTAAGGCCCATTGACTTATGTTAATCCCAACATAAATTGGGAACCAATGTCTTGTATCTTCAGGAGGCCTAGAATTGAGGTCCGGGGATGGGATTCTGACGATTGTGTGATCTACAGTCAATTTATTCATTGCCATGTAGTTTTCCTCATTAATACAAGGAGAGGTAAAAGAACTCTGGCGAGTCTAAAAACTGTGTATCAGTGCATTGGATTACCATTGTGCTTCCTGTCTTGTTTTTAGAAGTTTTCCCTGGTTTTGTGAAAATGTAATTGACATGCATCATTGTATAAGTTTAAGGTGTAAAGCATACTGGTTTCACTTACATATATTGTGAAGTGATTACCGCAGTAGGTTTAGTTAACATCTCTTGTCTCAAACAGATACAAGAACAGGGAAAAGCAAAAACAGTTTTTGTCTTGGGATGAGGCCTCTTGGGATCTACTCTCGAACTGGCTTTGCTTTGGGTCCTGCAGCAGTGTTAGCTGCAGTCATCATGCTGGCAGTTACAGCCTCCTGCTTCCTTGCGAAGGGAAGTTTGTCCTTTGTGATACTTCCTCTAGTTACCGCGCCCTTCACTTTCTGAGAGTGGTCTTTTAATTAAAACATTTATTCCCGGAGTTCCCTTCATGGCTCAGTGGGTAACGAACTTGACTAGTGTCCGTGAGGATGCAGGTTTGATTCCTGGCCTTGGTCAATGGGTTAAGGATCCGGCATCGCCATGAGCTGTGGTATAGATGGCATATGTGGCTCAGATCTCACGTTGCTGTGGTTGTGGTGTAGGCCGGCAGCTGCAGTTCCGATTTGACTCCTAGCCTGGGAACCTCCATATGCTGCGGGTGGGGCCCTAAAAGGAAAAGTAAATGTATTCCCTCATCAAACACAAGCAGCGTTGTGTTCTCATGGCTGGGGAGGAAGTACACAGAAAATACAGGTCTCTCAGCCTTGAGGGTGGGGCCTGGGAGGGGCCCCCGCAGATGGTCAGTGACTAACAGAGAAGCAAAGACGGAGTAGCTCCCTTCCCATCCTGACTTAGAGGTGAAAGGTTAACGACTGTCTGTCTCTCTACTGTCTGTCCCTCTGCGGCTCTCCTTTTACATTCCTTGCTGCGAGGATATCTAAGGCAGCTGTACAGTCCTGGTGTCAGCACAGCTGGTTAAACACTTTTGAAAAGGGGATTTCCCTTTGTGGCTCAGTGAATGAAAAACCCGACTAGTATCCACGAAGATGTGGGTTCGATCCCTGGCCTCGCTCAGTGCGATAAGGATCTGGTTTTGCCGTGGGCTGTGGTGAAGGTTGCAGAGGTGGCTCGGAACTGGCATTGCTGTGGCTGAGGCATAGCCTGGCAGCTGCAGCTCCTATTTGACCCCTAGCCTGGGAACTTCCATATGCCACAGGTGTGGCCATAGAAAGATAAGTAATAATAATTAAAAAAATATTTGGAGTTCCCATCGTGGCTCAGTGGTTAACGAATCTGACTAGGAACCATGAGGTTGCGGGTTTGCTCCCTGGCCTCGCTCAGTGGTTTAAGGATCCGGCATTGCCCTGAGCTGTGGTGTGGGTCGCAGATGTGGCTCGGGTCCTGCATTGCTGTGGCTGTGGTGTAGGCTGGCGGCTACAGCTCCAATTCGACCCCTAGCCTGGAAACCTCCATATGCCATGGGTACGGCCCTAAAAAGGACAAAATACAAAAAAAAAAGTAAAAATAAATTGAAGAGGCATCCGTTTGGAGAATGTGCTCCAGTCCAGCAGCCATTTTGCTACAAGCCAAGTGCTCCCTCCGGCTTTGTCACTGCAGCTGCGTTCTTGCCTCTGGACAAATGTAAACAGAAGATCAGCCTGTGAACGGACAGCTGTCATGAGACAGTAACCCTCCCCCAACTAGCTGGGCCCATGACCCCACATTCCACGTAACCAAGGAGAGCAAAACTTAGCAGTTCAGAGTTTCTGGCAAGCAGATGGTTGCCAGGTTGAAATCTGTTTGGGGGAGAGAGAAGATAGAGAGCTAGGGATGGGAGGTGGATGGTAGAGGATCAGAGAGACGGCTTTCATAGGGAAAAGAGGTGGAGAGAAACACAGCTCTTGGACTTGCGTGGGGTGTCGCTGTCTGCGAGAAGGAAGGGACTGGAAAGGGGGCAGGAGGAAGGCAGCCTTGAGAAGCCGGTTCATAGGCCGTGTGGGATGGACGGTTAGGTGGGTTTCTCATTATTGTCCCCAGTTGTTGTTTTGGCCAGGTTTGATGACTTGCTACAGAGCAATGCAGGGTTTCAGAATCACGTGAACCTTTGATCTCTGAAATTCCAAGCAAGCGGTGTTCTTCAAGACCCACAAATTCAGGTGCTCTGCAGGGGCCTGCTGCAGTCTCTCAGCACCTCCGCAGGTGTCTGATCTATAGGAACTAAAGAGGTTTTACGGATATTTGTATGATTCCAAACATTTTATTTGTTTCTAATGTCACTAGCTAGAATTAAGACAAAACTTGCTTGGTATAACAAATCTGTGTCGAATCCACTTCCCATGTGCCCTTTTCATGATCTTTAGTGAAAAACAAGAAAGCGTTTTGCACCTGTAAAGGTGACAACTTAAATTGTTAAAATCCCGTGAGTTATGTAGGATATAATGTAGGCAAATTTAGATGGAAGGGGAGGGAAAGGAAATGTTAATTTATATAGATATTATGCTTCAGTTAATAAAAGTGTAGTGATTACTGGTAGTCTGTGGGTTGTCATGTGTATGTATATTTTAGGTCATTCTTGGTAAAATTTCATGAGTTCTAAATGTTTCCCTGCTCATAGAGCTAGATGATCAAAATTTACACAATATGGTAAGTTTCAGGGCTATGTAAGATGTATATTTTTTAATTCTCAATCCATTCTAATGTGCAGTATGAATGGAATGTATACAAAATAAAAAAAAAAATGGTCAGTATAACAAGGAAACCATTATGAATTTCCCACATTGGAAGAGAAAGTGGACATTATGGCCCAAACTAGCAATCTCTGCAGACTCAGGAGCCTTGTGGCTACTTCTGGGTGATCAGAGCAGTAATTGTACACCTTGTCTTGAGTACTTAGAGCATTTCTGCAAGGTAAGTGCTGTTTCCTTCTGCCTCCCCATTTTGCAGCTGGGGACGCTGAGACCCAGAGAGTCTAATGTCACTGTTGCAAGGGCATACAGTTGGCACGTGGCCAGTATGAATTTAAACCAGGTCTGAATTCAAATGCCTTGTTCATTTCACTGCACTCCACTCCTTCCTCAGTAGAGGGAATACTGAAAATACTGATTCTCTTAACTCTTCCTTACTTCAGTAGTTTCAGCCACAGGCCTGTATGTTTTGTGTGATAGAGATCTTGAGCCAGTGTCACTTAAAAGGAACCAGTTTGAGGAATACAAAAATGAAATCCTGAAACAGTCTTCTGGTGGTATTTGTCATGTAGCTTGGATAAGCTCACCACATCTAGAGGTATGACCTGTGTAATTCTGGGGCTTACAGAAGAGTCAGGTGGTAGACATTAAGTTGCTTCAACCTCATACCCTCAACCTGTCTCCGAGCTTTGTAATGTTATGCATGGTACAAGGACAACAGCATCAACAGAAGAATCTCTTCAGTTTCTGTGTTGTCCTTCCTATTTTATAAAACTCTTTCCATTAGTCATCTCATGTCATCCTCACACATGCACATAAAACCAAAGAGCTCTGTTAATGATTCTCCACTTAGAGGTGCAGAGGGTTTCAGGGACTTGCCCTGATGCCCCATAGACAGTAGGTGATGGAGGCAGGACACGGTCTAGTCCTGGGATGGCAGATCCAGTGCTTTCCTGGGACCACCTCTCTCCCAGGACAGCTCTTTCCTTGGGCTTTGCCTGTGGCGAAGGATGAATTTTCAAAGCCAGCAGAAAAAGCATTCGCCTCTCCCCTCCATCATCTTCTGTGAAGAAGGCAGTGTTGGCCACGCAGGGGGATGGAGAGCTCCCCAGGATGGGAATTTTGCTACTCTGTTTCCAGCAGTGAATGTTGGGAGTTGGTAACTCAGTGACATCTGTTGATGAGGTTAAGTACCCTGCTCTTATTAAAAGCATATGAAATGTTATCTCTTCAGAACAAATGAAGACATAATTACTTTTTCCAAATAATCTTAAAGAAGTATTCTTATTTCTCTCCCTCTCTCTTCTCTTGGCTCCATTATGCTACATTAAGTTGGCCCTGGGGGTCCATGAGGCATTTTATGTCCTTTTTCCAAAGGACTTCAGGGATGAAGGTGTCATTCACTTTTCTCAATTTTAGTTCCCAGTGTTTGTAGTAGATACTCAGTCTCTGCTCTATTTTTCCAAAGTTTGGCCAGTTCTTGTGTATTATTTCAGGTAATGTCATTGAGAAATTCTCCACTGAATATTTAGTCTTGGGATTTGTTTCCAGTTAAACATTTATAAACTAAAACTTCTGCAGGTAGCAGACAGCATAATTTTCTACACTAACTTCCTTAATTTTTAATCTGAATTTTAAATGCAGAAAGGAAATGGACTTTGTTGTTGTTGTTTTAACTACAACATTGTGTGTGTTTTCAACTCTTCAAAACTCAGAAAATTTAGCAAGGTCAAAGTTGTTGACTTTGGTTTCTGACTCTTGGTTTTCATTTGGAAATAGTATATGTCCTGTTTAACACTTAAACTTTATGTGGTGTATCTTCTGCTATTTTAGTTTGTCTGGTGTTCTGTAACTGCTTTGAAAACCTCTGATATCCTGAACCCACTTGTGCCTGATACACTGCTTCTGCCTTCCCCATCATAAAGTCTAGTTGTGCAGAAATTGCAGTGTGTTTCCCAGTTGCAACCCATTTCCTCCTCTTGTCGTGCACACAGCCTGACTCTGGTTCCCTGCCTCCTTCGCACTTGGATATGGGCTGGAGTTCTTACCACGTGTGGCTGATGCCCTTAGAACCTGTTTCCAGGCGGAGCCCATTAACACATCGGTGAGGGATCCTTCATTTCCTTTCCCATCCCTTGGACAGGAGACTGGGGTCTTAGAGAAGAGTGGATCCTGCAGCCAGGTGCCTGGCGTGCCCGCAAGGAACAGGGACGAGAGCAAAAAATAAACGTTCATTGTGTGAAGACACTCATACTTGAGGGTTTCACCTTTTAGCTGATCGACACCTTCACTAACCCATCTAGAAATTAACCTTGCATTGCTGAAGCTGATTTAGGTAGGCTACATTTCTGTCACTTGCAACTGCTAACAATATTTGGCCCCTTGAATGCAGTTAACTCAAAGGAGTAGCAGTGTGGCCGTGGAAAAATCCTGGATTTAAAGTCAGAATTCCCAAGTTCCCTGTCCTCACCCTATTCACTTTATCATTTTCATTAAGTACATTTGAGGTTTATATTTGTAAACTGATTTACTCTCTTGGGTTTGACCTTTACCAAGACAGTCTAGCCAATCTCCACTTCCAGCAGATTCCTTCTGCCGTCATGGTGGCGTGGTGAACTTTGCTGGTTATTTGAGCAGACTGTCAGGCCAGTGCTTGTATCACATGGTGTTTCTCTTTAGTGATTGCTTTCTTTTCAGAGACTTGAAAAAATCCCAGAAATAATCTTAAGAATTTCTTCCCAGGTGAAATATTTTTTAAAAATGTTTTGGGAATTTTCAAATACATACAAAAGTAGAGAGAATAATCAAATGAACTGCCATGTAGCCTTATCAGCCTTCAAATATTATTACCATAACATTTTACCTATTTTATCTTTTCTATTCCGAGCCTTTTTCTCCCTTTTTTTTTCCTATTGCTAAAGTATGTTAAAGCAAATTTTAAGAGAAATGTTATTTCATCTCTAAATGTTTCTGGGTGTATGTGCACATACATGTGTATGCATGCATATATATAAGATATATGTGTGTTTATGCATATATATAAGGTATAAAAAATGTAAATTGTATGTATACATAAATATATATAAATATATAATATTTATATTTATGTATGTACAGATTAATATCTAAGCTTATCCCCTTTAAAATTTCCCCAGTTATTTTAGTAATCCTTTTACAATTGGTTTGACTTCAGTCAGCATCCCTAAGAGAAAAGATCCACATATGGCATATGGTTGGTGCATCTTTTGAGTTTTCTGTAATGAGTAAGTGACCATAAGTGACTAAAAGTAGCAATTACTTTTTGCTACTAAGCCACTACAAAACTTAGTGGTTTAAGTAAACAGTCTTATTTAGGAGCAGATTCTGTGGTTTGGCCATTTGAGCTGGCTCAGGTGTGATTCTGTGTGGCTCAGGGGACATCTAGAGGGAGTGCAGTGGGGGCCTCTCCAGATGGTTCATCTTTGCTCCGTGTGGTCTCTCATCCCTAGGAGGCTAACCTGGGTTTGTTCACATGGGGCCAGGTTTCCTTTGGCGACGCAGTATGTGGCAACTGCTGCACAGCTGCTTGGAGCCTCTGCTGGCACTGAACATGCTCCCTTGTCACATTCTCACTGGCCAAAGAGGTCAAAAGGGCCGCTCACATTCACGAGGTAAAGAAGTGAACCTTACCTTTGAATATGAGATGTGGCACAGGACATGGCTACATTAGAAGGGGATTAATTTGTAGTCATTTTAGTAATGCACTTAGAGTCACCTCCCATCGTTCTCAGGCAAATATATTTGAACTTCCAATAAACCTTAAAAGCTGTCAAAGAATACCTATTTCCTAAATGTTGTATTTTAAGTGCAGAGTATTCTTGAGCTAGTAGAAAGCGATCACTTACTAAGTTTTGAGAAACACTGGATAAGGAGCCATAAGATCTTTTTGTTCCTCTATAAAAATTTTATCTCACCTTTCCTTCACATAATGAGTTCATTGGCTGCATTTATTTCAACCACACATTTACAATGTCTGAAAAATTCTTTAACATATATAACTAGAGCTTAATACAGGGTTTAGAATAATTTTAATTTCAGCATATGAGTAGGAGATTTTTTTTTCTCTTTCTAGAGGGTTACAAAATGCATGGGAAACATCAGGAAGGGAATTCTAATTCTCTCATCCAAGGCGGTAATTGAGTAGGAGACAAAGAAAGCTATTTCTAGAAGCTATCTGCAGACCAAGGGCCTGATTTATGTGGTGGGAACCTTTCTGTCAAATAATTTGCAATAAAGAAAAATTCTCAACTGTTAAAGACCTTGCCAGGTCAGCTTAATTTGGTAGTAAAGGGAGGTGATGAGAAGAGTGATAAAACAGCTATAGATCTTTATTGAATATACAGCTTTAATTATCTGGCATTAAACTTACAGACTTGTGATGCACTGGAGTAGTTTGTACCAGCTGGTGAGGGCCAATTGTATTTCTCTCTTTCTAATTCCGTGTTCAATAAAGTCACATTGTTAGCTTGAAATTGGCCAGGATGGGGATATTTACACCACAGGGACTGGCAAATGCTGTAATCAGGGCTTTTTTTTTTTTTTTTTGGACAGTCAATTGTTAAATTTCTAGCATACCACTGGCCATTACCCACATAAGAGATGAGAGGCACCAGTCCCTAGGAATATTCAAAGGAAGTTTCTTCTGCCTTAGAGGACAGTCATAGTAGAGGAGAGGAGGGCTTCCGTCGGCATCTTTTCCATCAGTCCATGCCTCCGGATTGCCGGTAGCCTAGTTGGATGTGAGTAAAGAAAGAGCGCCTTTGAGAAATGAAAAGAAGCAGAGGAAGGAGAAAGGATCAGGAAGGGTGTTTGGTCCTTTGCTTATCCTGTCAACTCAGACTCTCATCAGACTCAAGTTTGATGTGCTGAAATGTCCCCTGAGTCTGTTATGTACCACGGGGTTTCCCAGATGCACAGCAAGACAGGACACCTGTTCCTCCCCACTGTGCCCATAGTTACAGAAGGAAATGGAATAGGATGGGATTGTTGAGAAGAGTTAGGGCTGTCTGTGGAGAAAGAGTTGGAAGTCATCATTTACAAATTGAGAGTTAATAGGCGGGCCAGCAGTATTGGCTCGCCTGGGAGCTTGTCAAAAATGCAAGAATCCCCTTGAGGCCTCAGCATCAGAATCTGCATTTTAACAAGATCTCAGGTGATTTTTCTGCACATTATGGTTTGAGAGTAATCTAAGTGGTGTTTTATTCATGAGACTGGAGAAATACCCATATGTTTTCTCATAGTGTGCATTTTGATCTTATTGCTAGCTCCTTTTAATTTCTTGGTCTTTGTTTTTCCACTTTTAGGTTCCCATTTAAGCATCATGCTTAGCAAACTGCTTGGCCTTTCCAGGAAAAATATTTACGTGCTCTTCATAGTAGAAAGTGTATTGATTTCCCTAAAATCGTGGGAGGATGGGGGTGGTGAACATTAACTCCTCACCCATAACAGCAGAAATCACGACATCAGGTATAAAAATGGAAAGATCAAGAAATAGCTTTCTTTTTATTGTATTTATCATATTGTATGTATGAGGTGATAGATGTTAAACCTGTTGTGATAATCCTTTCACAATATAAGTCAGACCATCACTATACACCTTAAATTTACATAATGCTGAATGTTGATTATTTCTCAGTAAAACTGGGAAAAAAAGAATAATAAAAACATCATATTGTTAAGAAATATGAAGAGCAATGACCAAGATTAAAAAGAAATAGCTTTAAAAATGATTTAAAGCAGTTGGCTCTGGGAGGTGGGCCTAATTTAAAAAAATTCTGGTTGGACCATTTATTTTATATGTGTGTGTGTGTGTGTGTGTGTGTGTGTGTGTGGTGTGTGCATGCTTATACAACTTGGATGTCATTTAGTGATGTCGTGCAGTCTTGCACTTGATGTATTCTGTAAACCACCTTAGATCCTTTCTGAGAACAACGTGGAATACGAACAACTGAACAAAACCCAAAACTTTCTCCAGGGAGAGCAAGTAGCCTATAATTGTGGCTAAAATAGGAAATAGAGGCTTATGCAAGGAAAACTATGTCAAGTACAGTGACGTAGAGAGGACATGAGATCTTCACGCCAGCGATGCCCTCTTACTGGTGAACTTGTATACGAAGGATGAGAAGAGGAAATCCGGGAATGGGAGGGAGATAGAGAAGCCATACGAAGTCACGGTAGAATAATATATCTGGGAGAAATGCCTCTTACCTGGAGAGGAACTCTTCTCAGAGTGCTTTCCCCTTGTAATTTATCTGCCAGAGATGAAAGACTGGTGTATTCTCCAAGAGGCAGAAATGATGAAATTTGGGAAAGTGAACCATAGAACAGGAATGGACTTTAAGATAATTTAGAGTGGTCGTTTTCAAACCTTATTTTCTCTGTCAAAGTTTTATTTTATTTTTTTTAACTTTTTCTTTCAAATAACATCTTACTCTGAACCCTGAAGCAGTAGAACAGAAGTAAGCAGAACTTCTCAAGTTAAAGTAGAAGGTGGAAGGTCTATGGCCAGCCTGGTCCCATGAATCTTCTTCTTGCTTTCAAGGTGCCCTGAGCTCTGAGCAACACAAGCAGAAAGTAAACAAGCAGCTCCCAGACATCCCTCATCCGACTAAATCTTGAGGAGACACCCATCATCCTGTATAAGGTCAATGGCAAAGCCAAGCCTTGGCCCCAGGGTCCTTAACTCTGACTCCAGGGCTCACACCAGTTTTCCTCAGTGTTGCTCGACACAGTTGGAGGGCAGTCAGCTCCACTGGGCTGTAGACTCTGGGAAGCCTGGAACTGGGTCTCCTTTGCTGTTGCAGTGCTCCGCATGCAGCAGGCCCTCAAGACAGAGTTGTTGAATAAAGGAAATAAACGACATACACAATGTCATAAGTTGACTTACTCCTCGATGCTTTTAGGGAGTGAAATGGAGCTAAAAGGCATGAGAGTCTCTTTAGGAAGAGAGGTTAGTCCTGGGAGAGAAATGCGTTACTGTTTTTATCTCTGCCAGCCTACCATGACCATTTTGCTCCTCTCCAGCTTCATAATCCTCAGCCAAAGAGTTTTCACTTGTTTAGGATTAAGATCTTTTGGGTCTTCCTGTCGTTGACTAACCGAGGCCATTTTTGAGACCAGCTCTTTTATAAGCTTTATTTCCATGGAGATTGACTATCTGTGGAGAGTTGAGTTGAAGGCACCCCAAGAGCAGCATCCCACAGAAATCCTCATTCAGTTTAAACCTTCCTCTTCAGCTTTCATTTTGCTGTAAAACAGACATCAGAAGCAGCATCTGGGCCTGACAGCTCAACTGTGATAACTCACTGTAATTGCCCTTTAATGGCTTGTCTTGAGAAGGGACCTGTGCTCACCATCTCCGTGTTGGTGTCAGTTTCCATTTAGCTCAGGTAAAGATGGCAGCTAATGGCAGTCTGTTTGACGACTTCCACCTATGTCTTAACAGGTGCCTCTCCTTCTCGGGCGTCCTGGGCAATTGACCATAAGCACGAACATCAGGAGTGATGCATTGAGAGGAGAAAAGAAAGAGCCATCAGCTTTTCCGCTGTCAGAGTTACAGGCAGTAGCTCAGCCTGGCTGCCAGCACATTCTCTTGGGCCCTGTGGTATCTGTCCATGTTCACTTTGTTTTTCTTTGGAAGATTAGCAAAAGTGTTGGTTGGCTGACCTACCACCTGTGCCCCATGGCTGAAAATAGCCTGTTTAGGCCAGAGTGAAATGCTTAGTTATCCCTTCATCCTATTAGTTATTCCACTCCACTGAGGTCGCTTTTCCAAAGAAGCAGCCACAAAGACCATTTTATCTGCAGTGCCAAGGGGAGGACTGGAGAAGGCGCTGCCAAGACTTAGAGAGTCTAGGGATGATGGGCTAGTTGTCATCCAGTGGACCAGAGGGTCTTTTAAAAAGTTGACATCAGGACTTTTTCTCCGTCTTTTTTTCTTTCTTCTGACAATAACAAATGAAGCATGTCAGGCTTGTCTTCAGTTATGCAACATGTTCCCATTCGTTAGAAACCAAGGCAGCAATTCCAGATGTATTCCAGTGGCTTTGAAAGTCCAGCTCCCTCTCTGACCCAAGGTTGAACAGTTTCAGTGCTCAGCCTCCATGCTGCTAACTCAGGTATCCCTGGAGTGCTTACATGTTTGCATATTTAGGAAAGAGAGCTGAATCTAGTTCATTGGATTTCAGAGAGGGGCCGAGGCCTTGTCATTTGTTTCTGGGATGTGGAGAAATGGGAAGTGCAAGAATTCTAATCTCATTCTGTGTGCAAGGGAAGAGAATTGTCATGTAGCCAGGAGGGTCAGATCCTTGCATGGTACTGCACAGTGATGCTCCCTATACTAAAATTGTGGTTCTGGGAATTCATGTTCTGATGGCTCAGAACATTTGGGGTGTCACCATAAATCTAGAGTTTTGGATGCTGAGGAGGATAAAAGTAGAATCCACTTACATTCCTTTGCCCTAAACTGTGGGCAAGTGTAAGATAGACCCTGATTTAATAACATCTTTTTTGGAAGGAATTGGGGACTGCAGAGAAGAAACAGAAACATACATGTTGATTAAAAAATATACTTTGATGTCAGAAATATCAAAATGTGAAAATTTAGCCTTGAGAAAATAAGTATATTATGAAATGATGGGAAATTAATATTTTATGGGAACTGAATAATTAGACACCACAAGTGGTTCTTTCTCTTCCAAGTACCCAGTGAATCTCCGATGGGTAAGGTAAGTTTAAAGGTTTTGCCAGTTTTTGAAGGATTGGGAAATTGGAATGAATAGGTATAGTCACAGTAATGGTAATTACCACACTGAATGATGACCATGTGCAGGACAGATGCTTTGTCTGTGTTATGTCAGACTCTTTCTGTAATCTGGAAACAGGGGGACGCCTCACCCTCTTTTGCAAATGAGGAAACTAAGGCTCCGGACGTTTACGTGACTCGGCACAAGGTCCCAAAACTACTAGAGGGTTAAGATGTTATTCGTAATGTGCTTTGTTTAATGCTTCCAAAGCCACACTTCCTTGATAGAAAAACATGAAATGTTTAAGCCTCGAAAAGAGCAGCAAAGTGCAAAGGGAGGGTCCTGGGAGAAGGCAGGGAAAGGAGAGTCTCTTTGGGGCTTTGGAGAGGAGAACGTGTTTCTTTTCTCAGCTCCATGATAACAGCAGGGCTTATTATATCGTGGATTCAGGGCCAAGCGCTTTTCATACATTGTCTATTTAGTTCTTACAACAGTCCTGAGAAATTACTATGACTCCCATTATGTAGACAAGGAAACTGAGGCCCAAAGTAGTCATTTAGTTTGTAACTTTAAACTGTGGTCTGTCTGACTTCAAGTCCTACACTCATGACCAGTAAATTATTTCATGACCAACTGAATTATTTTTTTCCCAATAAATTACGATGTCTCTTCTATATTCTCTCCCAAACTTCCATTTCACCCTCAGTCCCAGCTCCAAGCCCCCAGTGGTTTACATGACTGGTTTTGTCAAGCCCCTCTTTGTTTCCAAGCTCACGCGAAATAACCACAAGGTGGCGGTGTGACATTACACAGTTCCAGCACGGGGGAGAGGGCCCGCGTCTTCCCAACTGCATTAACCAGTTCACAACTCAAATCCCAGACAGGCACCTCATTGTCACCAAGACTGGCCTTAGCCGTTCATCCTCTTTTACATCCAGACACATGGAATTCATTCCCCAGCAGCTAATCCTACAGGTGGGGATCCCAGAGACCTCAGCCGAATGGCAGTGGTGACCCCAGCACTATGGGGTGGCAGCAATAAATGCTCCACCAAGACCTCAAAAAAACAGGAAAGGCCCATTTTAAACTTTTTATGTAAAAAACATTTTTGAGAGTTCTCATTGTGGCTCAGCAGGTCGAGAACCCAACATAGAATCCATGAAGTTGTGGGTTCAATACCTGGTCTCACTCAGTGGGTTAAGGATCTGTTGCCAGAAGCTCCAGTGTAGGTTGCAGATGCAGATTGGATTCGGTGTTGCCTGTGACTGTGACATAGGCCTGCAGCTGCAGCTCCAATTGAACCTGACCTAGGAACTTCCATATGCCACAGGTGTGACCATAAAAAGAAAAAAAAAAAAAAAAAGAGTTCCTGTTGGGCACAGAGGTAATGAATCCTACTAGGAACCATGAGGTTTCAGGTTCGATCCCTGGCCTCACTCAGTGGGTGTAAGGGTCCAGCGTGTGGTGTAGGTCGCAGATGTGGCTTGGATCTAGAGTTGCTGTGGCTGTGGTGTAGGCCGGCAGCTGTAGCTCCGATTCACCCCTAGCCTGGGAACCTCCATGTGCCATGGGTGCGGCCCTAAAAAACAAAACAAAACAAAAAAATTTTTTGTATCCTGACCCTCCACTCCTCCTTCCTATTTAGCTTTATGGAATTGGTGTCTGAAAAGTATAGATGTTATGGAAAGAGCCAGGAGAATGAAGAGAAAGGCAGAGAGTCAGGCTTTGTTATCATAGGGCAAGGGTTCAGAGAGCTCTTAGGCTCCTTTCTAGGTGATTTTAACCTCAACATCCTATACCCTGGACTCATTTCCTCATGCACGAAGTGGGAGAACAGTGTCTGCCTTGCAGATTGTTGGGAATATTAAATAAGGCTATGTCATGAAATATCTTTAGGTGCTTTATCGTGGAAAGTAAGCGCTTTCTTCAAATGTTTGTTTCCTTAGCCTAGAGACTTAAGGCAACCAAGAGAAAGACCAAGATTTATAGGAAAGGAGAGAAGAGGATGGTGTAGTTAGGGTAGAAATCAATACACAGTCTGTGGACAAAGAGAATTCCTGTTGATCTAATAACAAAAAATATTTGCAAGGCTGACAGAACAAAAGAAATTCTGTTTGCTTCTCTCTGTACCATTTTGTAGTTTATTGTAGAATAGTGTCAACAAGAAACAGTCCTGTTTTTTGAGGAGGAGTGGGAAGATAGACATATAAAAGGTGTTTGATTTCAAAAGGTTGTTATGGCTGTGTATCTTGTATCATTCTTCACACGTACCAGTGTTACCTGAATATAGATCAGGAGCAGGAGCATTGAGCCCTGTTTCAAACGCAGCTGTTTTTTTTTAGGGGGGGGGGTTAATGATTTTAATTTTTTTCCCATTATAGCTGGTTTAGAGTGTTCTGTCAGTTTTCTACTGTACAGCAAGGTGACCTAGTCACACATACATATATACATTCTTTCTTCTCACATTATCATGCGCCATCACAAATGACCAGACACAGTTCCCAGTGCTACACAGCAGGTTCTCATTGCTAATCCATTCCAAAGGCAATAGTTTGCATCTATTAACCCCAAATTCCCAGTCCATCCCACTCCCTCCCCTTGGCAACCACAAGTCTCTTCTACATGGCTATGATTTTCTTTTTGGTGGAAAGGTTCATTTGTGCCATGTATTAGATTCCAGATGTAAGTGATATCATATGGTATTTGTCTTTCTCTTTCTGACCTATTTCATTCAATATGAGAGTCTAGTTCTATCCATGTTGCTAAAAATGGCATTATTTTGTTCTTTTTCATGGCTGAGTAGTGTTCCTACACACACACACACACACACACACACACCACATCTTCTCAATCCATTCATATGTCGATGGACATTTAGGTTGTTTCCGTGTCTTGGCTGTTGTGAATAGTGCTGCAGTGAACATACAGGTGCATATGTCTTTTTCAAGGAAAGTTTTGTCTGGATATATGCCCAAGAGTGGGATTGCTGGGTCATATGATAGTTCTATATATAGTTTTCTGAGGTACCTCCATACTGTTTGCCAAGTGGTTTTACCAATTTACATTCCCACCAACAGTGTGGGAGGGTTCCCTTTTCTCCACACCCCCTCAAGTATTTGTTATTTGTGGACTCATTTTTTTTTTTGTCTTTTGTCTTTTTAGGGCCGCACTAGTGGCATGTGGAGGTTCCCAGGCTAGGGGTCTAATTGGAGCTGTAGCCGCTGGTCTACACCACAGCCACAGCAACACCAGATCCGAGCCGCATCTCCGACCTGCACCACAGGTCATGGCAACACAGGATCCTTAACCCATTGAGCAAGGCCAGAGACGGAACCCGCAATCTCATGGTTCCTAGTTGGATTTGTTTCCACTGTGCCACAATGGGAACTCCCATTTGTGGTCTTATGAATGATGGCCATTCTGACTGGTGTGAGGTGGTACCTCATAGTAGTTTTGATTTGTGTTTCTCTAATAATCAGTGATGTTGAGCATTTTTTGTTGTTTGTTTATTTTGGAGATTAAACCCTTGTCAGCTGCATTGTTTGAAACTATTTTCTCCCATTCTGTAAGTTGTCTTTTTGGGGTTTTTTTGTTTGTTTGTTTTTTATGGTTTCCTTTGCTGTGCAAAAGCTTG
This sequence comes from Phacochoerus africanus, assembly GCF_016906955.1. NCBI lineage: Eukaryota > Metazoa > Chordata > Mammalia > Artiodactyla > Suidae > Phacochoerus > Phacochoerus africanus. The sequence continues at coordinate 94,160,988 of NC_062550.1, forward strand.
TCACTTTGTTTAGGGGCCGTTGGTTTATTTTTGCTTTTATTTCTCTTGCCTTGGGAGACTGACCTAAGAAAACATTTGTAAGGTTGATATCAGAGGACCAGCTCTGTTTTTACTGTCTTTCTGATTTGGGGCAAGTTGCTAACCTCAAAATTGCAGTAGCTGCTTCTTTATAGGCTGACATAAGGATTATGTAGGATAATGCATGTAAAGTACATAGTATACCCTAGATAAGCGCTGATTATTATTATTGATAACTTTGCTCAATTACAATAATAATAGCACTTTTCATGGGCTAGGAATTCAGTCACAGCCAGGAATCTGGTAATATCTTAAATTGCTCAACAAACAATAATGAGACACCAAAAACCTAAGTTCCTTCTTGCAGATCTCTGCTGAAAGACTTCCTCATATCCTTTCAGGGTACTTTCAGCAGTGCAAATATTGTGGTGTCTTCTCAGGCCAAATTGACTTCCCTTTGCACTTAAATTGCGTTTTTAGGGAACAGTTGAGAGCCCGCCAGTACTTTGAACTGGAGACTCCAGCAAGCCAGAATCTCTGCAATGATTCACAGAATAGATTTCACTACAGAGAACAGCACTAATTGACCATAATTTCAATCCCCTTACTTCCTGTTCCTCACCTTTTCCCGAAAAGCTTCCATTTGCAATCAAACTCAGTTTTGTTTAGTAATCAGAAATCTTTTGTCAAATAAAAGCATAGGACCATATGGCTTCACAGGTGAATTCTCTCAAACATTTAAAGAATTAATTCCAGTCTTTAACAGACTCTTCCAAAAAAACTGAAGAAGGAACACTTCCAAGTTCATTTTACGGGCCCCCCATCACCCATGTACTAAGGCCGAAGACACTATAAGAAAGGAAAATTACAGGCCAATATCCCTGAATAACATAGATGAAAAAATACTCAACAAAGTACCAGCAAATTAGATTCAAGGGCTTGTTAAAAGGATCATTCACCATGATCAAGTAGAGTTCCCCCTGGGATGCAGGGATGGTTCAAGATACACAAATCAATAAATCTGACACATCGCATTAACAGAACAAAGGGTGAAAATTGTATGATCATTTCAATGGACGCAGAAAAAGCATTTGACAGAATTTAACATTCTTTAGTGATTAACAGCTCTCAGCAGATGAGGTTTAGAAGAAATGTTTCTCAACATAGCGAAGGTCATCTATGATAAGCCCACAGCTAACATCATACTCAATGGTGAAAGTTTAAACCTTCCCCTCTAAGGTCGGGAATAGGACAAGGATGCTCACTCTCACCATTTCTACTCAGCATAGTTCTGGAAGTCCTAGCCATAGTAGTTAAGTGAGAAAAAGAACCAAAAGGCACCCAAACTAGTAGGAAGAAGTAAAAATATCTCTGTTTGCAGATGACGTGATTTTATATATAGGAAATCCTAGGTTCCACTAAAAATGTTAGAACTAATAAATGAATTCAGTAAAGTTGCAGGATACAAAATCAGCATACATTAATCAGTTGTGTTTCTGTATACTCAAAAAGTATCTGAAAGAGATATTGAGAAAGCAGTTAAACAAAATACTTAGGGATGCAGTTAACCAAGGAGATGAAAGATCTGTACACCGAAAACTATTGGACATTGATGAAGGGGCTTGAAGAGTATACTAATAAATGGACAGCTATTGTGCTCTCAGATTCAAAGTATTGATATTGTGAAAGTATCCACACTGCCCACAATGATCTACACATTTAGTGCAATTCCTATCAAAATTCCAGCGGCGTTTTTCACAGAAATGGGAAAAACTACCCTAAATGTGTGTGGAACCACAGAAGATCCTGACTAGCCAAAACAATCCTGACAAAGACGAACAAAGCTGGAGGCCTCACACTTCCTGATTTCAAGCTGTATTCTAAAGTATAGTAAAGAAAGCAGTATGGTACTGGTATAAAAACAAGCACATAGACCAAACACATGCACATGTAGTCAACTAATTTTTTGACAATGGCAACAAAAAGACACAGTGGGCAAAGGATAGTCTCTTCAATAAATGACACTGGAAAAACTGGATATCCATATTCTCAAGAATGAAAATGGATCCCTATCTTATACTACTTATAAAAATCAGCTCAAAATGGGTCAAAGACTTAAATAACAGACCTGAGACCATAAAACTCCTAGAAGAAAACATAGGAAAAAGGATTATTGACATTAGTCTTTGCAATGATTTCTTAAATAAGACACCCGAAGCACAGGGAACAAAAGCTAAAATAAGCAAGTGGGTCTAACTCAGACTAAAGGGCGTCTGTCCAGGAAAGGAAATAATTAATTGAAAATACAGCATAAATAATGGGAGAAAATAATGGCAAACCATGTATCTTTTAAGGGGTGGATATCCAAAATATGTTTAAAAACTCATATGATTCAGCAAAATAAGCAAATAATGCAATTAAAATGGACAAAGAACCTGAATAGACTTTTTTCCAAAGAAGACACATAGATGGCCAGTAGGTCTATGAAAAGGTGCTCAGCACCACTCATCATCTCCAAAGTCCCAATCAAACCCATAATAAGATAGCACTTCATACCTGTTAGGATGGCTATTATCAAAAAGATAAGAGATAGCAAATGTTTGCAAGGACGTGGAGAAAAGGGAATCCTTGCATACTGTTAATGAGAATGTAAATTGGTAACACCATTATGGAAAACAGTGTGGTGGTTCCTTAGAAAATTAAAAAGTTAGCTACCACATGATCTGGCAATTCCATTCCTGAATGTGTATCTGAAGAAACTGAAATCAGCATCTTGAAGAGCTTCCTGCACATCTGTGTTCATTGAGGAATTATTCACAACAGATAAGATATGGAGACAACCTAAGTGTCCTTCAGTGGCTGAGTGGATAAGGAGAATACTGCCCAGCCATAGAGAGAACAAAATCCTGGCATTTGTGATAATATGGATGAAACTGGAGGGCATTTTGCTAAGGGAGATAAGCCAGGCACAGAAAGACAAATACTGTATGGTATCCCTTATATGTGGAAGGAAAAATTCACCTTCCTAGAAACAGAGAGTAGTATGGTGGTTGCCGCAGGCTGGGTTAGGGGCAGAAGGAGAAAAAAGGGGATATAGGTTAAAACACACTTGCTCTTAGAAGAAGAATGAGTTCCAGGGACCCAGTGTGTAGCATGGTGACTATAGTTAGTAGTACCTTAGGTATGTATTATGCACTTGAAAGTTGCTGAGCGTGGATCTTAGCCTTCTCCCAACAACAACAAAAAGGTGGTTTAGGTGAAGTGATGGATGTTAATTATCCTGATCCTGGGAATCATTCCACAGTGTACGTGTGTATCAAATCATCACGTTGTACACTTCAAAATATCACAGTTATCCTTGTCAGTTATTCCTCAATAAAGTTAAAAATGAAGCAAAAAATTCCCCAAACACTGTTATGTTCTCCTTCCGACCATTCTTGTGGAATCGAGCATTTCTACAGATATACCAGTGTTACGTGGATCAGGTATCTTCAAAGTGTGGTCTCGAGACCGGCAACATTAGCATCACCTGGGAACTTGTCAGGAATGTACATTCTTGGGCTCCCCCACAACCTACCAGTTCAGAAACTCTGAGGTGGTTGGAGCTCAGCAGTTTGTGTTTTAACAAGCCCTTCTTGCGATTCTGATACTTGTTTAAGTTTGAGAACTCCTTTCAGCCTCAAAAATAGGTCCCTTCTGTATCATGGAGATACTTTGGTGCTTGTTTTCAAGGACCCAGCTATTGGGATCAGATGCATGATGTTTTTCTTGATGGTCTTCTTGTCTTTATTTTGTCATATCATCTCTTATTTTTCCTGTAGTGAGAGCAACAGGCTTTGGAATCCTTACAACCAAATCCAGCTGTCTTACTCTGCCTGAACATGTATAAATATATTTGACTTATTTCCTTTTATTACTCATTATTAAAAACTGTGAGGTTGAAAATTTTAACTGAATTTTCCCTTTAAAATAATTAACAGTAATGTTCTGTTTTATTCCCTAATGTTTCTTTTCTGTGTGTGTGTGTGTTTCTCTTCAGGAAACAAAACAGTATGTCTTTGTCAGCTTTAATCCTGAGGTTGAAAAGTGAGACCTGGTTGTGGATTTTTGCATGGTATGTGTATGACCGTAGTAATGATTGCTTCAAGTGTTATGGCATTAGTAACACCAATGACAAAACTAATACATTAAATGAGGCTACTATGCTGTATAACTTACAAAGCACTGTCACATGCATTTTCCTATTTAATGCTTACTTTTACTATAGGTACTGTTTTTGTTTTAAAAATGGGGAAACAGGTTCAGAGGGTTACATTTTCATTGTTGAGCATCATGTGAGGTTTTTTTTTGGGGGGTTATAGATTTTAAGAAAACTTGTGATTTTAAGAGAACCTTCTCTTGGAATAACAATAACAAGAGAGTTCCTGTTGTGGCTCAGTGGTAATGAACTGGTCTAGGAACCATGAGTAGTGGGTTTGATCCCTGACTCCGCTCAGTGGGTTAAGGATCCAGCATTGCTGTGAGCTGAGGTATGGGTCACAGACACAGCTCGGATCTAGGGTTGCTGTGGCTGTGGTGTAGGCTGGCAGCTGAAGCTCTGATTGGACCCCTAGCCTGGAAACTTCCATATGCTGTGGGTTCAGCCCTAAAAAAAGAAAAAAAGAACAGTAACTCGTAAAGCATATTGGGTACTATCTATGTGCCAGGCAGCATGATAGGTTCTGTTTTGCTTGACCCATGAAACAGCTCAATGAGGTAGAAGATACTCACACTCCCATTGTACAAATGGGAAAACAGTCTTACAAAGGTTAAATAACTTACCTATATCATATATAGTATTAAGGAGCTAGAATTCACATCCAGATTTGTTTTAATTTGGAAGCATTTGTCGTTAGCCTATTACAGGATGCCTGGAGATGATCATCTGAGCAGTATCTTAACCTCTCAGAGATGGCTAGTTCTAGGAAGGAAATTTCCTCTTTTCACTATTCCTCTCCCACTGAGGAAGAGCCAAAGAGACTTCACCAAAAACTTGACTCCTTTAAGCCAAGGGACATTGCTGTTACGAGATGGGACAAGGAGTTACTCACATCCTGTTTATCATATCACTGCCATTGATGGTTTATTTTCTCAATGCCCATCTCTGTCCAGAAGGGATTTTCAGAAGCTATAAGGGTCCATAAGAGATCTCACATAATCCCATAAGTAGCTCTGTCTAAAAGTAGGAAGGGCAGGCATTTCCTAAGAAGCCCGCTTCCAAGTGGGTTATTATAAGATAATTGGGACATTCTGTTATTCTCACCATACAAGGGGCCAAGTATTGTCCCGGCTTGAGACATCTGCCTGCCTGTCCAGAACAAGAGTAATTTGAAGAAGCACAAACAATTACAAATCGCTTTGCCATTGTTCAAGTGGTACAGAAGTATTAAAAGTAAAAATAAAAGCAAAGTTTTTCTGTAATCATCTGAATGCTTCAGAGGATCAAGCATTGAGTAAAGTTAACGGGGAGAAGATAATAAAAATTCCCCCTTCTGTCCCCTCAACCGAGTATCACTTAGATCCTACTGCAGCAGAAACGAAGTCCACTTTCCTCTTGAGCTTTGTCAAGTCTCTGGTCTTTTAAACTCTGCGTAGGCATCATAGGACTCATTAGGTAAGCATACTATTAGCCATCCTCTGAGTGGGGCTTGACCATCTCCAGTTTCCCTTAAGGGTTGGCCTGTGCTTTCGTAACTAGCAGCTCATCCCCCTTTTTTGGTACCAGTGTGATTCTTTTTTGTTCTTGAGGAGTTACTTGTGCATGAAATAGTTGCATGCCACGATCCTATTAAAAAATCGAAGTTCTTAGGAGATTTCATTGCAAGTTTTTGTTTTTGTGGGAATAGCTTTTTTGAGATATAATTCACATAGCCCATAGTTTACTTAGTGTACAATTCACCCATTTAAGGGGCAAGACCCCTGTTTGTTCCCCTGTAGCATGTGCATTGCCCTTAGATTTTCCTCCTGTCCTTAATTCCTTCCACAAATGTTTACTGAGAAGCACTCGTGGGCCAGGAATTGGGCGAAATGGTGCATCCTTAGTAGTAAATAAAATGGGGTGGTCGCTGCTTTCATGGAGGCGTTAGTCTAGGGACAGAGCTCTCAGAGCCCAAATGAGCTTATATATAAAACAGCTATAAATTGTTAGAAGTGCTGTGTAGGAAACATAAGATGCTAAGAGAGGAAATAGTGAGTTGGACTTGGAGGAATCTCAAGTAGATGAGGAGAAAAAGGACTCACGCGGGACTGGGCCTCTGAGCTGGGAAAGATCTTGGCATGTGCTGGTCATGTGCCGGGCACGGAGGCGGCGGGGTGAAGTTTACTGAACCAGACTGGGGGAGGGAGCTGCCGTGCGATGAGGCTGGAGGGGAAGGCAGAAGCCCGCACATGTGGTTAAGAGCACATGTTCTCTGCTGTTGGAAGGAATGAACATGGGACTTAGCATAATCCAGTTCCTGATTTGTAGGTTAATGTCAGAGTGCTGTGCTTCAACCTCGGACAAATGTCAGTCTGTGAATTTGCAAAACCGCCACCCCTATAGCCCCATCCTTCTTCCTCCCCTAGTGAGATGGTCTGGAAGGTACAGACCTCTGCAGGGCTTGCTCATGCTGTTCTAGAACATAGTGTGAACAGTGTTCACTGGAGTTGGACAGAGAGGATGGAGTGGCTTCATGTTATCTCAAGATTAAGCTACTCTAACAGGCCGTTTCATATCTGGCCCAGTTCACATGGAGCCAGAGATTACCCTCTATTGGACTAAGTCCATTTCCATATGGTTATATAACAGTTACAATTATTGAATCAAATGAAAATATTTAGTTGGTTCTTAATGACATACTTGATCTGACTGAGTCAGATTTATATAGGCTAATTTCCCAGGCTGCCAGATAATTCTTCTAGATCTTAATGGGTCACATGATGATGCAGGGGTTCTTATTAAAACACACATTCACACACACACACATGCACACAGACGCCTAAACAACCATATAAACTTCCCTAAACTCAGCCATTAATATTTCATAGAAGGTTCAAATGAAGAAGGGTACTTTTGGCAGCCTATTCCAGAAGGTACTCACGTATGTGTATATTAATTTTGCAAATTTAAATTTGTCATGTGAGAATAAATTACACAGAAAAATTCCAAAATCCTCTCAGCATCTCTTGCATTTAAAAAGACCTGTTAGGGAGTTCCCATCGTGGCGCAGTGGTTAACGAATCCGACTAGGAACCATGAGGTTGTGGGTTCGGTCCCTGCCCTTGCTCAGTGGGTTAACGATCCAGCGTTGCCGTGAGCTGTGGTGTAGGTTGCAGATGCGGCTCGGATCCCGCGTTGCTGTGGCTCTGGCGTAGGCCGGTGGCTACAGCTCCAATTGGACCCCTAGCCTGGGAACCTCCATATGCCATGGGAGCGGCCTGAAGAAATAGCAAAAAGACAAATAAATAAATAAATAAATAAGACCTGTTAGTGAGCTTCGACATGCATCGCTGAGGGTGAAGAAATCACACACTTGTGATTGAACAGATCATCTGTGGGTTCCTCTGGGCCTGCAGTTCAAAGGCAAGGACAGCTGGCCTGCTCACAGCCACCTGCTGAGGATCACTCGTGGATACGCACAGTAATGAGAGCTGTGTGTGTCTTCCGGAGCCCTTCCTAGACACTAAATACAGTGCTAAGTTTTTTTCATGTGTTATTTCACTTAATCCTCACAACAACCCAGTGAGATAGATAGCACTTCCCTTTTATAGAGAAGGCATTAAGGAATTTGCCCAGAGTCCCGCAGCTGGTCAGTGACAGAGCTGTGATTGGAACCCAGACATTAGAGATGGGCGCTTGCCCTCATGTTCTGTGCCATGTCCCTCTCCACGCTGCTTGTCTCCCTCAGCTACAGCTTTCTGGGAGAGCAGGGATTGCCTGAAGCAAGGGTAGGAATCCATAGCCCAGCGAGCAGTCCGTGGCAGAGTCTGATAGGAACAACTGTGAAAAATTGAATCAGGGGTTATTCACCAGGCTGTCAGGTTTCTTCTGGTGCATGTGAACTGAGGAGTAGAGTAGGGTATTATAGAAGGAAGGGGCCGACACCAAAAGCCCCTGTGGAGAGAACTCAAGTAAACTGAGGCCATAGGGCCATAAAGGTCTAGAGATGTTGTGAGTGAACCAAAGCAGTGACTAGGCAGAAGTATTAGTAAGCAGAGGGGAGGTCCCCTCGTGGCTCAGTAGTTAATGAATCCGACTAGGAACCATGAGGTTGTGGGTTCGATCCCTGGCCTTGCTCAGTGGGTTAAGGATCTGGCTTTGCCGTGGGTTGTGGTGTAGGTCGCAGACGTGGCTCGGATCCCGCATTGCTGTGGCTCTGGTGTAGGCTGGCGGCTACAGCTCCGATTCGACCTCTAGCCTGGGAACCTCCATGTGTCTCGGGAACAACGGCCCAAGAAATGGCAAAAAAAGACAAAAAAAAAAGAAGCATAGGTGTGAAGTGGGGAAAGACGCAGAGTGGAGAACAAATTAGACAGTCAAGAAGTAGAAAGATGATGTGACTGAGCGCCTCAGTGAGCCCTGATGGCCAAGAAGACAGAGACTGCATCCAGGGCCGTGGCCTGATGCCCAGGGATGCTCAGCAAGTGCTGAAGGGTTGAGTAGGGAAGGAAGATGCCTCCCAGGAGGGTGGCTGGGTCCTGCTGGTCTCAGCACACCTGAGGGTCATGCAAGAACGCTTACTGCAGAGAAGCTGAGACCTCTCAGCCTCTGGAGCTAAATGGCTTTCAGGGGATACGTCTCTCTCTTCTGTGGCTCCTTTTTTTCCCACTTCTTCTTTATTGTCAAGAGTCCTGTTTTGTTAAAACCTCATTTCCATTTTTCCATTTGTTGGCATTTCTTCAAGCTAGTTTTTTTTTGTGTATTTTTTTTTAGGGCTGCACCCATGACATGTGGAAGTTCCATATAGCTCCAATCAGAGCTATAGCTGCCGGCCTACACCACAGCCACAGCAACGCTGGATCCTTTAACCCACTGAGCAGGGCCAGGGATTGAACCAGCCTCCTCATGGATACTAATCAGGTTAATTACCGCTGAGCCAGGACAGGAACTCCAAGGGAATCATTTCTTTACATCTTCACATTTTTCTTTTCCTCCCATTGGGGATAGGAAGACGACCAGTCAATTCCACCTGAGAGTGATAGCTTTTTAAAATCAAAGCATGTAAAGTTAAGGTTTGTCTAGATTTCTTAACATCTTAAGTGTAACAAATTTCAAATTACTTTTTCATGATGAAAGATGTTTTGTTTTCTTTTGTAAAAATTCAAGATTGATCATGCATTTGCATGGATAATCTAGATGACTTCTTATTTACCAGAATAATTTATAAAATCTATTTCAGATATTATTGTCCGTCTCTTCAAGAATGGAGCTCAAGGCCAGTTTTTGTTTTGTTTTGTTTTTTCTTTTTTCGGGCTGCACCCGAGACGAAGTTCCCAGGCTAGGGGTCAAATCAGAGCTACAGCTGCTGACCCACACAACAGCCACAGCAACAGCAACATAGAATCTGAGCCATGTCTGTGACTTACACCACAGCTCACGGCAATGCCAGATCCTTAACCCACTGAATGAGGCCAGGGATCGAACCCACATCCTCATGCATGCTAATTGGGATTGTTAACCTCTGACGGGAACTCCAAGGCCAGTTTTATTTATTTATTTAATAATGATTTTTATTTTTTCCATTATAGCTGGTTTACAGTGTTCTGTCAATTTTCTGCTGTACAGCATGGTGACCCAGTCACACATGCATGTGTACATTCTTTTTTCTCACATTATCATGCTCCATTACAAGTGATTAGACATAGATCCCAGTGCTGTACAGCAGGAGCCCATTGCTTATCCATTCCAAACAAGGCTAGTTTTGTTTGTTTGTTTTTTATTTGTTTGTCTTTTTGCCTTTTCTAGGGCCACTCCTGCAGCATATGGAGGTTCCCAGGCTGGGGGTCTAATTGGAGCTGTAGCCACCGGCCTATGCCACAGCCACAGCAATGCAGGATCCGAGCCACATATGCAGCCTACACCACAGCTCAAGGCAATGCGGAAACATTAACCCACTGAGAAAGGCCAGGGATCGAACCCACAGCCTCATGGTTCCTAGTCAGGTTCGTTAACCGCTGAGCCACGACAGGAGCTCCCAAGGCCAGTTTTATATAAAAGCTTACATCCTTCAGTTTGCTCCCTGGTACCCAGTCTTGAACATGTATTGAAAGGATCAGTTAAGTACTGTCGAGGGGGTGGGTAGGGGGCACAAGATTTTGATTCATTAGTACAGATTTCTAATCCCACTTGTGCCACTTTTCTGTAGTGATCTCAAGCAAATCACTTAATTCCTTAGAGCATCAGTTTTCTCATAGGCTGACTGGTGTACATAATAGTAAATGTAGTAATAACTAACATGATGTGTGTTAAATTTTGTTTTTGATTTAGTAGCAATTTTGATAATGACCTCTATTTGAAAGCACTGATGTAATGATTATGTTGTTTCAGATTTCCCCTTAATGCTGATTATTGACTATATAAGCTGCATTATTAGTATTTGCCATGCACATCTTTTTACTGGCTGGGTGACTTTGGGTAAGTCATTTAATATCCTTATCATTGTTCTTAGGGTGAGGACCAGAGTCTTGAGGATGGCTTGTCTCTCTACCTCAAGCCCACTTCCTTCCCTTGCTGTCAAACCTCTAGTCACACTGGCCTTCTTTCAGGTTGAAAGGAAGCCACTTTCCTTTGTACCCGAGAGCCTTGCATGTGTTGTTTCTCTGCTCGAAGGACAATCTTTTTCCAATGCTCTCCTCTCTTAGTTAATAGCTGTAAGTCTCGGTTCAGATGCCACATGCCTGGGGCAGTCCTAGCCACCTATGGAATTGGCTCTGGTCTACTGCCATGGGTGTCTCTACCAACTCTATACTTCTTCCTTGTGCTCTGCTCCGCATATTATTGGTGGAACAATTGCAGTGTCTTCCTGAAAGCAGAGGCTGTATGTGTTGCTTTCATTAGGAGCCTAACATAAAACTCAGTCCCTGGCATATGATAGACCCTTGATGAGTATTTGTTGACTGGCTAAAGGGAACATAACTTGATTACAATCAATAAAATCCATAATGCAAAGTAAGCATATTTACTTAGTCAAAGAAAATTAATAACGTACTTAACAGCTGTCTCAGGTACTAAAGAGAGTGATCAAATGCATAAAATAATTTATGTATTGGTTATAAAGGAATTGTGTTTGTCTTCAAGTATATATAATTTACAGGCTAACAAAGTACTGAAGAAATACAAATATAAAAAGGCAAGATTAGGTAAAAAGACAAAATAAATATTTACACTACAGGGTCCCACAGGGTTATTAAAATGAAGTCGTAGTCGTAAATGTGATTCTCTGCTTGCCAGGGGCCAAAACAGAAATGAAAATATGATCTATTATGTGATGGTCATTGACCTAAGGGGAAAACACTCGAGTCTTCTGGGAAAAATAAAGCTGTTCATGGCACTTTTTTTTTTCTGGAAAAAATTTCTTCGAAGAGGTAGAACTCATTTTTTCTGTGGCTCCTTGAGAAGCTTGGCAACCCTCCAAAATGTGCAGCATTAGAAGGTCAGAGGTTCTGTTCCCAGATCTCTCCCCTCTTCTCTCTTTTTCCCATCTCTTCCCTTGCCTCCTCGCATTTCCTCCTTTTTTCTCATGAAATTTCTGTCTCATTGCAATTAAACAATAAGCTTCAAGTGTGGTTTTTTTCCCAGACCTGGGCTAGTGATGGGGGGATGTGTAAATGTGGCAGGTCTAAACCAGCGGTGTAAGTAGTGAAAACATCCCAAGGCCCCAGCTCTAGCGCTCACTCCACACTCACCTGGACTGAATCACTTCATCTCCCCGTGGCTTGTGTTTTGTGTCTACACGGGGCTGCTGATGCCTCCTTCAAAGGGCAGCTGAGAAGCTGAATGAGAGAACACCCAGGTCTATGGTTGGCCGAGCCTATGTTCCATAAATGTCTCTTCCTCTCTCTCAGAACCAGCATAAGGATCACTGGTGTTATTATGTGTATTTGAAAAACTCAATACATGCACATGTGTGTATATTCTAGAGGCCCAAGGAGAGGAGAGACCCACTCTTCTAGCTTAACAGCAAGGGAAGAGAGTTTCACATACTGCTCTTTACTGATGATCTCCTCTAAGTGCTATTTTTTAAATATATTTTATTTTTTACCTAAGCAAGAAAACAAAAGCCTCTAATCTTTTCATTTTATTTATGTGTGGGTGTGTGTGTGTGTATACACATACCTACATTTATATGTTATTTAGAAGTATGTATGTATGGGAGTTCCCGTTGTGGCTCATCAGTATGAACCTGACTAGTATCCATGAAGACGGAGGTTTGATCCCTGGCCTCGCTCAGTGGGTTAAGAATCCAGCATTGCTGTGAGCTGTGGTGTAGGCCGGCAGCTGCAGCTCTGATTGGACCCCTAGCCTGAGAACCTCCATATGCGGGTGTGGTTCTAGAAAACAAAACAAAACAAACAAAAGTGTATGTGTATGTATTTTTTAAAATCTTTATTTCTACAAAATAATGACATTGTGTCAGTGGTACATGCAAGTCAAAACAAAACAGGAAGTTGTGGGACCAGCTGTTTGCTTGACCGAGGGTCAGGAATGACTTAAAAATTGAGTTTAAATTGGGGTTTCCTGCATTTGCCACCTTTTTACTAAAAAACTGGACTCTGACTTAGCGGAACTGAATCACTGCCAGAGATTTCTCTCTCTCTCTTTTTTTTTGCAAGTAAAACACTTTATTATTTCCACCAATAATAATAATACCCTCTAAAAGGCAATGCTAATAGTCATTGTGTACCTATTGGACACTAATCATACTCCTTCTCTGCCAATCAGAGATTTCTCTTTCTTTAGAATTCTCAGAATGTTTATTTGATCTCTCTTGCTACATTTCTGTATTAAAAAAAAAAGAAGTCAGTCTAGATTATGAAGTCTGTGATCCCTGAGCAAGTTCTTCTTGTCTTTCTAACTTATTCAAACCAGATTTTTCCGTTCGGGAAGGTCATGAGGAATGTGCAGTTTCTATAGGAGCCACCTCCGTTATGATGGTTTCTATGACAAAGCCTTGGGGTTGACAAAGTATATTGCCTGCTGGTGACTGTCACAGTCTACAAAGGGACATGATTATTTGCACAGTGAATTCCTCTAGTTTTTCTTCCCCTGAAAGAAAATATCCTGGTAGCCCACCAAATCTAAAATGGGATGCTCTGTATGTGTCTCATTATGGTTTTGTGGACAAAGAAACTAAAAACAATGGTAGTTTAAAAATAAAATTGCTTTGTTTCCTCCGGCTGTATCAGAAACATAGACTCTTTCACCAGGAGAAGAGGGTACTAATTGTGTGGTTGTAACACACTAGCAACCATGTCTCTTGCACTGAGCATTATAATTGGTAAAGGCTGAGTGGAGTTATACACATGCATCCAGGATATTTATCTATTAAGGATATTTATATTTAGCAATCTATGGATATCATTCAGAAGGGTTTTAATCATCAGTATCCATCCAGAAGTAATATTGTCTTGACTGGAAGGCCATTCTGTTTTGAACATCTGGCATTTCACTGGTTTCAGCAATTTACTATCTTTACATTTTCTAAACTTGGAATAGTAACCCCACAGGCAGCCAAAAAAAGGCAGTCCTTTGTGGCCTCTGAAATTCTATTGCACAATTTTGCACTGGGGCTGGCAAAACATTTCCAGCACTGTGAAGCTAGCATAATAATTGACTATAGTTTCTATGTAGTGTCTATATAACATGTAATAAAAATGAACACACCATCTTCCCCTCATTGAGTACTTAACTGTGTTCAGTACACCTCAAAGTCATTTGCCTGTGTTATCTCATTTAAATCAGAGTTGGTATTATTATCATTCCCATTTTATAGAAAATAAACAGGTTCTAAAGCCTAAGTGACAGCTGGTGTGTCTCTTGGAGCACACACTCTGATCCAGGAGTCTCTGACTATGGATTCATTCCTCTAAATTGCCATGTATATTGCTCCTCAAATGTCTGGTTAATAGTTACTAAATTATGGGTAGGACAGACAAATGAAGACTCGTTTGTGGTCCTAACTCTCCAGCTTATTTCCTGTTTGACCTTGGCCCTGTTATTTCTTCTTTGACCTTGGTTTCCTTATCAGTCAAATATAAAGAGCTGAACTGGATGGTTGAGGGGATTCCCTGTATCATCCTATTGTAAGGGTCTGTGATTAGTGTGAATTGTTGGGCGGTCTGGCTGGTCTGAGTAAGCAGTGACTGTGTGATCTGCTCACAGCCCTGCATTTTATAAAGGGGAGTCGCTTCACCAGAACACAGGTCTTGATTATATGGTAGAAAGTACCCTGGAGTAGACATCTGGTGACCTTCTGGAGGGAGGTCAGAAGATCTGGGTAGTAACCTGTGCTGTAGCCTAAATATTTGTATCCTCCAAAATTCATGTTGAAACCTAACTCCCAAAACAGTGGTATTAGGAAGTGGGGCCTTTGGAAGATTATTAGGTCATGATGATAGTGCCCTCATAAATGAGATCAGTGCCTTAGAAAAGAGATCCCAGAGGAGTTTCCATTGTGGCTCAGTGGTAATGAACCTGACTAGTATCCATGAGGACATGGGTCCAATCCCTAGCCTTGCTCAGTAGGTCTGGCACTGCCATGAGGTGCGGTGTGGGTCGCAGACATGACTCAGATCCTGCATTCCTGTGGCCATGGTGTAGGCCAGTAGCCACAGTTCTGATTTGACCCCTAGCCTGGGAACTTCCATATGCCCAGGTGCAGCCCTAAAAAGCAAAAAAATAAATAAATAAAAATAAAAAGGAGGGGGGGTCCCAGAGAGCTTCCTCACTCCTTCTGCATTGAAGTTATTGAGGTTTTAACATAAAGACAACCATCTATGAATCAGGAGTGGACTCTCACCAGACACCAAATATGCGGCCTCCTTCATCTTGGACCTTTAGCTCCTAGAACTGTAAGAAATAAAATTCTACTGTTTATAGGCCGCCCAGTCTATGGTAATAACAGCCCGAACTGACCAAGACAACCTGTTTTATTCCAGTTATAAAGCAAATTAGTCACAGGGATGTAATATACAGCATAGGGAACATAGTCAATAATATTTTAATAACTTTGTACAGGAACAGATGATAACTTGATTCATAATGGTAATCATTTTGTAACGTATAAAAATACTGAATCACTGTGTTGTACACCTGACACCAATATAATAGTGTAAGTCAACTATATTGCAATATAAGTTTTTTTTTAAAGATACCTTACTAGCTACATAAGCTTTATCAGGCAATATAGCAATTCTGAATTTTGGTTTTCTCACCTGAGACGTAACAGTGTCTAACTCATACTCAGTGTTTTAGGATTTAAAAAATGTATGTGAGGAGTTCCCTGATGGCCTCATGCTTAAGGATTTGGCCTTGTCACTTAAATCCCTGACCCTGGAACTTCTGCATACTGCATGTGTAGCAAAAAAAAAAAAAAAAAAAAGTATGTGAAAGCCTTTGTACATTCAAGGATGTGATTATTAGTAGAATTCTTGAAAGAATATTGATACATAGTAGCAAAGAATAAGAAATGAATTTAGACCCACCAACTTTGCATCATGTCATAGTGTATGGGCTGAATTATGTCCTCTCAAAATTCATATGTTCCTGTGGCACAGTGAGTTAAGGACCTGCTGTTGGGACTGCTGTGGCTCAAGTCACTGTTGTGGCTTCTCGACCCTCGCCTGGAAACTACCACATGTTGCAGGCATGGCCAAAAAAAAAAGAAGTTCATATGTTTAAGTTCTAACCTCTAATACCTCATCAGAGTGGGATTGTATTAGGAGATAAGGCCTTTAAAAAAGTAATTAAGGTAAAATGGGCTGTCTGGGTGGGCCCTCGTCCAGTGTGACTGAGACCCTTATAGAAGAGGAGAATATGACACATACGTGTGAGTACACACTAAGGAAGGACGTGTGCAGATGGGGCCAGAAGGTGGCTACGTGTAAGCCAAAGAAAAAAGCCTTCGAAGAAACTAAACCTGCCAGCCAGTCCCAGAACAAGTAATCACAGAAGTCTATTATTTGGCCCGCACTGTGGAAGAGGAGTATTGATTTCTGCTCCTCTGTTCATGTTATAAGATGATTCCCCAAGCCTCCTTGAGTCTACTCTTGGGACCTTTCTCCACAAGCCGGGTGGTGGGTGGGCATTCCACACATGGCTGTGTTGTCTCATTTGTCCCCGCACTGCAGCTGGTCTGATTCTAACGGACTGAGCAGCCGAGGGGCCTCAGTCCTGCTCATGTTCACATCGTCAGCTCCACACACTACCACTCCCGTGCCTGGCTCAGAGTCAGCGCTTCATGAATGTTTGTTGGAAGACAGTGGGCCCGTGCAGTCTGTTTAGGTGTATGACAGAGTATGTTTATGTAATGACACCAAAAATTATAATAAAAAAATGACAACAGCAACAATAGTAATAGTGATTGCTTGCTGAGAACAGAGCCCTTAGCCAACAGAAGCTTATTCCTCGCAGAAAAAACACACTTGGACCATCATCCATTTTAGCCCTTTAATTTTTTCCAGACTGAGTTTGGACCTTTGGATCTGGCATAACAAGTCGATGCTTTCAGCCTGGTAGAGCTGTCTCTTCCCTGAGAGTTCAGTTCTGGCAGCAACCTTCATCTTAATATTTTTAGCAGTGGCTTATGCAATAATTTGAATTTTATTGAACTTTTGCACTTTTTTTTTTTTTTTAGAACAATGTGTGCAATGGGAAAATAAAAGTAGGAGTTCCCATTGTGGTGCAGTGGAAAGGAATCTGATTAGGAACCACGAAGTCGTAGGTTCAATCCCCGGACTTGCTCAGTGGGTTAAGGATCTGGTGTTGCCATGAGCTGTGGTGTAGGTTGCAGACACGGCTCAGATCTGGCATTGCTGTGGCTGTGGTGTAGGCCAGCAGCCGCATCTCCAATTAGATCTCTAGCCTGGGAACCTCTGCATGCCATGGGTGTGGCCCTAAAAAGACAAAAGACAAAAAGAAAAAAGTATAAGCTCACTGATTTGATGATAATTTGATCCCATAAGCTTAATTCAATTTAGAAAAAGATGGAAGTTATTCAGATGTCAAAAACTGAGACAACTTATCCTTAATTGGACATTTATTAATCTTAAGCCAGTCAACTGTGATTTAGTTGCCAAAGGAAAGAACAAAATTATAAAATGTGCAAAATTTTAGAAACCTGTAGCCAAAGATAATGTTTATAGTGGGGTATAGGAGTTCACTGTTGTGGCACAGTGGGTTAAAGAATCTGGTGTTGCCGCAGCTGCAGTGTAGGTTGCAGCTAGGGCTCAGATTCACTTCCTGGCCTAGAAACTGTCATAGTGTGTGCGTGCAGCCATAAAATTAAAAAAAATAAAGTGGGATATAATTAAGAATTTTGTATTTCTTATAGCCCCTGGAACATGGAACCTCATAAAATATGTGATGGCACTGTTCATTTTTCTAAAATTTGAAAATTTTCAGTTATTTAGTATGTAAGAAAATCAGGAACTTCGTTTTGTCACAATGAGTATTTTTGTGTGTATATTATACACACACAAACATCATGGAATATATATTTATATATGTATACAGATACCCCAACATTTTAGTTAATAGCTCATTTTTCCAAGTGTTCAGAAGTCATTTAGGTAAAGATAAATGATAAATCATTTAAGGTAAATGGTAAAAACTGCACAAAATCTACTGACTAGAGGTAGGGCCAACTCTGTAAGCTTTGATAAGCTCTGAAGATATCACTTGCAGGGACTTGAGTTTCTATCAGTGACCCAGAGTCAGAAAGGAAGAGATTAAATGGCATCTATATGTGTGACATGTCTCATAAAAAGGTAGCTATCCAGTGTGGCAAAATAAACTGGAGGGAGAATGAAAATTGGCACTTTGTATCTCTGGAAAACGAAATGCCATGAGCTATCTCATATTCACTTCTTCATTACTTCCTAGATGATACATCGAAACCTACTGTTCCTTAATCTAATAAATATTTATTAAGGGACTACTCTGTGTCAAGCACTGCTCTAGAAGCTAGAGATACAACAGTGAACACAGTAGATACAAATATCTGTCCTTGTGTTGCTCATATTTGAGTTGGGGACAACACAGTGAAAAAAAGAAGTAACATAAAATGTCTGTATAGAACATAGACAGTGTTGAGTGTGCTGTGGAGAGAAATAAGACAAGAAAGGAGGAAGGGGAGTGTGGGGAAAGAGCAGGATTCTAATTTAAGGTAGACTGGCTGGGGACACCCTTAACAAGATGGTGATGTGTGAGGAAGAACTTTAAGGAGTTAAGACAGCAAAGAAGGCTCAAAGAAGGAAGACCGTTCCTGGCCAAGGGGATGGCAAGTGTGGAGTCCCCGAGGCAGGACTATGCCTGGGGCAGTGGGGCAGCAGCGTGCTGGCTAGCAGGGCTTCAGCAGGGAGCTGAGAGGGGAGTAACAGGGAGCTGCTCTGGGGGGAGAAGGGTCTGGCAGCCTAGCCCTTTTGCCTTGTGAGTGTGGGAAGCCAACAGGATTGTCAGTGGAGGGCTGATGTGATCTGACCTGGATTTTTATTTATTTATTTATTTATTTTTTATTTTCCCACTGTACACTATATATATATATATATATATATATATATATATATATATATATGACCTGGATTTTTAAAAGGATGTGCTGGCCAGGGTGTGAACAGACTAAAGGGCAGAGTCTAAGGGAGGAGGATATTGCACTGTTCCAGATTAGACGTGATGGTGACTTGAACTGGGGTCTTAGTGTAGACGTGTCCAGAAGGGTTCATTCAGGCTCAGGTTCTGTTTTGAGGCTACTATTGACAGGATTTGCTCATGGGGTCGGATATGGATTGTTGAGTGAAAGAGATGTGTTAAGGCTGACTGTAGGTTTTTGACCCAAGAAACTGATGGAGTTGCCATTCGTTCAGAGGCTGGAAGACACAGCTTGAGGGGAATGGTTAGGAGTTAGGGGCTGGTATGTGAAGGTTAAGGTGCCTGTTGGAAATTGTGGTGGCTGAAAGGAGTTGATATATGGATACTCAGGCCTGGGGTTCCAGGGAGAGAGCTGGGCTGAAGGTGAGAACTTGGAGATTGTAAAAGAACAAATAGAATTCACAGGTCCAAGAGAGTACTTGGACCATAGGACACTATTAAAAAGTGATTAAGATATAACAGTTCCCTTTAAACAGTGAAAACACAGAAATGGAAATAATCATCAGGATAACACAAATAGTTGAAAGAAGAAAAAGTTAGCGTAAACTGGTATCCTGGGAACTGTGACTATGCAAGTGAACGTGCTCAGTGGAATGGGGTACAGTCAAGTGTGATCGGAATGCTTCAGAAGGAAGATGGGGGTTTCGTCTGACGAGAAGAGAGACATTTTGACAGGAAGAAATGCATAGTGAAATATAATCCAGGCCAAGAGGTGGTTGCTAGTGAAAGCACTAAGAAAGGAAAGCAGGGGCTGTGGTTGGCGAGTAATGAGAAGCAATGTCTTACCCTGATCCTTGTCTCTAATAGACCTTAAATTCCGTATGAGGAGAACTATTCAGGAGTCGTTGTAGTACCATTTACTAAGCTTTTTCTTAAGTAATTATATAACTTACATACTTAAACATAAAACAAATCAGATCCCAAGTGTATAACTCAATGAAATTTTACCACACAAAAATACCTGAGTATCCAACACCCCAGAAGCCTCAGTATTCCATCCTTGCACACAAAGGAAACCATTGCGACTTCAGCACCATAGATTAGTAATGCCTGATCAAACTCTATGTAAATAGACTCAAAACATATTACTCTTTTGTGTCTAGCTTTTTTCAATCATTATGTTTGTGAAGTTTATATATATTGTTGCTAGTAGCAGTAATTTGATACTCTTCTGTAAATAATACTCTTTATTTTTTGAATTTGCCATTGAACATTTGGGTTGTTTTCAAGTTTTGGCTACATATACATATGTTTTGGCTGTATATATGTATGCATGCCTGTTGGTGAACACATGCAGTTGTGTTGGGCATTTGCTTGAGAATAGAATTGTTGAAATACACATAATATAAACACTTAGCTTTTGTAGGTAATACCATACAGTTTTCCAAAATGGTTTTACCAGCTGTCAGTAAACTCCCACTTGAGTGCATGACAGTTGCAGTTTCTTCACATTCTTGTCAACATTTGAAATTGTCAGGCTTTATGTTTTAAGCCATTCTGGTATGCACAGTTGTAAGTTGTTACGATTTTGATTTACATTTTCCTGATGACTAATATTTAGCACCTTTTATATGTTTAATTATATTTGAATATTTTACTTGCACAGTGCTTATTCAAGTCTTTTGCCCATTTTTTTCTTTTTTAAATTTTTAATTTATTTTTATTATTTTAATTTTGTTTTATATAATTATTTTTATTTTTTTTCCATCATAGCTGCTTTACAGTGTTCTGTCAGTTTTCTGCTATACAACATGGTGACCCTTTACACATACATGTATACATTCTTTTTTCTCACATTATCGTGCTCTATCCTAGGTGCCTAGATGTAGTTCCCAGTGCTACACAGCAGGATCTCATTGCTAATTCATTCCAAAGGCAATAGTCTACACCTATTAACCCCATGCTCCCAATCCATCCCATTCCCTCCTTCTCCCTCTTGGCAACCACAAGTCTATTCTGTAAGTCCATGAGTTTCTTTTCTGTGGAAGGGTTCATTTGTGCCACTTATTAGATTCCAGATATAAGTGATATCATATGGTATTTGTCTTTCTCTTTCTGACTGACTTCAGTCAGTACAAGAGTCTCTAGTTCTATCCATGTTGCTGTGTTATTTTGTTCTTTTTCACGGCTGAGTAGTATTCCATTGTGTATATATACCACATCTTCCTCATTTTTATGATATCTTTTTAGTGCCAGTTTGTAGGTATACTTTATATGCTCTGGATAAAAGTACTTTACCTTATGTATACATTGCAAATATCTTCTTCAAGTCTTAGTGCATTTTCAGTCTCTCAGTATTGTCCTTCAATAAAGACACTTTGTTAATTTTAATGAAGTCCCAATTGTCAATTTTTTTGAACTTTTATGTTTAATGATAAAAGAATAGATAGGTACCTACCACCCTACATGCATTACATTCTACAAACATACATAAATATATACATGCAGTACCTTTATAGACATACCCAGAATAATGTTTAAACAAATATCTGGACACCTTGTCGGCCAGTTAACCTGACAAATAAATTAACCATCACAACTATTTTACAATTAGAAATCTTATTTTTATTATAAAATTAATATATAGAGTTATGGAATTTTGGAGAATTACTAAAAAAAGGAGTCTCAACTCAAGGCCTAAGACAGCACCTGGCATTTAGTAAATTCTCCAAGAATATATGCTTAGTGAATGTTAAATGAATGGATAAATAAATGAAAAAGTTTGTTAATATGTTAATGTTAATACTTTTTTATTCTGTGCATCTGTGTATCTTTTCATTTTATACACTTTTGATAATGTATGTATTTTAAAAACACCTTTTATTTGGGATATTTTATTTTCAAAGTGTTGAGTCACTTCTCTTTACTAAACAAGTTTGAAGATTTGTCATTTGGCGTATACTTATCCTCCAAATAATGTGATGTGAAGACAAAGTATGTGCTTTTTCAGTTTCTCTTGCACCAGAGTCTCTTTATGATAAATACATTTCGAGATGTATATCTGTTTTTGTCTAATGGAAAGTAGCTGAGGCATGTGATCCAGAACATTTTTTTGAATTTCTATAATTATCAGGAAAACTCAGGAATTGTCTGTGAATGTGAATTTTCTGACAATGTGTACTGTGAAAGTAAGAAACATCTATTTTGATTTATTTGACTTTGTCTCCAGTTCCGTTGGAGTTGAGTTTCCTATGACCGGGTCTACATAAGGAGAATAATATGAAGAAAATGAAAGATCAGAAAGCAAGGCTCAGTGCCTTGTTAGACAGAGAATGGAAGCTACAAAGTGCCTCAGGCAGAAGAGCAGTTCATTAATTACCACTGGAAAGAAAATGAGTCTAGGACACTGTGTTTCTTGAAGAGATGAGAAGGGTTTGGCAGTTGGAGTAGCAGAACTGAAGAGAAAAATGTGTATTAAGATATTTATTTTGTCACCAATATATTGGGTTAATATGACATTTTATTCTTTTTTTTTTAACCATAGTTTCCCTATTGTAAAAGGAAGACATTTATGGAATTTAATTTTGACAGATTAATTCTAAATAGTAATTTTAAAATATAAACATTGTGGAAATCAGTTCACTCAGAATATTCATTGGACAGCTTGGACTTGCATGGTACCATGTTTGTTCTTGTAAAATGCCAAAAAGATGTAAGCTTCCTGCTATGGTCCGAACAGTCGTGTCTCCCAGAATTCATATGTTGAAATTCTAACCCCCTAAGGGATGATGTTTGTAGGTGGGGGTCGGGGTGGTGGTGATGAGATCATGTGTGGGGCACTCTCCAAAATGAGATTAGTGCCCTTATTTATTGGTGCCCTTATTTTAAGAGGGTCCTCAGAGACCTCTTACCTCTTCCACCTTGTGAGGACAAATCGGGAATCTGCCATCTGCAGCCTGGAAGAAGGCTTCAACCGGAACCCAGCAATGCTGGTACCCTAGTCTTGGACTTCCGGCTTTCGGGCAGTGAGAAACAAATTTCCATTTGTTTTATAAGCCGCCTCGTCTGTGGTAGTCTGTTATAGCAGCCTGCATGGACCAAGACATCTCCCTATCTTTGTGGCACCTCAAGCAGGGCTCTGCGCACAGCAGGTACTTAATAGAAGTTACATGAGGGTTGCTACCCTCACAAAGCTAACATCTATTTGGGGAAATAAAAGACACAGCTACAGATTCAACAGTGGTATAGCAGTCCTGCAGCCTTGTGATATACATCAGACCTTGAACAAGCACCAGATGACTCTCCAGGTGGAGAGAACCTGTGGGCAAAGGTGGCTCAGGAGGCTTTATGGGCCTAATGGGGCACTATGATTCAAACAGGTGGGAAGAGGAGAAGGACGCTGAGGGCACAGCAAGCAGCCCCTGGCAGTTGTGCAGTTTATGAGAGTGAGCATCCACTTGCTCCTTTTGCAGCAAGGAGCTTGTTTAGAGAAGTAGTGGAAGTTGCAGCTCTGAAGAGTCTGGGCTGCCCACCTTGGCCCTGGGCTGCAGAATGGGGCCTTTGTTTTTTATCCTGTAAAGAGCAGCTGCCTTTGTCTTTGAGCAGAGGAGTAACAAGATTAAACTAGAATTTTTAGAAAACTGTACCAGGTATCAATAAAAGCAATGAATGGAAGAGGATCCAAACAGGAAGCAGGATGCTCTTAGGAGAGTTTAAGCAGAGTCAGGCTATGAGATGGTGAGGGTCTGATTTTGGGAAGTGGGAATAGAAAGAGGGACAGATGATTGGAAGGCTGTGTTAGTGAATGAACTATGAAAGAACTAATAGAGTTTGGTAACCTTGAGAAGTGGAAGTGGGGAAAGGCAGAATAAAGGACAGTTATATTTGAAGCTTGGGTGGCTGGCAGGATAGTAATAAAATTGGACAGAAATAAAATTGCAGAATAAAGGTAAGCCAGACAAAAGGCAAAATAGATTATTTTAATTTTATACTAATATGTAATTATTAATAGTACAGCATACCTTGCAGTTGACTGGGTACATTTCCAGGGATGCTATATCATTTGTGATGATGAAATAGCCCATAAGAAATCTACAAGTGGTTAGAGATATGCACATATAGTTGGAATGAGAGGAAAAGACTGAGAAATAGCTTAGAAAGTCCTCCACATGGAAGTGTGCAGAGTAAATGGCACAAAATGACTCATTTTAATCTCCTGTTTAGTTCTTATTTGTGTTACTTAGTTTGAAGCAGTGTATCTGTGACTGAGTAATTAAATCTTTAATGTTCACTTCTTTTCTGCACTAGCTAGTGAGCAGTATTTTAAAATATCATCAATAAGCATTTTGAGATAATTCTTCCAAATGATGTTTATATCCCATTTTAGCATACTTTTTCTTTAAAAATATTATAACTATATATAAATGTATAAATTTACATGTATATGTATAATTTCCATTTGCATCTTCAGCGGTATACTGGAACAAAACCAAAACGGGATTTACTGTTGCATGTTTTTATCAGCTAGTGCTGGGGAGAGTGATTGGCAAACTCAATTGCAATGGTATTATTAAAATTCATGAAGCAGAGAATTACCAATGTGTAATATTCAAAAATGCAGTGGGTGCTAAGTATCTTTGACACACTCCCTAAAGCTTTAACCATCTTGGGAAAAAATGTTAGAAGTCTGTCAGGAACATATTGGATTTTCCTAAAGCATATGGTGATGAAATAGAATATCATTTTATGAGAAAAATATTGTCATACTGGCTTCCTGGCCCAACATGTCATAATCATTTTCTGTTTCTGTTTTGTAGCTGCCTTTCTTTTGTGCCCTTTCTTTCTGGGATGAATTTCCTTCCTGGTCTTGGAAGAATGTCATTGTTTCACCCCCTCTCTCTTTGGCCATTCTTTTGTTTTCATTCTTCCTTCCAGAGCCTTTTGTTCTCCTTGTATTGTATTTCAAGTCCTTGTATTGTGTTTCAAGACTGGGAGGTGTGTGCTTTGATCAAGTTTTTGTTTTGACTACACTAAGAGAGTTTTCATCTTCCAACATTTTCTCTCCTTCCTGGTTTGTGTGCTGCTGTTTCATCCTTTTTCTGAAGTAGTTGCTTTCATCCCAAACCTGGATGGGTTACAAAAATGGAAGTAGTTATTCTCTAGCTTGCATTTTTAAAAAATCCATTTTTATTTCAAGAAAATGATAGGAAAAAAAAAAAAGCCACTGGGCCCTTTTTACCACATTCTCCGTTTGGTCTCCTTGGACTCTTTTATAAGTGTTGAAAATGTTCCCAGAGTTGTTCTAACCCACAACACCCAGTTGGTTGCAAGCAGTGTTGTGGGTTGGCATCCTCTAGGGGTGGCTGGTTGGTAAGCTCAATTTCCAAGTTCCTGGAATTGTCATATGAATCTGTTTTCTAAGGCAACACAGTCTTCCCCAAAGGCTTTTATTGTTTTGGAGTTTTAGAGACCAAGTGGGCATTTATGGTTGGCTGTGAATTTCAAATACTTCGCTATATACCCTCAATAATTAAGACCTGGTGGGCTTGGCTAAATTGTTCCTCACCACAGTTCCCTCCTTTGAGGCAGCTGTGATGCAAGTCAGAATCCTCTCTCACTCCCCCAATGAGGACAATGGAAGCCCCTCTGCATTTGAGACACAGAAAGTTTTAAATTTCATACCAGGAAATGGACTGGGAAGACGCAGCTGAAAGCTGGACCAAAAACAGAGGTGGGGCCCACATCCCCTGGGCCACATCTCAGTTATTGAAATGCATCCAAGAGCTGATTCATCAGCTATAGTGCTGGGAGACTTATCCTTGACTTGAAGCAAGATAAAGACATAAAGTCACAGCCTATTCAGGCAGTTAGGTACAGCAGACAAACAGTCCTTGCAAGCCAATTAATTTCCCGAGGAATGATTTGGATATAAACCGTTTAAACAAATACTATTTAAATATCTTTAAACATTAAAAAAAAAAAACCACCATTAAGTGATTCCCAGCTTCCCTACTTTCTGGATTCAATCTGTTCTCCATGATGTTAACAAATATAGATTTATTTTGCAGTTTATTCATTTGGGACCTTGATCACTCTAAAAGTACTTAGATTAGCCCATAAAAATCATTGAAATATCTAAAATATAATACTGTTGATGCAAAGATTATTTTCTTTTATAAAGTTAATTTAAAATAGTTAAATTCCACCAAATCCTTTTATTTCTCTATCTTAGAGACACTTTATTTACCACAGTTATACTGTATTGCTGGAGCCATTTCCTTCTTCTAGAATATTCTTTTCCCCATTTCTCATCAGTTGGAAACCCCTCTTTTTGGTTTAAGTTCAATTCAAATACCACTTCTTCTGGACAACCTGCTTTCATCGATATTGACTGAGTGCCTTCTCTGGACCAGGTAGTATTCTAAGGGCTGGGGACACATCAGTGATAGAGTCCCTGCTCACGTACAGTTTACATTCTGGGAGTTAGAGGTAGCCATTGATAAGTAACCAAAAAAGCAGGAATGTAATGTATCAGGTAAATAGAGGAAGTAAGGTAATAGGTAAAATAAAGGAGGGGAAGGAGCTAGAAGGTGATGAGGAAAGATCAGTAAGGAGAATATAATTACTCTTCCTTTTGTACTCCTGTACCAAGTAGTCATACTTTAAAATTACATACTTTTATGTAATTTTTATGTACATGAGAAAATGACATAAATACCTTAGTTGTTTTAAGCTGCTTGCAGAAGGAAGTTATTTAGCTTCGCATTCACCAATGCCTTGTCTTCAATACCTACCTAATCCATGAGCCATGTATTGGTGGCACATAGGAAGCTGACAGCTAATACATGTTGTCGTGTGATCTGAGTCAGGTCAAGAGATGGAGAAGGAGTGTCTTGTCAGTCAACTGGGGAGCAAGAAGTGGCAATGGAGACAGAAATCCATCTTCTTCTTCTTTTTTTTTAATTGTTATTTCCCCAATACAATTTTTTTTTCTACTGTACAGCATGGTGACCCAGTTACACATACATATACACATTCTATTTTCTCACATTATCATGCTCCATCCTGAGTGACTAGACATAATTCCCAGTGCTACACAGTAGGATCTCATTGCTAACTCATTCCAAAGGCAATAGTTTGCATCTGTTAACCCCAAGCTCCCAATCCACCCCACTCCCTCATCCCTCTCCCTTGCCAACCACAAGTCTATTCTCTAAGTCCATGGTTTTCTTTTCTGTGGAAAGATTCATTTGTGCTGTATATTAGATTCCAGATATAAGTGATATCATATGGTATTTGTCTTTCTCTTTCTGACTGACTTCACTCAGTATGAGAGTCTTTAGTTCCATCCATGTTGCTGCAAATGGCATTATTTTGTTCTTTTATATGGCTGAGTAGTATTCCATTGTGTATATATACCACATCTTCATAATCCAATCATCTGTCGATAGACATTTGGGTTGTTTCCACGTCTTGGCTATTGTGAATAGAGCTGCAATGAGCATGCAGGTACATGTATCTTTTTTAAGGAAAGTTTTGTCTAGATATATGCCCAAGAGTGGGATTGCTGGGTTGTATGGTAGTTCAAAGTATAGATTTCTAAGGTATCTCCTTAGTGGTTGTACCAGCTTACATTCCCACCAACAGTGCAAGAGGGTTCCCTTTCTCCACACTCCCTCCCAGCATCTGTTATTTGTGGACTTATTAAAGGTGTGGCCATTCTGACTTGTGTGAGGTGGTATCTCGTGGTAGTTTTGATTTGCATTTCTCTAATAATCAGTGACGTTGAGCATTTTTTCATGTGCTTGTTGGCCATCTGTACATCCAGAAGTCCGTCTTCTAAGGCTGGAGGTGTTCAGTGGTGGAGGTTAGAGAAGTACAAGGAGGCAAGCGTACAGTTGAGAGTGTGCTGGGAAGGAAGAAGGGCGGAAGTGAGTTGCTTTATCCAGGGACCACAACAAGAATCATAGGTGATGCTAAACTGGTAGAAGTCCATATGGTACTCCTCTCATTTAATGCTTTAATTAGATTATGTATCATTTAATACTAAAGGCTGTTTCACATTAACGAAGCATCTTTTGGGGATAACCCTTTGGTAGGAGCACTAGCAAGGTCAAATGTTTTATAGTTGTCATTTCCAGAGTGTTAGAGTGGAATAAAAAGTGAGTGGGGAGTAGGCCAACCACTGAAGGATTCTATTCAGCTAATTACCAAGAAATTCACCCTTGAGTCCAGGACCACAGATCTTGGGAACGTTTTTTTAAAAAACCCAACAGGACGTATGTAAAATTTACCGTGTATCAGACACTATTCAAAATGTTTTACTTATCTAATGATGTCTTGCCTTTGTGGTGCACTTTCCAGTATTCAGATAATTCCATCTCTCTACTTGATCTTTCCAACAACCTTGGGACATAGTATTCGCTCTTTCTGTCCTTCAGGCATGTGAGGGGCATGGTCCTTGCCAGTGAGCTGGGCAGAGCCCCCCACATTTAGAGGGCTGTGGACCCCAAACTCCAGTGCTCATGCCTCACATTGAGCAAATGTGTGAATCCGTAGATTTGAAATGGGGGCCAGACATTGGCCAAGATATAAGGTTACTTTCTAACTTGAAAATAAGCCACATTCCTCTAGCTTGTCAGCTGCCCAGTTAGATGGTGGTGTATTCATTTCAAAACTGTGTTCAGAGAAGGACTGAAACGTCTTAAACGTATAGTGACCCCGTCTTCCTCTAGAAGCCAGTTATGCTAGAAAATGGTCCTCTATTTATAGAACTTCAGAAGAAGTCAGGAAAGATTGTTGCTTAAAGAAGGTAATTAGTACCTCTTTTTTCTTGGTATCAGTGTTCTGTAGTTTTGATTACCTTTAAATATGGAAGGGAAAATCTAAAATAAAGTATGTATTGAGTAAGTAAATAATGTATTAATTAAAAAATATGTGTTTATTAGCAGTGACCTGAGAACACTTTCAAAATAACTCAAAACTATTTGTTTTATGTCTCTCTGTCTCATGATATGTAAATGAGGCATAAGAAACCAACTGAACTGGTAATAAAATTCTGGACATTGAAAATGTTGGTTGGAAAAAAAAACACACTTTTCTCTGGTTCCTTTATTTTATGTGAATTCTCTACTGGTTCATAAAGTTGCTAGCATAGCCTGAAGAAATATCTTACTCATGAAATTGGGTATTGATTCCTTGGTTTATCCTTTTTCTCCTTCTTACCCAGATTTCCTTTCTGTTCCAGAGGAGAGAAGGAAAGAAATGAAGTACTGGGACTAAGTAGTGAAATGATGAATAAAAACAAGGACTGGAAACCAAGAATGCTAAAGTGTACTAGCTTTAAATGTGGTTTATTGTCGTAAGATTTACGTTCATGGAAAAAAGTTGCCGTGTATCATGACAGCTACCATCTATATAAAGTTATAGCTCATTGAGACAAACACTTTTTTTTTTCCCAGTGGAATATGAATCCTGGGCTTCAGGTAGAAAGAATCACAAACTCAAATATCTGCATAGGCTGAGTTATAGGAGAGGGTGAAGTGGATCAAGTAGGAGGGAGAATGAGATTTGCCTGCTGTGGGGGGACTTTGAGGCACAGGCCCCGCCAATGATGGTCTGGTTCTGCTGCTCCAGCTGATTGTTTCCAAGTGCGAATGTGGGCCCTGGTCACTGGGTTTCTCAATATTTCTTTCCTTCTTTTTTTTTTTTTCCTTATTTTTACAGCTGCCCCTATAGCATATGGAAGTTTCCAGGCCAGGGGTAGAATCAGAGCTGCAGCTGCCAACCTATGCTGCAGCTTGCGGTAACCTTGGGTCCTTAACCCCCTGAGTGAGGCCAGGGATCAAACCTGCATTCTCACAGGCACTATGTCAGGTTCTTAACCTGTTGAGCCACAACAGGAACTCCGGATCTCCAGTTTTTCAAGCTGAGTATCTAGATTTTTACGTGAAGGCCCCCAATTAAAAACTGGTATCTTAAAGTCAGAAAGAGAAAGACAACTACCATATGATATCGCTTATATGTGGAATCTAAAATATGGCCTAATGAACCTATATACAAAACAGAAACAGACTCACAGATAAAGAGAACCGACTTGCAGTTGCCAAGGGTCAGGGAAGAGGGAGTAGGATGGCTGGGAGTTTGAGGTTAGTAGATGCAAACTGTTACATTTAGAATGGATAAACATTGAGGTCCTACTGTATGGTACAAGCTCTTGGGATAGGCCATGATGGAAGCTAGTACAGGAAGGGAATGTGTATATATGTCTGAATGGGTCACCGCTGTACAGCAGAAATTGGCGCAACACTGTAAATCAGCTAAACTGTAATTAAAAAAAAATAAACCAACTCCTCTCTCCAAAAACCTGTATACAGTTCAGCAGGTGGTATCTGGTACAAGAACACACCTATGGGCTGACCTTAGCTTGGAAAGGGCTTCTGAGGTAGAGGATGCCTCTATGCTTTTTTATTGTTTAATTTTATTTCAAAGCCAGAAACAACAACAATGAAAGTGTGAGAACATGGGAACAACTGTTGAGATTTAATTCTTCAAAGAAGTTATCTGTTCTCAAAGGTTCAAAGGAATGCTGTTTTATTTATTTTATTTATTTTATTTATTTTAATTTTCTTTTTTTATTACTCAAATAAGTTTATCACATCTGTAGTTGTATAATGATCATAACAATCTAATTTCATAGGCTTTCCATCCCACAGCCCAAGCACATCCCCCC
Source organism: Phacochoerus africanus (assembly GCF_016906955.1). NCBI lineage: Eukaryota > Metazoa > Chordata > Mammalia > Artiodactyla > Suidae > Phacochoerus > Phacochoerus africanus. Next base: position 94,191,560 of record NC_062550.1, read on the forward strand.
ACCCCCCAAAACCGTCTCCTCCAGAGATCGTAAGTTTTTCGATGTCTGTGAATCAGCATCTGTTCTGCAAAGAAGTTCAGTCTGTCCTTTTTTCAGATTCCACATGTCAGTGAAAGCATTTGATGTTGGTGTCTCATTGTATGGCTGACTTCACTTAGCATGATAATTCTAGGTCCATCCATGTTGCTGAAAATGCCGGTATTTCATTCTTTTGAATGGCTCATTAATATTCCATAGTACCACATAGTACCACATCTTCTTTTTTTTTAAATTTAATTTAATTTTATTTTATTTTCCCACTGTACAGCAAGGGGATCAAGTTATCCTTACATGTATACATTACATTTTTTTTTCCCCCACCCTTTGTTCTGTTGCAACATGAGTATCTAGACATAGTTCTCAATGCTACTCAGCAGGATCTCCTTGTAAATCGATTCTAAGTTGTGTCTGATAACCCCAAGCTCCTGATCCCTCCCCTTCCCTCCCCCTCCCATCAGGCAGCCACAAGTCTTTTCTCCAAGTCCATGATTTTCTTTTCTGAGGAGATGTTCATTTGTGCTGGATATTAGATTCCAGTTATAAGTGATATCATATGGTATTTGTCTTTGTCTTTCTGGCTCATTTCACTCAGTATGAGATTCTCTAGTTCCATCCATGTTGCTGCAAATGGCATTATGTCATTCTTTTTTATGGCTGAGTAGTATTCCATTGTGTATCTATACCACATCTTCCTAATCCAATCCTCTGTCGATGGACATTTGGGTTGTTTCCATGTCCTGGCTATTGTGAATAGTGCTGCAATGAACATACGGGTGCATGTGTCTCTTTTAAGTAGAATTTTGTCCGGATATATGCCCAAGAGTGGGATTGTGGGGTCATATGGAAGTTCTATGTATAGATTTCTAAGGTATCTCCAAACTGTTCCCCATAGTGGCTGTACCAGTTTACATTCCCACCAGCAGTGCAGGAGGGTTCCCTGTTCTCCACAACCCTTCCAGCCCTTGTTATTTGTGGACTTCTTAATGATGGCCATTCTGACTGGTGTGAGGTGGTGTCTCATGGTAGTTTTGATTTGCATTTCTCTTATGATCAGCGATGTTGAGCATTTTCTCATGTGTTTGCTGGCCGTCTGTATGTCTTCCTTGGGAACAGTCTATTCAGGTCTTTTGCCCATTTTTCCATTGATTGATTGGCTTTTTTGCTATTGAGTTGTGTAAGTTGCTTATATATTCTAGAGATTAAGCCCTTGTCGGTTGCATCATTTGAAACTATTTTCTCCCATTCTGAAAGTTGTCTTTTTGTTTTCTTTTTGGTTTCTTTGCTGTGCAAAAGCTTTTCAGTTTGATGAGGTCCCATGGGTTTATTTTTGCTCTAATTTCCATTGCTTTGGGAGACTGACCTGAGAAAACATTCATGATGTTGATGTCAGAGAGTGTTTTGCCTATGTTTTCTTCTAGGAGTTTGATGGTGTCCTGTCTTCTGTTTAAGTCTTTCAGCCATTTGGAGTTTATTTTTGTGCATGGTGTGAAGGTGTGTTCTAGTTTCATTGCTTTGCATGCAGCTGTCCAGGTTTCCCAGCAATGCTTGCTGAATAGACTTTCTTTTTCCCATTTGATGTTCTTGCCTCCCTTGTATGTTTTAGAGGGGAGTCATAAGAAGGCATCTTATAGTCCAAATGAATAGCAGCTGTGGTGTTTGGAAAGTATACTAGGCATGCATGTGGACATGAAAGAATTATCCTAATCTTGTAAGGCCATTCTTAAACCCTCCTTACTCTATGACCCATTTGCTTTACAACCGAATGCAACATCTATGCTGTGCACTGGAGGGCTGTAACATTTATTTCTAGAGTGGCACAACAGTGGGTTCAACGTAGGATTGTCGTGCATAATGGCCAATCTGCACATCTGCAGCCTTTAAGAAACCAGTACGGACACGTGCTGTACATCAGCTAAATACGAACCCTGTCTATATCATGCCTGAGTGTCCTAGAACTTTGTTACACAAAGGGTGGACCTCAGACCAACAGCATAGCGTCACCTGGCTGCTTACTAGAAATGCAGAATCTCAGGCCCCACTCTAGACTTACGAAATCAAAATCTGCTTTTTAATAGGATCGCAAAGTGATTGATGTACACGTTACAGTTTGAGAAGCACTCTCTTGGAACTCTTTGTAGCTCTCTTTCTCATTTACCGTATCCTGCTTTGTATTAAAGTTCTTCTTTGTCACTCCTAATAGCCTATTAATTTGTTGACACAAAGGCTACATAAAAAAATCATACTCCTGTGCTTAGCATCTCAACCATGGTAAGGCTTGGAAAAATTGTATTGAAATGGTAAAAAAAAAAAAAAAAAAGTCATAGCAAATACTTATAATCAGAGTAGCTCACATTTATTGGGTGCTTTCTATGTGCCTGATGTAGGGTTAAGTATTTTACAAGGGATGTTTAATTTGTCTTTAGGCAGAACATATACACCATTATTATATTTACATCATAGATGAGGGTGCTGAGGATCGGAAAGTTCAAGGAACTTGTGCGGGGACATGAAGGGGCAAAGCGGGGAGAGCTTTGCCAGATGCCAAGTCAGATCCTGCACTGTTAGCAGACGTGCGTTGGTAGGTGTAAATGAAGGGAATAAGAGAAGATGATAAGAAAACTCGTTCCAGTGTGTGAGCTGAAGGGAGGGATGTTTTCTCCTGGATGGCACTGGAGGATTCATCGGTAGCTGCCTTCAGGATCTTGTCCCTGAGACGAAGTGCTTCCTTTAACAACAGGGAATATCTGCTGGTGAACATTCATCCTTGGCCAGAAGATGGAGCACTTTTGTCTTCATATTTCATTGATTCATCTGCCTGGAGATGAAAAGGCAAGGAAAAAAAAAAAAAGAAAGAAAAGAACACCTTTTTTTTCAGCCTGCGACAGCCCGTTTTCCCTTTTCTCCTAAAGGAGTGAAAGGAGTTAGGAACTCAGCTAAATGAAGGAAAAATGATTGAGAGTGGGGAGAGGAAAAAGAGAAGAGAATGTCATTTAGCTTTTCAGATCCTTCTAGTGGCAAAGAGCTCGATAGAATCTGGCACAGGAAGACCTAGTAACAATTGAATGGGACCAGCAGACAGCACTATTATGGTCATGATAGGCAGTATGTAATTATTTTTAACATGCGTGTGTGGTTAGGGCTTGACATGTACGGTAGTGCTGTTCCGTACCAAAGACGCGTAGATGAAATGAACAGTACTCCCTGTGTGCTGGGAGGAAACCAGCCTAATAACCCACTGGGGGATAAAAACGTGAAATGAGGAGCTTAATGAAATTAAGTCTCTGCAAGAGAAAGTGAGATTCTCTTTTCATAAGCAAGATTTGAAACCTTTTCAAATACTCTTAGGAGGCAATCCATTAGGTTATTCACAAAACACCACTTGAAAAGACTTGTCTGAAGCCACATTTCCATGGTGTTTTAAGAACTAGATGGTCAGCCCAGCACAGATTTTTGCCGCCTCCTAACCATTAGCTTCAGGAGATATTTATTTAGTTAAACATCACTGTAAGCAAAACAAACAAAATACGTTGATATGCATTCCATAACCATGTGTGCCATTGCTCCCACAATTTAAGGAGCCCTTCCAGCAATATCCAAGAAGAATATTATCTGCAGAATCTGTTATACATATATTGTCAAAAGTAGAGGAACAGGTCTCAGGAGTAATTTCTTAGATTTCAAGATTAATTAATGTCATAATAATTTATTTAAAATCCATATGCAGTCACACATCTAAACTTCCATAACTGTCTGCTATGGGATAATAGTACAGAATTTGCGCCTGTTAGACTCTTCCCTTGGTTGTTTAGACTCTTAACATCCTCTTATTGGATGCTTATGTAATTTAAACAACAGCTTCAAATCTAAGATCTAATCATAAACATACATTCTGTTTCAGGAGGAAATGAAAACATTTGTAATTTGAGCTTTAGAACAGTTTAAATCATGGAAATACATTTTTTAAAACTCACACTCTGTATTTTACTGTATGAAAATTAAACAAAATTTATCAAAACATATTGACAAGTGCTTTAACTGTAAAAGGATTTCATGCCTACAGAACACTAGGGGTTAGTAAGAATCCTCTTCCTACATATTTTAGAGGTCTCATTCTCTAAAAATTTTTTTTTCCTCCTTTGAACATAGGTTGAGAGAAAGATTCCAAGTGTCTAACCTTGAATTGCAACTGACGTCATTTCTCCTTCCACCTTTCTCAGTCTCTCAGCCCAGAGAACTGCCATGCCTACTGGTGCCTTCTCTTCACTTCCAGAACTCCTGTTTCACGGGAGAGACTGCCACCGTGGTGGTTAGGAGTTTAAGCTCTGGAGACTGGCTCCATATTACAGTTGGCCACTTATAGTGATGGGACCTGGGGGTAATTAGGCAACGTGTGTCTCATTTACATTTTTCATTTGTAAAAGGAAGATAATAAATAACTTCTGTGTAGGAATATTGCACAGATTAAATGAGATAGTGCAAGTACAGGACCTGGCACAGTGTTCTTCCAGAAATAAATGCCCCCAAACAGTCAGCTATTTTCATTATTAATAGCAAGAGAAAGAACCCATTGTTTTCATTTAGTCAGTAATTTAATCAACTTGGATTGTTACCATTTAATTTTATTTTTGAAGTAACCTATTTTATTTATTTTATGACATGAACAATACACAGCCGTTATAATTACAAATTATAATTTCACATAAGCAAGAAGAAAAAGTCATTCTAAGACTTAGCATCCGGAGAAGACATCTATAATGACAACACCTCTCTCTCTCTCACGCACACACACACACACCCTTTCTTTTCCCATGCAAATGTCTCTATTATGCATAAATAATCCCATCCAAGCCAAAGTGAGAGAAAAGCTCTATATGTTTGTAAAAGCACTGGCATTAGAGCCATGCTGCCCTGATTTAATTTTTGACTTTGCCACTCAATAAACCACATGGCCTTGGGAAAATTATTGACCTCTTTTATGTGTTGGTTTATTCATCTGTAAAAGGAGAGTAACTAGAGGCTGTCCCCCAAAGTGTTATGAGGATTAAGTAAGAGTTTATGTAAAGCATAGCACGCTTTATTATAGAAATCCCTGTGTAGGATGTATCTTTTAAGGATCATTTTAAGGACCTTTCACTAAGTAAAAAGTCAGGGTCTAGTGTGGATCTGTACCTCTTCCTGCCTCCCTCTGGCACCTTGATTTGCTAGATCTTCACTTCTTCACATCTCCAGTGTTGAAATTCCCTGAAATTATAGGTGAAATTCCTCTGAATTTGTAAATGATGTCTAGCTTAGTTGAGCTACCTACAGTAAGTAATAGTAAGACTGTTTTTCCCAATAGGATTTAATCAGTTTGGGAATAAGAATTGTGTCTTATACTTCTTCATATTCACCATATTTCTAGAAACTATGCTTTTGAATATTAAAAATGTGATGACTTTTGAAAGAATGCTATAAAAGTCTATAAAGTAACATTTGCCAACTGAGAGGAAGTTTACCCAGTGTCCTAAATGAGTTCCTTGTACCTTTTACTTTAGAAGAGGCAGTTGCAAATATGCTGATAAAAATTTATATGTAGTATTGCTTGAACTGTATTAGGTTTTTTTTTTTTTTGTTACTTTGCTTTCAAGTCCTTATAGCATTAAATCTTTTCTTCAAGTTGGCATTTGCTGTTTGCTATTTATCTGTACAAAGTGTAAGGCAGAAGATGAAACTAATGCTCTAAAAAAAACCTGAAATCTTTCCAAAGATGATTGCGACAAAAGTTATACATTGCAACTTTATAATTAAAGTGGTTGATGAAATGCACATGTTGAATGAGATTTTTGGAGAACTCCCCCTTTTGCCTTCTCCCTTTTAAAAGATTAATTCAGGAGTTCCCATCGTGGCGCAGTGGTTAACGAATCTGACTAGGAACCATGAGGTTGCGGGTTCAGTCCCTGGCCTTGCTCAGTGGGTTAACGATCTGGCGTTGCCGTGAGCTGTGGTGTAGGTTGCAGACGCGGCTCGGATCCCGCGTTGCTGTGGCTCTGGCGTAGGCCGGTGGCTACAGCTCCGATTCGACCCCTAGCCTGGGAACCTCCATATGCCGCGGAAGCGGCCCAAAGAAATAGCAAAAAGACAAAAAAATAAAATAAAAAAAAAAATAAAAGATTAATTCATTTAACTGAAACCAACCAGAGGAAGGAAACAGTATGCAGGCTTGAAATTTTGTTTGGAAACAATTAAGTTCTGTCTTTCCCAAAATATAGATTGTGCAATTAATAGGGAACTTGGCTAGAGCAAGACTGTTGACAAAATGTAGCTAGAAGATTTGAGATATTTTTAGTTATTATGCTGTTTCTACTTAATAACATTTAACATGAACATTTGCTTATGTGGAAGTTATTCTTCTAAGATATAATGAAGAAATAGTTGGCATATGTTTTGAAAAAATATCCAGTTTTTAGTTAAAAACAGAACAAAACCCTATTACCCAGAAGAAATAAATATCTTCATTGATGTTAAGGGAAAATTGTGTTAGGAAATATGACACTTCACTTAAAAGATTCATTACATGTAGAACTTACTCTGAAGAAGTGAAAACTCTTATTTATAAAACATTGTAATAGTTTTTTGTTTTGTTTTGCTTTCAAATATATCTAGTCACTGAAAGTAGTCTAATAAAATTTTGTCTGGTAGAGAAAATTAGGGGAATTGCTTTAATAAATAAAAAAATATTTTAAATTAACATTGTCAGTAAAAGAGGTCCTTCTAAAGTCCTTGAAAATACTTAAAAACAGCTTCCCCTTTTCAATAGATTGTTTCCATTATGATCTTTCTCTCACTATTTTTTCCTTTATAGGTAGCAAAAGATAGTTTGAATTCTTTCTGTCCTAAGTACCACACATCTCCAGCAAGTGGATATGAAGAAATGAGATGGTAAATACCCCAGAACTTTGCTGTAACAGTCCAGGATGTACTTCCCATGAGTAGATGTGCCAACCAAATCAAAGAGAGTAGGTGCTTTGTCTCTGGATTTTGTGTCCCTATACTTGGAGTTCATGGTTTCCTCTTGTCCTTGCTTCCTCTTAATATCCTGAGAGCTCTGGCACTCCTGGTGGATCTGCTTCCCTGGCACCCTGGTGTGTGCCAGGTCCATTAGATGGAGCCAACCTGGGATATAAGCAGATAACCATGGGGTGCCCCTAGCACTGGCAGCCGCACTCTAGACATTCTAGACATTGTTCTAGACATTGTTGAAAACAAAAAGAAAGGCAGAGGCTGCCTTTTTCCTGCCCCTGACATGCTTGGTTTAGGAATAAGATTCATCAAGGCCACTAGGGGGCATCATGACTACATCCTTCTATTCCTTTGTGTTTAGATTAGTATTTGCTAGGTGTGTTTGTGTGTGTATGTGTGTATGCCTGTAACTTATACTTCTATCAAAAAGTATTTACTTTTTTTTTGTATTTACTTTCTTACTTCTAAATAATAGCTACAGATACATCTTGATTTCCAATTTTATATATTATCTACTGACTACATACATGGCCCATAATCACAGAAATAATGAGATAACACACATACAAGGATTATAATAAAATAAAAACCATGTCCCAGTCCCACTTTATCCTATCCTGCCTCCTTTTTCTAATCACTTAACTCAGAAGTAACTGCTTACAAGGAGTTCCCGTTGTGGCTCAGTGGTTAACGAACCTAACTAGGAACCATGAGGTTGCAGGTTCAATCCCTGGCCTTACTCAGTGGGTTAAGGATCCGGCGTTGCCATGAGCTATGGTGTAGGTTGCAGATACGGCTCGGATCCTGGGTTGCTGTGGCTCTGACGTAGGCCAGCAGCTACAGCTCTGATTCTACCCCTAGCCTGGGAACCTCCATATGCTGTGGGAGTGGCTCAAGAAATGGGAAAAAGACAAAAAAAAAAAAAGTGACTACTTACAAATTTTTCAATTTTGTATTTACTTTCTTACTTCTAAATAATAGCTACAGATACATATTGATTTCCAATTTTATATATTATCTACTGACTACTTATAAATCTTTCGAATATACTTATATCACATCCATAAACATACATGTAAATATTCTTCATAGCTGAGCCACACAGTTTACTGATTAATTTCCTTTCCTCTATAGTTTTCTTCCTTTTATGTTAATATTGTGTCAAGTCTTTTTTCATTGCTTCATAGTCTTTAATGAACCTCTGATAGTTCCTAACACATATTTAGCAAGTGCTGCATGCCCAGTCTTGTAAATGATGTATAGGTAAGAATTTAGGAGATAAAAGGTAGGGCATGTCATACCCCGGTATAAAAGGACAAAGCCCAGGTTCCTTGCTCTGTCACTTAAGATCTGGCCCCTGGCTATCCCCCCCAGCTTCATTCCTTGTCTTCTCCTTCCCTTATTTTGCTTTCCAGCCCCTCTGGACTCATTTTAGACCCCAGAATTTACCAAGCTGTGCTTCTTCCCAGGCTGTTTTACCAGCCTCTGGCTGTATGAATCGCTCTTCTGCCCCTATTATTTGCCTATCATCCATCATCAGGTGTCAATCTTTCCTGACCCTAAAAAAATGCCAGCGTGTCCTGCAATGTATTCCTGTAGAACTGCATTCTTCTCACTCAGCATGCTTCATGTTTATTTTATTACTTGGTTAACATCTGTTTTTCTCTCTAAACCATAAGATCTGTGAAGGCGGGTCTGGGTGGTCTTGTTCCCTGAAAGGGCCCCAGCATTTGGCATCTAAATTTTTGGCTGTTTATAAATTTTAGCTATTATATGATGGGGCCTCTGAGGAGAATGACAAGGATGCAAATGCATGTGAAAATACTGCATTGATTCAGGCTCAGAAAATATTGTGTAAGGGTCATGAATTATTTACTTAAATGAAATAGTTCTGTTTCTCCTTTATAAGTTGCCTAACCTTAAACTGGCTGAGATTCACTATAACTACCATGTGAGAGGCAATGTGGCTTTAGAGATTGGGCACCCTGGGTGGAAGAATCCAGTTCTCATTCAGATTTTGCACATGCTCCCAGGAAGCCTTAAAGAAGTGAGTTAACATCTTGGATAGTTAGCCATGGCTGGCCATGGATTCTCTAGAATTCCATCTACCATAATGCACTGGAGGAGTGGGCCATACCAAAAACAGTGCAAAGGAGCAGTAAAACCAGAGAAATAGTGGAGGCACTGCCTTCATGGAGCCACCAGTCTGGTAAAGAAGACACATAGTCTGCAGCTACACACATACATAAAGATGTACTTGCAGATTGAAAACATGGTGTCAAACTGCAGACCACGTGGTGATGGAGAATAAGAAGGAGCTTTATGTAAGTGGTCAGGAAGCAGGGCCTGAGGAAGTATCACTGAAGGAAAAAGGCAGGGACACCTGAGGGAAGTCAGGTTCCAAGTCTCTAGGACAGGTGGTGCTTGTGGTTATGTTTTGAAGACAGCATGGTTGTGTCTGTCCCAAAGGAGTCCACTGTGGCTGGAACAGGGGAAGCAGAGGAGATGGCTCAAAATGAAGTTTGAGGGGATTTTGAAGCGGTTCTAAAGCCAGTGCTACTCTCTTTGTGGTCTGTACATGGGCTGCTGGTCTGCAGACTATTGCCTACCTGTCTGTGATAAGAAAAAGAGCTTGTGCAGAAGTAAAGCAACGATGTTCCCTGGAACGTTTTTCACTGTGCTTATTCACACACATATGTAGTGATGACTTTCTCAGTGAAGGAAGAATCAGGCAGCTTTACACTGATGTTCCGATGTCAGTTCATTATAGACCAACACTCTGAGCATTCAGCGGGCGAACCCTGAAGGATTTTCAGTGTCCCTGAGTGTATATTTGGTGGTGAAGGAGTTTCTGGGAGGAGGTTATGGTGTGATGAAATTCACTTCTCCGAATGATTTCTGTGACTACAGAACAGCGTGTGGAGTGGGCAGGAGGTCCAGGTCAGTCAGGACCAGCAGTCTAGGGAGCCATGGCCATGGCCTGACCTAGATGGGAGCAGCGGAAGAGGAAGATTGGTGCACAGATCACGGTCTTTTTTGAGAAAGAATCAGTAGGATTTTCTCATGGGTGCGGGATGGGGAGTTAAGAGGGCAGCTTGACCTCCAGGTTTCTGCTCTGAACAGCCTTTTGAATATTCATACCATTGATTGAGACAGAAATAGTTGAGGACAAATGAGTTTGAAATTGGGGAGGTGTTGTGCCTAGACATTAATAGTAGTACATAGAATAGTGGATTGTAAAAAAATCTAGAACCTTTATGAAATCTCCAAATTAATAAATACTAGCTAGCACAGTCCATATTTTTTTTCTCATAAAGTGCTTTTTTTTTTTTTTTGGAGAGTGAGGAAAATAAAGATAAAAAGTTGTGTCGAGGTGTAGATATTGGGAGGGGTTAGGCTCCTTCATCAGTTGAGAGATCTTTTCATGATAAGTGATTTCACTACGTGGCTAAGCCAAGTTACAAAGCGACTGTGATCTTGAAGGGCGCTTCTGAACAACTGAAATTATAGAAGTTATATCCGTGAATGCCAAGGGCATGACAAGGGTGAGGACTAAGTTTCATCTTAACTGTCAACTCTGATTAATTTGTAGTGACTGCTCAGAGAACTCTTTTGGAGGCTACATCTGGATTGAATGAAAAGACTGCTGTCATCGATTTTTCAGTGAATATGTTGGAGGCAGGAGGAATGGTGGCAGAGGGCAGGCCACATATTTGCTAACCCTCTGCATCTTTCAGGTATAGAAAATGAGTTGGAGAAAAGTCTCAGCATGGGTGGCAGTGGATATGTCATTCCCCAAACTGCAAAATGGAACGAGCACTAACCTTTGAAGGGAGCCATCTGTGTGATTAGAACTTGGAACGGATTCCAGAAACTGGAACACAGTGTTGTTACTGTTTCTTCCTCTGACCGTGATACTGGAACCAAAGCTGCCTGATAAAAACTCAGATGCCCTCTGGGGTGTCGACACAGTTGGGCTCTGGGGTCCATTAGGCATAGGAAAACAACCTCATGAAGACTGGGCAGGTTTTGTGGGTCTGACTGGCCTAACTGCCATGGAGTCGAGCTATATGGCTGCACCTGGTGGTATGGTGGGCCCTTCCCAGTGTCTCTCATTTTATTCTAGGCACGAAGACTGTTTTGCTGTTTACTCATTTTACTTTAATTTGGTTTTATCATCTCTTCTCCTGTATCTGAACTTTTCCCAGCACGTGGAGGCCTTTTGCTTTCCTACCCAAAAGAAGATTCTGTTAACTGTGTGAAGTATTTTGGGTTGCCAAGGAAACAGAAGACTAGTCTGGACTCATCAGAGAGTGGCAACATTTTGATGGACCATGGGGAAGGGTGCTGCCAACCTCTGCTCAGGTAGCGGAGATGGAAAGGCTGAGGTATGGTGTTAGGGATGCTCACCCAAGGATTCTGCCATGCCCTCATGAATAATAACCATCATCATTATGAACGTGGTGAAGCAGAAGGGGAATAATGAGTTGAGGAAGTTGATAGAACAAGACACATCAGTTTTCTGGCCAAAAGACGTGGTGGACAACTTCGTTTTCTAGTGGAGAGAGATGGTGATTTTTTATAACTTAGAACTGTTTGTCAAGGAACTGCAGAATCCACAGCTGAACAAGAGGAAAAACAGGTTAGATTCAACAGAATGGCTGTGAATTTACCCTGAGATGTTTGCTAGGAGTGTGAAAACGAATTGAGATAGCAAGTGAATGCCTGCTTATTTGTTAATATGTGGGTAGACTCATGGAAAGAGTTGGAAATGTTTGAGGTCATCCAGTCTAGGTGTTTTCAAACACTTTATTCTTTAAAATAGCACAAGTTAAAAAATGAACTTTTTTTTTTTTTTTTTTTATTCAACTTCAGTGTAAAACAGGGAAAAGCAAAAGTGGTTATGTCGGAAGAGGAAGTGGGGAGTTGAGAGCAGGACCCTCGTGGGTTTGTGTCTCTCTCCACCCACCTGGTTTTTCCATGAGACACCACTGTGCTAAGGACTCGGTTAGAAAACCACTCATCTAATGCAACCTCCTCATTTCATAAACAGGGGATGGGATGACTTACCTAGAATCGTTCAGTTAGGTACGAGGTACACCCGCTCCCTGGGCACTGATGTTTCCCTTACGTCAGACGTGGAGTGTCAGTGGTGATCCCCGTTTCCCGAGCCGCCTCTAACCCTTCCTACTTGTCATGTCAGCAGGGTTCTATTTCTCATATTCTTCTTTCCCTGTTACTTAATAGACTTCATCTCCGTCACTGCAGTTCTCATAACAAAACTTAAACAAAAACATATTTGGCTCCATATATCCATGAGATCGAAGTAGGAAGATGGGCTCTGACTTCCTCAGCAGCTGCTGCTCTCAGACGTCCCTTGTGACCAGGGCCTCCCTCCCCAGTTCCATGACCAATACGTAGTGGGAGGGGGGCAGGGAGGTGGAATCTGTGTTGTCATCTAGTATTGTACTCCCCTGCCATGTCACAGAGTAGAGTAATGAGAAACTCTCTGTAGGTCTTGGGTTTTTGAATGCTGCTCTCTTTCTCAGAACTGACATTGTCTCTGGCCTCTGATAAATGATACATTCTCATATCCCGTTTTGTGAGATTTTTTAATCTTGTGTAGCTAATAAGCAGACTGTTACAAAGCATGATAGCATCTATCACCTGAATAAAAGAAGTGGCAATTGTATATGCATTTCTAGGGATCGTTGGTTTTTTACACTCTCAGGGAATTTCTCGTTATTTTTTGCTATTGTAATGAGGAAGTTGCTGCCAGGAGTGGTGAAGAGCTGTGTCAGTGAGTCAGCAAGTTGGCGGCGTGAACTCAGTCCTCCTTGCTCGAGACCCATTGTTCCTACCACCCTGTTTGGTTTGATTGAAAAAACATGCACTTGCTTCCTCTAGTGCAAAATATCCGTGAGAATGAGAGAGAGATTTTCCTGTTTCTTGGAGGGGAAGGGTAGAATAAAGACCCTCATTTATAGGAGATTGGCTTTTTTAAATGGCTTGCCAGCACCTTTAGTCTTTTTTTTGGTCTGAGAGGGTAGGTACTGTTTCCTCCTAGGAGTTTAGGCATTTTATCAGTAGATCTGGTTGCAGTTTTTACATTAATGAATGCATCCTTTATCTTTTACATGGAATAAGATTCAGTTTGGTCCATTGATTCAAATACTATTAAGGTTATAGGTTGGAACTCCTTTGAGCTAATTTGTGAAAACCAGACCCATGGCCACTGATTTCACCATCAAATACAGGCAGCCATCATGCTCATTGGGACGATAGATCTCTGCAAATCTAATCATCTGTCTTGGGGAGATGAAGTAACCTCTATATGACAGTGATGAGAGGGGGGAGCCTTCATTGTATTAGCTTCATCTTCAAAGAGGAAATTGTTATTTTTCCTATCTTTGTAAGCAGTCTGTTAGAGGTTAGGAGTTTGGCCTCTGGAGCTGGACTGCCTGGGTCTGAATCCCAGGCCTGCTTTTTATTGGCCATATGGCCTTCATTGAGTTAGGCAACCTCGCGATGCCCATTTTTTTGCATTTGTAGGGCAGGTTAATATGAGTAACCACCACAGGGTGTTCTGAAGATTAAACAAATAAATACATACAACTGCTGAAATAGTCTGGCATAGAGTTAGTGCTTAATAAATATTACCTATTGTTCTCTAAACTCAGATGCACATCAAACTTCTAATTGTTTCAAACTGTGACATGATAAGTGTTTGTTGTTTGAAGCAGTTACATTTTCTTTTTTTTTGTCTTTTTCAGGGCCACACCTGCGGCATATGGAGGTTCCCAGGCTTGGGGTCCAATCGGAGCTGTAGCCACCAGCCTACACCAGAGCCACAGCAACGCGGGATCCGAGCCATGTCTGCAACCTACACCACAGCTCACAGCAACACCAGATCGTTAACCCACTGAGCAAGGGCAGGGACGGAACCCGCAACCTCATGGTTCCTAGTCGGATTCGTTAACCACTGAGTCATGATGGCAACTCCTCATGTTTTTTCATGTACTCATTCAGTAAGCATTTGCTATGTCCTAAGCTTTGTGGACACAAAAGTTAACTTTATAAGAAAGACACTGAACTTACTTTGTTGGACAAAGTGAGCTTGAAAAATTTGTGGCAGACTTATTCAACTTCCCTAATTTACCCTATGACTTGTTAAATGTTTAATTCAAATAGTTTATTAAAAATGTAATTAAATATCTTTGCTCTATTAAAAGATGAACAAAACCCCCTTGTAATTGTTTTAGTGGATTTCAGCAGCCATCTCACTTTCTTTGTTCAGGATGCTCTAAGACATCCATGGCCAAGCACTAATAGCCTCTTCTGGGCTGGCTTTGTTTGTTAGAGACCGGAGTTGGTGGAAGGTCTATTTTCTGTGACTTGATTCATTCGATGTGCATTATTGAGTATAATGAACATGGCACACCCCAAGCTGAGTGAACTAGGGCGGCAGGGAGGGGAGGGTGAGGACAGAAACCTGTGAGAAATGGTTTCAGCCCTTAGAGGTCTGGGTGGTGAGGGGTGGGGTAGGGCGGGGATGAAAATAAGCGAGGAATGGTCTTACCTTCAAAGAGCTCACTGTCTGAAAGAGAGGCCATCAGTAAACAAGTAGTGACAAGGCAGTGAGAGGCTGCAAAGTGCTAAGGGGGCCACAGAAGAGGAAATGACTGAGCCTGAGGGGACCAAGGAAGGCTTCAGACAGGAAATGATATACAGACTGGGTCAAAGGATGAATCACTGTTGAATAGACGAGAGAGGGTGAGTTTTAAGGTGGGGAAACTGCATATGCAAAGGCACGGAGGCAAGACTCACAAAAGCTGTCATTTTTGTGGCACCAGCCAGCTTCAAGGACAGGTCGTTGCCCAAGCTCCTTAGCTCAGCTGTAGAGCCTGGCAGGAGGCAATTCCGACCCACCTCCCCGAGCCAATTTCTTGCTTCACCATCACCAGCCACAGCAGCTGCTTTTGTCCCTGGATCATCATAAGCATGACACCTTCAAAGCCCCTGCACTTACTGACTCTTTTTTTTCTGGAACCTTCTTTCCTATCTGTTCACATAGTTGATCCCCTTCTCACTCTTCAGATCTTACCTCCTCAGGGACACCATCCAGGGCCATTTCCCCAGAAGCAAGTCCCCTGCTCTTCCCTGTCCCAGCACATGGCTCCTGGAACACATTGTGACCTGCAGTTATTTTCCTGGTTAACGTGTTTATTGCCTGCCTGCTGCTCTGGAATGCGGCATGAGATGAGTGGGTAGGAACACTGATTTTCTTTTTCTGGTTGTATCCCTAGGGCTCAGTTCAGTCCCTGACACTGTGCTTGATAGACATTTGCTGAATGAAGAGATGGAAACATCATGAATGAGTGGGTGAATGAAGGGAAAATCTGAAATGAGACCAGTCTGGTTAGTTTCCATTGGTTCCTCTGGATCCAATCTCCCCCCTTCTCCATCCAGATCTGTGTCATGAGAGGCTGACCTATATGAACCACATCTATATCTACCCTCTGGGTTGGATCCAGCAAATGGGAGCAGCTCAGGGAGGGAGAAGAATCGGTTGGAGGGGCCTCAGGATGGCCGCACCCCTCCTTTGGTGTTTCCATGAGGGCCCTCTCCGCAGCCTCTCTGCGTTTGGGGGTGTAAGTGCTCCCTCCCTTCATCACTTTAGGTGGAGTCACATCTCCTATCTTTCCGTGTCACTCTCCCTTGTGGTTTCTCTCTGTTTCACCTGCGTCTTTGTAGGTAGTCTGTTCATTTCTCTCTAACTCTTCTATGCCATCTGTTTCCTGCCAGCGTCTGGAGAGCAGAAAGGGATGGAATCAAGTTAGGAAAGGCCTCGGCGTGCATGTAAGGAGCCCAGATCACATTCATTGAGAAATGAAGAAGTATGAAAGGTAGATCTTTCTGCAGGGGTGTGATGTCACCCAAAGCTCAGAGTCAGCATGTGGGCAGTATAATCACAGTCTTTAAAGTTCTGATAGTGCCCCTGATTGGTAAAAAGTGAGCAGGAGCTGCTAATGTACGCATGTTTGTTTATTGGCAAGGTATATTCAAGTATTAAAATGTTGTTAATTTGTAATATTTTGTCAATTTTCAGGTGTGTAGCAAGGTAATCCGGTATATATTATATATCTTTGTTGCTTATCTGAGTAGTATGCATAGTAGTTTGCATCTGTTAATCCCATTATCCTAATTTATCCTTCCCACTTCCCTTTCTCGTTGGTAACTATGAGTTAGTTTTCTATGTCTGTGAGTCTGTTTCTGTTTTATTTTTATTTTTTTATTTTTATTTTTTTGTCTTTTTAGGGCTGCCCCTGCGGCATATGGAGGTTCCCAGGCTAGGGGTCCAATCGGAGCTGTTGCCACCGGCCTACACCACAGCTCACAGCAACACCGGATCCTTAACCCACTGAACGAGGCCAGGGATCAAACCCGTAACCTCATGGTTCCTACTCAGATTCGTTTCTGCTGCACCATGATGGGAACTTCTGTTTCTGTCTTGTATACAGAGTTATTTATATCGTTTTTATAGATTCCACATATAAGTGATATCATATAACATTTGTTTTTCTCTGTGTGGTATTCTCTCAGTCCATCTAGTTGCTGCCATGAGTTCTTTTTCTTTTAAATTTTTTCTTTTTTTCTTCTTCTTTTTTTTTCTAGGACTGCATCTGCGGCATATGGAAGTTCCCATGCTAGAGGCTAAATCAGAGCTGCAACTGCAGGCCTACGCCACAGCCACAGCAACACTGGATTCAGGCTGCATCTGTGACCTACACTGCAACTTGTAGCAATGCCAGATCCGAGTGAGGCCAGGGATTGAACCCACATCCTTATGAGTACTAGTCCGGTTCTTAACCTGCTGAGCCACAACAGGAACTCCACTGCCGTGCATTCTCATACTAACAACTTTTTAATAGTGTGAAATATAAAACTAGATGTTAAAAGGAGCAAGATAAAGATAAACTATACTTAAAATATTTCAAATTGATTTTCAGTTTTCCTGTCACTAAAAACCATGCTATTCATGTTCTGAGTGCTTTGTTTTTAAGTGCCTTGCTAAAATTATAGCTAATATTTCATTATACGCTTAAAAGTGCCCTTTATTGTCAAGGAGGCTGCGTATACGTCCATATTCCAAATCCTCTTCTTGATAACTCCAGTTGGGTAGAGGCAGGCTAATCTCTTGTGAGATCTAGTTATGTTATAACTGTTTTGGACATGTACTATGATGAATATGATGACAGAGCACGTATACTGAGTGTAATGTGCTAGCTTTCATATCGTTTCCGTATCTTTAACAAAGAAAACAAAGATATTATAAGAACAGCCATTTGTTAACCCATACCATGGCCCACATTATTGAGTATGGAATCTGGAGTTTCATGTACTGTTTTAAATTCACACTAAAAAAAAGAAAAAAACAACCAAGAACTTTTGATACATGATTTAAATAAAACTTTAGAACAATCGCACAAAATCAGCATTATTTTTAGTTTTTTATAATGAGGTAACTTTTTACAAACATGAAAGATCAAGGAATTTTCCCAGTAGCTAGTAAATGCCAAAGAACGCTTCAATTTAAACTCTGGTCTATCCATGCCTGGAGGACTTGTCCCTAACCCACCTATAAAAGGCTGATAAAAAAAAGGGAAATTTGGGATGCTTTTATTGTGGGCCTTGATTTTCTCAGTAAAAGAGAAGAAGAGGCTTAGTGGACTGAAAAGGCTATGTTCAGATAAAACTGGGGTGAAATGTGATTACCCAGCTTGCAGGCAGAGCACTTTAAAAGCTATTCTCTTGACTCTCCTCCACATTAAAACCAAGAATCTGACCCTCTCCATATAGCAAATTCACTCTTATTCCATCCTGGTTTCCCTGTGGTCCCTTCCTCCACAGCTGGGGGGACCTGTGCTTGGCACATACAGTTAATGCTATAAGTGTGTAAGGGTTTGGCTGAGGAAAAAACAAAGAAGGCATATTTCCTTTATTATTTTTGGTCTGCTGTTCTTGGATCCAGGTTGCATGCTGTTAAGGTGAGTGTCAAAAAATGTTGAGTTCTTAGGGAGGAAATGGCAGGAGGCCCCTCCAGAAAACACTTGAAAGAGAAGGCCACCATTATAAGATGTACAAGACTTGATGAGGAAGCCTATTTTGATAGCTGGGCGGATGATGCTGTTAGCGTAGTTCCTGTGGCGCGACGGGCGCCATCCTAAGGGTAAAACCTCCTCAGGGTCTGGCATCTGACAACCCCCTGTCTACTTGTTCGGAGTCTGGCACTCTGAAAGGTCATGGTTATTGAAACGGGCGCCAGGATGGGGATATGGCAGTGTCCTAGCTCGGGTGATAAGAAGACAGTCTAGAGAGTGAGTAGGATGGAGGGCGAGATGCGAATGGTGGTGAACCTGAGAAGAGCAGCCATGGGGGTAGGGAATAGACCAAGGAGGCAACCAGAAAGGAACGACGGTCTCTGACCTGTACATGGAAAGAGCCCTTCTTGTGTCCCAGCTCTTTAAACACTGGGCTTTCTACCTGCTGTTAAATGTACCTCCAGGGAAGGCAGAGGGAGAAATGAGTCACTTCGACTCTTGAGAAATACATTTTCAAAGAATATAGTCCAGGGTGGTAGAGAAAACAAACAGAGTTTTGTGCCTACAAAGTAATTTATAGTAATCCACTGGGATGCCACAGGGAAATTCAAAGCATTATGTTAAGTGCATGAAAAGGTAGCACTTTTAATATATTTTCCATTATTTCTGACGAATAGGTCAAGCAGTTCCCATTGTTGAGGACTGGGCTTTTATTATGGCTTAGGCAATTTTGGAAGGTTTTAAGATTCTTTAATAAGCCCATAGAATAGAATGTTTCTACTGGGAGATACACTTACGGGTCTGCACACACAAAGGCACACCCCCTCGTAACCGAGGACAAAGAGCCACTGCTGTCTTCCTTCCATGGGCCTCAGGGTCCTGCTGACAGTCAATAGCACAGGCCTCACTCGGGGGCTTGCAATTAGCAGGCAGTGGAGGAGTGGACCAGGGGAGGGAGAGAAGTGGGAAAACCCTGAGTTGTTAAATGTTGTTGGAAAAACTCACTAAACCTTGAAACCTGTCCATTCTTTCCAGCCCTCAGCCCTCACCAAAGCTGAGTATTCCTTCTGTTTAATGCCTTCTGATTCCCTCTTCTGTTTCTTTAGCAGCTACTGTAATACCTTTCATGTGGGTTTTCAACTCAACAATGCACTTAACTCCTTCTCACTTTAAAAATTTTTTTTCTAATTAAAATATAGTTGATTGACAGTGTTGGACCAATTTCTGCTGTACATCACAGTGACCCAGTCATACATTCTTTTTCTCACATTATCTTCCATCATGTTCTGTCCCCAGAGATTGGATAGACCCGTATCCAATCCTCTGCTGTGTAGTAGAGGCTCCTTGCCTAGTCATTCTCCATCTAACAGTTTGCATCTACTGACGCCAAACTCCCTGGCCATCCCGCTTCCTCCTGCTCTTCCTTGGCAGCCTCAGGGAGCCCTGCTCACTTTTTCTCATCCCTTCTTCCACCACAGTTCATCACACATGGCTCTTCCCCTTCTCTCATAGCAAATGAACTGCTTACCTGTTTTCCTGGGAAGTTTTGTTTCAGTTTCGCTTGTTTATTTTCACCCTCAAAATCTTCTGCTTTTTTAGCCTTCTCTCTGGCAGCTCGTCTTCTTCTCTTTCCTCTGCCTGGCTTCCTGGTCACATCTGTTGCTCAGCCCAAGTCCTCTCCTGATGATGGCCCGTCCTCTAGGTAGGTGTATGCTCATTTCTCCCTCTTTACTCATAATATCTGTTTCCTCTTGAAATTTTAGTTCTCTTTCTCAACTGAACTCATCACTAACTGTAACTGCTAAGGTTTTCAAAAAGCGTGCGTTTTATGCTTACTCTTTCTAGTTCATGATCCCTGACTCTTTGTAGCTCCTTGCGTTCTTTTAGCACCACATGTGGGATAGGACAGAAGCATGTTGAGTTTGGAGAAGACTCAATTTTGCTACGCAGCCTGGGTCCAGATGTATGAAGGACTCTCAGATGACGGATGGATTGCTTTGCTTATAAGCCTAAAAATGGAGAATTGTAATTAACAAGTAAAAGCTACAGTGAGGTAAGATTTTAATACAATGTTCCCTTGTAGCACAGGCGGTTAAGGATCCACCATTTTTACTGCAGCATTTGGGTTGCTGCTGTGGTGTGAATTTGATCCCTAGCTTGGGAGTTTCCACAATTTTGGGGGGGGGGTGACAGAATTTTTTATTATTATTATTTTGCTTTTTAAGGCTGCACCTGCAGCATATGGAAGTTCGCGGCCTAGGGGTCCAATCAGAGCCACAGCTGCCAGCAGCACCAGACCCTTGACCCACTGAGTGAGGCCACTGAACCTGCATCCTCATAAATACTAGTCAAGGTCATTACCACAGAGACACAACAGGAACTCCCCCCCCCCCCAGATTTTTTATACAAATCAGGGTGATTTTATCACTGGAATTATCCAGAGATGAAATGGGTTGCCATGGTTAACAAACTTAGGTTAAATTGATTCAGGCATCCAGTGAGTTCTTAGACCAGAGTGCTTCTGAATCCCGAGAGACTGTGATTAGCACACAGTCATTCCTGAGTTTTCTCTCATTGGACTTGTTTGCAGCCTAAGCCATCACTGTGTTCATGTTGTATTTATCCTTTTATTTTGTATGTATACGAAAATAATTGTGGTCATTAGAAAAATTAAAAAACTATGAAGTATACAGATGTCTAAACCCTCCTTTTTCTTCCTCGTTCCTTCCCACTCACCAGGTCATTACTGTGAACAGTTTGGTAAGGATCGCTAGGTAGATACATAAATGTCTCTCTATCTAGCTATATGTGTGTCTTTAATAAAATGGCTTATACTGTATCTAATGCTTAGCAATGTACTTTTTGTTCATCGTGGAAAATGGTCAGCTGCCATCCAGGTCAGTATATAGTTCTTCCTCTCTGTTGAGATGACAGCTTGGAATTCAGTAGTGTAAATCTGGGGGTCAGGAGTTCCCGTCGTGGCTCAGTAGTTAACGAATCATGAGGTTAAGAAGCATGAGGTTGTAGGTTCAATCCCTGGCCTTGCTCAGTGGGTTAAGGATCCGGCGTTGCCGTGAGCTGTGGTGTAGGTTGTAGATGCCGCTCAGATCCTGCGCTGCTGTGACTCTGGTGTGGGCCGGCGGCTACAGCTCCAATTAGACCCCTAGCCTGGGAATCTCCACATGCCTCGGGAAGCGGTCCTAGAAAAATCAAAAAGACCAAAAAAAAAAAAAAAATCAGGGGGTCAGCCAACATTTCCTGTTAAAGATTAGAGTAAATATATTTCATACTGTGCTCCC
Organism: Phacochoerus africanus; assembly: GCF_016906955.1. Lineage (NCBI taxonomy): Eukaryota > Metazoa > Chordata > Mammalia > Artiodactyla > Suidae > Phacochoerus > Phacochoerus africanus. Next base: position 94,212,999 of record NC_062550.1, read on the forward strand.
TATAGTCTCTGTCTTAACTGCTCCACCTGTTGTGTATCATGAAAGTAGCTATGGGCAATACCTAAGTGAGTGGATATGCTTTTCTTCCAATAAAATGTAACATATTTACATTATAATTTGAATATTGTATAATGCTCACATGTCGTGAAATATCACCAATCTGATATTTCCAACCATTTAAAAATATAAAAGCCATTCTTCTTAACTTGGGGCTGTATAGAAACAGGCAGTGGGCAAGATTTGGCCCATGGGCTGTGGTTTGCCTGTCCTCATCTTTTCCTGCCCTCAGACATTGATGCTCTTGGTTTTAGGGCTTTTGAACTCAGACCAGGAATTCAGCCATCAGCTTCCTCAATTCTCAGACCTTCAGACTTAGACACCACCACCCTTCCTGGTTATCCAGGTTGCAGACAGAAAATCCTAGGACTTAGATTCCACATCTGTACCAGCTAATTCGTATAATCTCTCCCTCTCCCTCTCTCTGACTCTCGTTCTCTCTCTCTCTGTTTCATTGCTTCTCTTTCTCTGGAGAACCATGACTAAAACAAGAGGAACTGGAGTTCAGAAATAGGTATATGGAAGGAAGGGATTTCAGATGAAGGACGTGCAGTATTCTGACTCAGGAACTCTAAGTTATTTGGTACAGCCAAGGTACTGGGAAGTAGGAAAAAGGCAGGCAGGAGAGGTAGGTTAAGAATGGCCAGTAACAAAGGATCTTGTGTGTTACTCTAGGGATGTTGGACTCATCATGCGGGTGTGGGGAAACACTAAAGAACTTCAAGCAGTGGGGCTGTATGACCACTCTGGAAATGGACATGGGGGAATAGTGGGAGAGTGAAACAAGTCTGGGAAAAGGGAAGCCACTTAGAACATGACTACGAAATCCCAGGAGGGAGATAATGAAGCCCTGCTTGCAGTTCTAGGCATTGAAATCTCAATGTGTTGCCCTTTAAGCTTTGCTAAAAGGGGTTTTCTGTTTAAATATCTGGCGAACTACCCTGTGGACTTGACTGAAGCACTCCAGACAAGGCATAACTATGGCTCATAAATAGTTTCTATAGTGTATGAGGATCAATGGAACATTAAGGAGGCCTTTCTTCTGATGGGCGTGATCTAAAGGCAGAACAATAGGCACAGACGGAACTCTCATTGATTACATGCCAACTGTGTATCAGGAACAGTGCCAAACAATTTCTTGTACTTCGTTTACTTTGATTAATTTAATCATGGCAGCCACTCTCTGAAGAAGTCACTGTTCACTCATTTTGGAGATGAGAGAATTAAAGAAAACTGAAGCTTGTAGGGTAATGTGATTTGACCGGTATCATGTATTCTATCAGTTACCTTTTGCCACAGTCATGCTCCATACAAATAATTGCAAAACCCTAGCCTTAAAATAGTAACTAGTTATTTAGTTCATAAATCAGCTGGACTGAGCTGGGAAGTTCTTCCGGTCTGAGCTGTGCTTACCTGCCTGGGAGTCAGTTGACTGTCAGCAGATTAGGATTGTTTCAGCTGGGAAAATTAGGGGGCCTTAGCTATGTCCTCCTGGCCTCTCAGCATCCAGTAGGCTAGCCCTGGCATGTTCCCATGGCAGTGGCTGAAGACAAGAGCACAACTTGAAACATGCAAGCATCTTTTTAACCCTCTGCTTACAATATGTCTGGTAACAACCTGTTGGCCAAAGCAAGTCGTTTGGTAGTGACCAGCATCAGAACTTGGACACAGGAAAGGGTGAAGAATTGGGAGATTAATGGAGTCTATCAACTTGTCTAGTAAATGCTAAGATTTAAACCCAAGGTCCCAGCAGACCAATTTTTGTGCACCATGGTAGTTTCTAAAAAGAAACTCCATTTAAATTAGTCCTAGGAAATGTCATCATTCATTTAAAAGAAAGGTGCATTTATTTAATCATCTGCGTCTTTGTTTTATTTACAATTCATCCTTTGGCCCAAGATGGATTTGACTCAATTCATTTATTCTTATATGTTGCTTTGTAAAGAAGGAGATGGTAAGGAGAGAAGAAGCCCAATGCCATTTTTACTGATAGGAAACTTAGTGGCCACTGGACGCTACAAACCTCTGTAAAGGATGATTCTACATGTCTATAGCTTTATCCTTTTGCTGTTGTTTGGATGTTTCCAAGAAGAGATGGATGAAATGAGATGACTATGGCTAATTTGCATTTAAAAGGACTTTCTTAGAGTGGCAGATCTGCCCAAGAAGATCGCAAGTTCAATATAAAAGGTCAGAAATATTTGTCTACCAACCACGATAGTGTAGCTAAGGAGTGCTGGGATTGTTCCTGCTGGACCGGGAAGCCTTTATTTAGGAATGCATTCTTCTTCTTCTTCTTTTTCAAGAAAAGTTGTGACCAACCCTTTTGTGCCAGCAGGAGAAAAGAATAAGACTTGACCTCCTTTTGTTCCAACAACAGTTTGCAACTGCCTCTTTCCATTGTCACAATGTGTATCATCTGTCAGTCCTCAGCTCTCCTTCCAGGACTGAGCTGCATTCTCCTTATGTTATCACTTTGTTACATGGTGTCTTTTCTCATCTGGTCTTGGAATTTAAAGGGAAAATAAAAGACCATGAAAAATGTGTAAGTTGGATGCTATTCATTCACTTATTTATAAATAAATGGATACTGACAGGCACCTCATCAGAAAATGTTTACTCTATGAACAAGTGTTGATGACATGGGCTGAAAGACACAGTCTGGTGCCCCCAGGACCAGCTGCTCCTTCAGTACTTACCATTGTGCTGCCTCACTTTCGTTTTGGCTTGGCACGTACATTTTTAGGCTGCCTTACATTGTATCTCCAGGATACTTTATCTCTGGCACTGTCTGCCGGAGATAATAGATGTGCCTTTTTACCAAGCCTGAAAGCTTAGGCTTTGTCTGCTCTTGATCTCTGGCGATACCACCGCTTACATAAGGGACCTTGCCTGATGCCAGCGGATGCATCTGCTGTTGGCCCAGTAACTTTGCTTCATGGAAACGGCACTTGATTTTCTGTTCTTCATGCTGGTGTGCTGACATGTGCTAAACTGGACAAATGCTTTTGTTTCCTGTGGAGAAGAAACACCGCTCATTGCTTAGCTGGGGAAGAAGTGGATTAAGCTCTCGGATTTATAGTAGATCTCAGCTGGCTCCGTTCACAGATGCTGGATGAAGCCCTCCTCAGCTACTCCAGGGGGTACCATTTTGGACGCTCTTGGGGAATTGGGGGTTGGGTTCCTTGGGAATGTTCTGCTCCCTGTATCAACTCTAGATTGTACAGACCTGTCACACAGTTACAGCAAAGGAGTTTAGTCCTTGTCTATCAATCTGTCAATCAGTCAGTCAGTCAGCCAACAAGCATACAGCTGCTTGAATGCACAGCACTTTGTGCTGGGCTCTGAGAATACAAAGGGGAGTTAGTTATAATCTTTGCTTTAGAGGTTTACAGTTGGATAAAGAAAAATTTTGATGTACGCAAATTATACATACCTACATACACACCGAACTGTCAGATGCGTTCAGGGGTGGGGGGGATTTCAGAAAGTGAGAGATCCTTGTGAGCCGAAATGCCTGGGGGAGACATCCTTGGGAGAAATGAAATTTAAACCTAATGTGAAATACTAACTGATGCGTTGAGTGAACCCAGATGGATAAAAATACACAGGCATAAACAGAGCTATTCTTGGATGTACAGTGGTTGTTTCAGAAAGGAAAACACCCTATGTCTTTGAACATCATATTTTTAACCCACAGGATGTACCATGTCAGTCGTGTTTATTTGCTGTATCCTCCAGAGGCGTGAGTCAACTAAAGGGAAAGAAGAGAGAACTGACATTTATAAACCGTCTCTGTTTGCCATGCACACTGTTGTTTTACATATGTCATCTCATGACGTTCTTCTGCAGCCCTGTAAGCCATGTATTACTATTTATAGGTGAGGAAACTGAGGTATAGAGAGGCTAAATCACTTGGCCAGGTCTCATGGTTACCAAGGGACAGCTCTCTGCATTATTTACACACAGCCAGTAGCTCATGTGGTTTTTAAGGTGTTCAAATGAGTAGAGAAATTCAGTAGCAATGCCATTTCTGAGAAAAATATATTTGAAATGCTGCTTGTTAGATGAATACTTTGTCAGAAACTACAAAAATGGATTAAAAGAAAAAAAAGAAAAATAGCGAAAAGAAATAAACTAAAGCAATTGATGAATACAAAGGCTTTTGGGACACAAATGTCATACAGTGTGTCATACGGCACAGGTAGATCAAGATATGTGTGTGTGGTGTTGGCTGTATGCTTCTGCATTTGGCACATTCTGCTCTACATGAGTAAAGCATACCGATGAACAGGGTCAATGTCTGATAGATTAGAAGAATTTTGTTATAAAATGATGAACAGTTCCACTCAGACTTTCGAGGATGTTCTATAGCTAAAATATTGCTTCGGGAACACCACAATAGACCCACCGCACCTAAAATAATTAGTCGAAAATAGGAGGGAAAAAATAGAAAATGGGGACCTGTGGCCAAGCAGCACATTGTCTTTGAGTGATGAACTCCTCTGTAGGTCTTACCCCGGCCTGGACCATCTATTTTCCCACAGGCCGTCTTGTGTAGAGTCCTGGGCCTTTCACACTCTTGGCTCTTCAATCCTGGCTCTCTTACATGTTTGGAGGAACAGAGGCTCCTGCACCCAGCCCCTAGGGCAGTGGCTCAAGGGTCAGTGGACTTGGGAATGTAATGATGTTATTTGCGCAAGCAGTTGCTTATAGACCGTTAACTTTGCCCTGGGTCCTTTAGCTATTCTTGGTGGATTCCCAGAGGGGTAATCTCTTACAGTCAAGCCCCATTTTCTCCATGACCCCAGGCTGGAAATATCATCTGGCCTCTGTGTGCCTTGCTCTTGCATCTTGGGCTCATATAGGGACCAAAGTGAGCAACCAAGGGCCTACAACCATGGCTAAGGAGAAGGTGGCGTCATCTCATCTAGGCTGCCCTCTCAAGACTTTGTCCCTTTGGGTCTTGCTGAAAAGCAACTCAACATAAACTCCTCTCTCACCAGGACCATCTGCCTCTGTAATCTATGGCTAGCTGTGTTTTGCTGTAAGAAATAGACTTTTCTCTGAAAACTTTTTCATGGTGACATATGCACACAGAAAAGTGCACCAAACAGGTTTATATCTTAAAGAATTATTAAGTGATTGCTCATGTTATTGCTACTCAAGCAAGGATTAGAACACACTCAGAAGCTTGCTGAGTGGTCCTTTCCAACACATCCATGTCTTCTTCCTCAAGACATGGTTCTCACCTGGTTGGGAATCCTTTCCGTGTGTGTGTGTGTTGACTGTTTCATTAATAAAGACTATAGTCTGGAGACTGGCTGACTTTTTAAGCCTCTGGTCCCCTTCAGCTTAACAAGGAGAGACTCAGTAGTAGAGTCTGGGGCACTGCACAGAAGGAGAGTTTGGCCCTGGGAACACCGAGGGCCAGTCCTCTGCGTTGCCGTTTCCCTGCTGAACAGCTTCAGCAGGCCGCAGATACATTCTAAATTTCAGTTTGCTTATTTATGCAGTGGGGATGCCAAACCCTACCCACGTGGCTGGGGCACAAGAAGCCAGGTCATACATGAGGTTACCCGACAGGTTGTCAGGTCCTCGTGTGCTCTCAGGAGTCCTCCTTGAAGAAGAATGACGAGCGAGGCCTTCTGCTGACGGACGAACGTGATGTTTTCCTTTGCTGCTCCTGCCCCCTTTGTAAAGCTTCTGCCTTCCATCTCCTGCCCCGACAAGGCTCTCTGAGTTATACAGTGTGACCCTTCACCGTTCCTTCACTCGATGCCCTGGGACGGGGACCTGGAGCTGGGTAGGACCTGGCAGATAGTAACCCTGGGGTAAATGTTGGCCGAGCGAAGGAATGAGGGAGTGGATCCCTTAGCCTGGCACCCTCTCTCAGACGTGATCACCTAGTAGAAGAGGTGAGATGTGTCCTGAAACGATGAAGAAAGCACTCCGAAGCAGCCGCGTGGGTTGAGAACGCCAGCCCCGCTGCTCCACTTACTGACTGGGAAATGGGCCGTTTCTTCAACGCCTCTGCTTAGTTTCTCCATCTGTAAAATGGAGCTCACGACAGTAACGACCTCAGAGACGTCTGTGCGGGTACATGAGGAAAACAGGCAGGCTGCCTACAGGAGAGAATGACACACTGTAAGTCTTAATTAAATGTGATTGTTGTTGTTATTACGAAAGAGCAATAAAATGCTAGGAGAATTTTCAGAAAGGGTGTGATAGACTTCATATCTCAGGGGAAATTTTTAGAAAGGTTTTGGGAGAAGATCCTATGTTCAGTGATCTGATTGAGGTCTGAGCCTGTGTAGGATTTAGGTTTATCTTCTTTTCCGTCTTGGGGTGCTTGAAAGTGTTGCCCCCTCCTTTGAGTTGTTCTCTCTCCACCTTCCATGCCTGTAAGCCTTCCCTGTCTCTCAGGGTCATTTGCTCTGAGAAGACTTCCCCTGATCTGCTGACGAGATGAAGACACTTCATCCCAAGACACTGAAAGCACTGCATACTTGGTTGGTTTTTAGAGCCCTGATGACAATTTGTATTTATAAATTTGTCCATGGACTGATTTATTTAATTTTAAATTCCCCCACTAACTGGTAGGATTCTTGAAGGAAGTGTTTGTGCCTTTTGTTTTCCCCACTGCTTCCTCCCCAACGCCTGTAAACACCATGGTCAACCGTGATAAATACTGAGTTAAGACTAGATCCAAATAAATACTTGCTGAATGATTTCATTTATATAAATAGAAGTGGGGGAAGTCATTTTGGGAAGAGGGACAAATAAACAGAGCAAAGAAATAAAAAGAAGCATAGAGATGGTTTATTTAACCTAAGCAATGATCTCCCTTTCAGATACTATGCATTTCGCCTCCAGTCTCACAGAGGCCCTGCCCCTACTGCTGTTGTGTAACCAACAAGAAAGTCTCCGTGGGAATTCCAGAGGAGGGAAAGGGGGGTGAGCAGAGGAAGTAGAGCAGACCAGGGAATAGCCATCTGGGAGCAAGCAAGCCAGTCCCTGCCAATCCTACTTTTGTTGAGGACGACCCAAATAAACCGCAGCCTATGGCTTAAGATGGGAAGATGAGCGGCACAGGGGGGAGGCAGAGATCCCAGTGACCGGGACTCTGGACCTGGGAGTCAGAGGCTCTGCTCTAAGCCAGCCTGGCCTTGATGCTGCCCACAAAGACCTGGGCTGCTTGTGAGGATCAGTAGACGGCACACCTAAGTCACTTAGCCTAGCGCCCGGCATTAGGGTATTTGCCTCGTAGTTTCTAGCCATGGCGGGTGTTTCCACATTTCTCCTCTTCTGTAATGTGTAATCCTCCATTGCGATTGCATGTATCTCAACTTGGAACCAGACTTTTCATCTAAGTCTCCTTTCATTGTAATGTTTCTTTTTTACTTAGTAAAGCTATTGTTATATTGAAGGTAAATTCTAGAGTCAATACTGTCTTAGAATTGAGGATATATAATTTTATTATTATATGTTATTTTTCCTCAGAAAAATGGTTCATATAGAGTTGCATATTAATTTGGGAGAAAAAAGAGAAATGTTTAACGTCGTCAACAGAGAAGTATTATAAATGTTTCTAGATGTCTATGAAAGGAGATGACCTTGGGGAAACTTTCCAGAAACTAGCAGATTAAGAGGATGAGCAGCTTTTGTTTCTCTCCTGTGAAGTCACTTGTGTCGTACTTTTTAAGAAACGTGAGACATTTACTTAACTAGTAAAGGACCCCACAAGAAAAAATTCTATTTATAAACGCTCCTCTCCAAGGAGGTCAAAGTGCTTGGCACACAGTTTCTAATGAACTCTTACAAAACGCATGTGCAGCGAGGCCCAGGGTGGAGGAAAGTGGGAATGCAGGAGTCGTGTCTATTTTTCTGTTTCAGGACACACTTAAGTAATTTCTCAAAGGCCAGAAAATCAGGGAAAAGGCTGAGAAGAAACTAATTTTTCTAATGCCAAATGGATTTATTTGTCTGCTGAATGCAATGACCATTTCGTCAAGTATTTTTTTTTTTTTTCTCCTCTCCATTCTGCTTATTTGGACAAATTTTCAATTTTTGATTAAAAAAAAGTCTTATTCATTAACTAGCTGGGTGAGCTATACCTATGACTGGCAGTTTGCTTATCTAATCATTTAAGTTAAAACCCAAACATCAGAAAGTAACATATGTCAGCAATTTTTTACTATTATAAACCCATTTCATAAAACTAAAAATTGGTCACTGCATGTGTGCATCCTTAGGTAGAATTTTTTTAGGCAAGTGTTTTCAAAGTGTCTTTTCTAACTTTTGTTGTAAATATAGGAATAAATATAGTTAAACAGAAATTTGGGGGAAATTCCATGTGTGTTGGGTCATTTAAACAGTGAGCATTTCCTCTGAAATATTTAAAATTAGCGTTTTGCATCATTTTCGCTACCAGGCTGGCAAGGTTAAATCACACAGTGTTGATCAAAGGCATGGTCAACCATATTTTCATGTAGAATCTGTGGGTATAGAGATAGTTGCAGGGTTACAGATGGACAGTGTTTGGGCAATATGCATAAAATTGCAAAGGCGAAACGTCTTTAACCCAGTAGTACCATTTCTGGGAATCTGTCCTGAGTAACTCACTTATGAATGTGCTCAAGTTTTAGCTAAGGATATTCGTCACAACATGGTTTACAAGAGCAAAACAGTTAGAAATAGCCTATATATCAAATATAATAATTGACTAATTATGGTACTGTCATATAATGGAATTCTGTGTTGTCATGAAAAATTATAACATTTTGGAGTTGCTGCTGTCGTGGAACTGTGGCAGTTCAGGATCCAGAGTTGCCATAGCTGTGGCATAGGTCACAGCTGCAGCTCACATTCCATCCCTGGCCCGGAACTTCCATCATATGCCACAGGTTCTGCAAAAAGAAAACAAACAAACAAAAAACCCCCAAAACCTATTCTATGCTATGTTAGAGATGCCAGTCAAAAGAATAGGTTACAAAATAGTGCTCAGATGATTATGAGGGTGTGTGTATATCTCATTGCATGTGTGTGTGTGTGTGTGTGTGTGTGTGTGTGTGTGTGTGTGTGCGCATGTAACAACTTACAGCCACATCTTTGGGGGTGGGGGTTGGGGAGCTTCCCTTGGCCAATGGGAGGAACCTCCCTACCCAGACCTCAGCCAGTGCCTCGCTGACCTGGGGGTACAAACGGCCAGTTCCCTTACCTCGAGGCAGAACTAACTCTCATGTAATTTATTCTTCAAAGTGTCCTCGTTTGGCTTTTCCACCTGCCCCATCATGCTTCATTTACTCCCCTTCTCCTGAGAGTACTCTCCCAATAAATAGCTTGAACAAAACACTCTGACTCAAGCTGTGCTTCTAGGAAGGCTGATCTAAAACACCTCCCATTTTATGAAAGAAGAAACTTGAGCTCAGAGTGATTAAGTTGTTGCCCAGATCCCACAGAAAAGTAGGAGTATGAAGTCCAGTTCTACACAACTCTGTTGAGTTACTGTACGATTATAATTTTGCCCAATGTTAATGTTGGTATCAGGACAAGCCTCCCTCTCCCAAAGAGGGCAGAATTCCATTGTCCAGGTGAGCAGCTAGCTGGCTCAAAACCCCAGGGTGATTCTACCAGGGAGCAGTTAGAAGGTGTGGGCAGGGTCTCCACACAGCAGGGCTTCAGCTGGGGATCATGCCATCCCCACACTCACTACTACAAAGGAAACATGTATCCATTTTCCGGTTGTCACCAAGACTGTACAGTCGTCTAGCATTTACTGAAAACAGCCAAGAATGTGAAGAGTCTTGCAACCTAAAGGGCAGTTCTGCTCAACAAAGAATTGTTCAAGACCCTTGTGGAGAAACACTACAGAGTGCCCAGGGTCAAAAAGTGAGGGAGCCCAGTGCGGTCACCAAGTCCACAGGGCCAGGGAATGATGGAAAAGAGGCCACAAAGACAGAGGGGGCAGCCAGGCAGCCCTGGGGCTAGTGCCAGCCATGCTGAAGGAGGGCAGTGTGCGGGGCCGCTATGCCCACAGCTGGTGTTCCTCGGAGGCCACTCTGCAGGGCATAGTGAATCTGGGCCACTTCCAATGTTCAGGACAAAGGAGCAGTCAACGTGGATGTCCTGGGAACCCGGGAAAAGGGAGACTGTGTGGCAGTAGAGTCGCTGTTGACTTATTTATTCCAATAAATAGGTGGTGAGCACGTACTTTTATGGTGCTGTAGTGAGCATGAAGAAAACCAAAACTCATCAGACAATTGGTGGGTTCTGAGGGGTGAGAAGTCAGTGCGGAGAAGTCGGTGCAGTAATGATTTGCCGTATTCTAATTTTGGCTGCCCCACATTTGAACCTTATCCTACGCGGGAATTCCTTACCTTTTAAGTCTTGCTGGGCCGGAGGCCATCTCTCATGTGAGAAGCTGGAAATGCTAGACATCCCCTCTCCCACCTCTCCTGCAGGCGGGCCTGGAGCGCTGTCCTGGATTTTTAATTGGGAAGTCGTTGCCCAAGAGCAGAGGGAGAGGGAAGAAGTGTTTTGCCTGAGGAAGGCTGAGGCTGTTTGGGGCCTTGGTTTTTAGTCCGTCCATCTAGAATTTGGATCTGCAGGCTTCCTAGCGATTCAGGGAACTAAATCCTTTGAAGACATTCTTTTGTTGCTTAAATCCGCCACAGTTAGTTTCTTTTGGAAGCGGATTTGGATACCTACTGCATACTGGGAAAACAAACTAGAGACGGTGCTATCTTCTTCCGGTGATAAGCGAGTAACCGGGCCAGGCCCAGGGAGGACTGCCACGTGGGCAGAGCCAAGAAAGGGGGAAGCTTGGAGTAGGAAGTCATGGTAGTCCAGGTTGGGCCCAAATTGTGCAGGAGGCTAAAAGACAGAGAGGCTAATGTGAAACGTTTAAAAAAATTTTTAAGAGGTAAAGGGTGAAACTCATGGACATTTTGTTGCAGAGTGGTACAGAAGTGAGTCATAGGACTCACCCAGATCAGCTGGACCTTAGAAGGCAGGTGCTAGAGACAGAGATTGCAGAGGGACAGCCACTAGAGAATGCTGGTTTCCTGGCCAGCCTTCCAGGGAGGTACTCTCTGAGGCCTGGACTTCGCCCTGCTTTTCTGTGAAAATAGAGGATGAGGAGCTGTACATGGCAGTCAGATTTTTGGCTCCGTTTATCGATAACTTCCCAAAGATTGTCCTATTTCTTCCATTGGAGGTTTGAAATCCTTAGGCTTTACAGGGCACAGTCCCACTTGCTGTGGTTTGCACTCTCTCGTGTAATGTAAATAGAATTTTTTTAGGGAGGTGGGGGCGGGGCATGAGTTTAATGCTCTGATTCCCTTTTGTTACTTAACTGTGGTTCATGGAGCACCTCTTCCATGCCAGACTCTTTCCTACAGATTATTTTTAATCTTCTAAACAATGCTCCAAGCAGATAGTATGAGGTTAGTTTTACAGGCAAGGTTTAAGGAATTGATCAAGATCACAGAGCTGGTTGGTGACAAAAAATTAGAACCCAGATGGGTCTGGCCCCAGTCGTACCTGCTTTCCAGGATACGTACCATAGTTTTTCCTTCCCAGATAGCCTAAACCAAGGATCACATTATACCCTAGGAATAATATGTTCATTAATTCATCTTAACTTCATAGCTCATTCCCGGCAGGTGTGCCTGAGATATGTATCAAGTATTCTTTTTTTGCTTTTTCGGGCCACACCCACGGCATATGGAGGTTCCAGGCTAGGGGTATAATCGGAGCTATAGCCGCCAGCCTACGCCAAAGCCACAACAACTCGGGATCTGAGCCGCATCTGCAACCTACACCACAGCTCACGGCAACGCCAGATCCTTAACCCACTGAGCAAGGCCAGGGATCAAACCTGCAACCTCATGGTTCCTAGTCGGGTTTGTTTCTGCTGTGCCATGATGGAAACTCCAAATATTCGTTTTTTTTTCTCTCTCTCTCTCTTTTTTTTTTTTTTGTTAGGACTGTACCTGCGGCACATGGAAGTTCTTGGGCTGGGGGTCACATTGGAGCTAGAGCTGGGGCCTATGCCACGGCCACAGCAATGCTGGATCCAAGCCGTGTGTGCAGCCTAAGCTGCAGCTTGTGGCAGCGCCAGATCCTTAACTCACTGAGGCCAGGGACCGAACCCATATCCTTATGGAGACTGTGTTGGGTTCTTAACCTGTTAAACCGCAATGGGAACTCCTTTATCAAGCATTCTTAAAGGGTTAATCAGGTTCAGTTACACAATCTGGAAAGATCAGCAGTGAGTCAATCTTTCAGGCTGAAAAAAAAAAAAAATTTGGAGTTCCCACTGTGGCACAATGAGATTGGCAGAATCTTTGTAGTGCCAGGGCACAGGTTCAATCCCTGGCCCAGCACAGTGGGTTAAAGGATCCAAGGCACTCCCACCTTGAATCTGATCCTCAGCCTGGGAACTCCATTTGCCATGGGTTGAGCGAAAAAAAAAATAAATTGATGCTTAAGACCCTGGATTGTAAGATCTCTTCTAGGCCTGATTTCTTTGAATACCGAATAACTTGTTTGGTGGAATAATGCATGTTGCGGGGCTGGGGCAGGGGGTTGGGGAGGGAGAATGTTGTTTTGAGGTTGAAGGCACAGCAGTGGGTCTTTTAGCTCAGATTTGCTGAACCCTCACCATTGCACCAAGGGGGACTATGGGCCACCCAGCATGAGTAGACTGACTGTTAGTATTGGGATAATAATAATCAACATTTTTTGAGCACTGACTCTGTGTTTGTTCTGCATAATGAATGCATTATCTCTAGTCGTCCAAACAAATGTAGCAGGTTCATTTTTTGAGTGAGGAAACAAACTCAGGGAGGTTCGACAACCGCTGAACATCACAGAGCCAGGAGGTTGGTTCTCAGGGGTTCAAACCCAGACCTTCCTGCCGCCAAAGCCCACATCTAAGGGCTCATGTGCTATTAACTGTAGACGAGCAGTTCTAGCTACACCATTGAAGAGTTACTTTAAAGTCATTACACGTTTATTCAGCTGCTACTTAGCAAGGCCTGTTTTAGGATGGGTGGTAGGCTCTTCAACACAAGAGACATGACCTTTGCCATCATGGCGGAGGAGAAAAAAAAGTAAGTACACACACACAAGACCATATAGTGACAGATCGTGCCGTGTGCTGTGGTGAGAATGTACAAAACTGTGGGAGTCCATCCCGAGAGGATCTGATCCCGCCGATCAGAGAAGACTTTCTGGGAGCAGTGGCGACTGAGTCAATACCAGAGGGCTGAGTGGCGTTACCTGGGAGGAAGGGAGGGAAACTGGAGAAGAAAATGCCTGGCGGCGTGGAGGGCATGTGCAAGGGCCGGAAGCAGGAGGAAAGAACCTTTCGCCTGTGGTCATTAGACGCTGCTGGCCTGGGGGATCAATTTAGTTTGTAGATGTTTGTTTTGGCTTACAGACTCTTCTGGAAAATTTTGAGCCTCAAAGAGGAAATGTTGCATAAATATTCTGACTTCAAGCTCCTTTCAAAGAACATAAGACCGGACAACCCTTGGCCCTCAGAGCTTCGTGGCAACAGTGACAAGCACTGAGTATGTGACCACTTTAGGTGGTGCACGCACTTGCCATTTCCTCAGTCTTCCTCCTCGTTATTGCCCCTCAAGCAAGCTTCACTTACCACCTGTCATCATGTTGGTACTGCTGCATTCCGCATGCGGGAGAATTATTTCTTTGTATCCCTGTCTTGATCACAAATGAAAGTTAGACCAAGAGAACCATCTGCTTTTCCTCAAACTCAGCAGGTGCCGTATTTCTTGGTGCCTGTGGACATTTAAATTCCCCCCACTCCTACTTTTTCTTTCTTTCTTTCTTTCTTTTTTGCTTTTTAGGGCCGCATATGGAGGTTCCCAGGCCAGGGGTCCAATCAGAACTATAGCTGCCAGCCTACACTGCAGCCACAGCAACATCAGAACCGAACTGTGTCTGCGACCTACACCACAGCTCATGGCAATGCCAGCTCCTTAATCCACTGAGCAAGGCCAGGGATGGAACCCACAACCTCATGGTTCCTAGTCAGATTTGTTTCCACTGTGCCACGATGGCAACTCCCCCCCCCCCACTTTGGAGGAGACAAAACGAGTCCTGTGCACCAGTGGTCAGTGGCCTAGTATAGGTTGACTTCGTCAACTTCAAACGCTCAGTGAGAATAGGACATGCTTTATACATTGTGAACCCCCCACCTTGATTGCTATGGAGAGCTGAGTCCACAATAGATTTTTAGTCAAAGATATAAAAAATGCTGGTTCTATCCTTCCAAATGTAGGACTTACCTGTTTTTAATTGCTGCCCAATTTATTAAGCATGTCTACCATATTAAGCAAAATAGATCGTAAGGTGGCCCTCGCCCCAGAGAACGTGTGTTCCTCATTCCTTCCCAGGTCAGATAAGTCAGTCTTGCCATCTCCAAACCAGGGCTCCTTACGTATTAGCAAGAGCACACAAATTAATTTTGAACTTCTCCTAAACATTTATAAACATGTCAAGTAATGCAGACATCTCTGGTATGATATGAGTCCTGGGCTGTGATGCAAGAAACCACTTTATTTTACAGAATTAGCATGTTCCCACAAGACAGAGTGTAAATCATGTCACACGTTGAGAGTACTAAAGGAACTCACTGGGGGAACTTGTGATGAATCATCTTGTGAAGCAGAGAATTTGAATGTAATATACAAAATCCTTCATTAAGATATACCTTTTGCTAGAGCAAGGTATTCTCTTTGGATTTAACCAAGTACATATGCATCATATATGTGATATGACGCCAAGATGTCCATTTCCTCATCTGTAACTGAAATTGGTTGATTTTTGTGCTTGCATTTCACGTCCCGGTCTATAGTTTTTGACTTGCTTTCTTTTCTTCTTTCACATGTTGTCAGGGTGACTAAGCCTTGTTACAAGTCACCTCTTCAGCTCAGACTCAGCCAGCAGAGGGTACTGTTAGAGCACTTAAGTGGACTTCCCATCTTTGTCTTATCCATGCAGAGAAACGATATCCGAGTAATAGACAGGGACGATATTCAATAGGCAAGGTGCTGGCAAGATAATAGACATCAGCGATCGTGTTTCAGCATCATTTTGCAGGAAATTCCCTTTGTTCTCTGCTGCTCACAAAGGACATTCCATGCAAAATGTACCTGTAGTTCCTGGTGATAAATGTCTGTGAAAGGTAGATGAAGAAGGATGGTGGTTGTGGAGTCAAATCTGCCTTTAAATTTGCGAGGTACTTATCCTTTTTAGGTTTAGGGTTCTTAATCAAGATATCAGCCCCATGTGTTCTCAGCTTGCTAGTGAATGATAATGAATAATTCCTGCCGTAGCAAGTGACATAATAAAATAATCAGGCAGGCCGTGCACATTGTAAATCAATGAGCACAGATGTCTCCAAATGGAGGGGACATTTGAAGATACTTTGCATCTTGCTGGTTTTGGAACACTTGAGAGGGAGTGACTGTTTATCAAACAAAGTGAGCATCTCCCCATTCTGAAGTCAAGATCAGCATTAAATATATTGTATTTAGCATTGTAAACATTGTATATTGTAAACATTAAGCATTGTCCCTTAATGTTTACATAAATTTGATGAATCTGTGTATAATAGTGGGTCACATATTTTAAAAAAGTACGCATTTGTATTTTTATATTAATAATTTTAAACATTTTTATCAAAGCAGAAACCACACATGGTAACAACAACAAAAAAAGATAAAAGCACTTGCACTGAAAAGCAGTAGTTCTCTGTCTACTCCTTCTTAGCTTCAATCTCTTCTCAGATATAGCATAACTTTTTTTTTTTCTTTTTCAGCTACCCCGATGGCATGTGGAAGTTCCCAGACCAGGGATCGAATCCGAGCCGGAGCTACGACATGAGCTACAGCTGCAGCCACACCAGATCCTTAACCCATTGCGCCTGGCCAGGGATCAAAGCGGTGCCTCTACAGAGACAAGCCAGATCATTAACATACTGGGCCACATTGGGAACTCCCTCATTTTCATTTTTATAGTGGGGTTTTTGTTTGTTTGTTTTGGTTATTTACCTATATATGTCTCAGCACTACTTATACTGCTAAATCTTGGGTTATTAGTTTTAGATGTATTAGATTATCTTCCTATACTGATTGATGAGAATATAACTTCAGTCACACAATACCTCCCTTAGTCTTATCTCTACTTCAGGCTTGTATTGGTTACCTATGCACCTTTAGATAAAATACTTATTCCTTTTGTAGCTTTATGTGAAACACCTCTTCTTTTAACAATGTACAACTTATTTTGCATCCTTATTTATTTATTTTTTTTTTTACTTTATTTTTTAGGGCCACACCTGTGGGATATGGAGGTTCCCAGGCTAGGGGTCAAATCAGAGCTGTAGCCGCTGGTCTACACCACAGCCACAGCAACGCGGTTTCCGAGCCCAGTCTTTGACCTACACCATAGCTCATGGCAACGTCGGATCCTTAATCCACTGCATAAGGCCAGGGTTCGAACCTGCGTCCTCATGGATGCTTGTCAGATTCCTTTCCGCTGAGCCACAATGGGAACTCCGCATCCCTGTCTTCTCAGCTTTTCTCTCCACTTTTCCTTCCCAGTCGGTACCTCTTATAATCTCTATAACTACAATGTCAAGATTAACATTTGCCTTCTACTTTCTCATCGTAATTCTACCATTTTTGCCTATAGGTAGAATCTAAAATTGTAAGCCAACAAATAGTGTTACTATTGGGACTCAATCTTGTTTATTGCAGTGTCACATAGCATATTATTATACTTCTTTTTTTTTTTTGTCTTTTTGCTATTTCTTTGGGCCACTCCCGTGGCATATGGAGGTCCCCAGGCTAGGGGTCTAATCGGAGCTGTGGCCACTGGCCTACGCCAGAGCTACAGCAACACAGGATCCGAGCCGCATCTGCAACCTACACCACAGCTCACGGCAACGCCGGATCGTTAACCCACTGAGCAAGGGCAGGGACCGAACCCGCAACCTCATGGTTCCTAGTCGGATTCGTTAACCACTGCGCCACGACGGGAACTCCATATTATTGTACTTCTTACACAGCTTTTAATTTTTCTGGATTTCAAATTACCTCTTTTTTTTCCTTATACTACTTGCTACTTGCCTTGCTTGTGTTTCTTGTTCATTTTTCACAATTTGTTCAGAGCTTTTGTTCAGTTTTTCCGGAAACTACTTTCTTTTGAAGCTCTTCATCTTGCTCCTCTTATCTGCTCTTGTTATATAGGCCGGCCGACAGCCATCAGCTTGATGTGACTTTTCGTTGTTTCCTGGTTCTGGAGATCAGGTCTTTTGCTTTCTTTGTTTACTTTTTCTTTTGCTGCAGTACGTACTCATCAAAATTCTTAAGAAATGATATGTAAGATGCAACTTTTCTAATTCTTTGAATGTATAAAGCACCTGTAAGTGTGGTCTATGTTCACACTTGAATAATAATTTAATTTGGTCCATATAGAAAATATAAAATTCCTCAGAATTTTAAAGACATTGTTCCTTTTTCTTGAGCATCAGTATTGCTGATGTGACATTTCATGCCAGCTTGATTCTCATCCTTTGATGATCTACTTTTTCTTTCTGCTTTTTTCTTTCAGCAACGGTCGTAAATAGAGGCTTTTTACAGTTACTGGGACTATACCAATCTGAAGTGTTAAATCTTACAGCTGCCCTTGGAGTTCCTGTCCTGGCTTAGCGGAAACGAGTCTGACTGGTACCCATGAGGACCTAGGTTCTATCCCTGGCCTCACTTAGTGGGTTAATGTTCCAGCATTGCCATGAGCTGTGGTGTAGGCTGAAGATGCGGCTTGGATCTGGTGTTACTGCGGCTGTGGTGTAAGCCAGCGCCTACAGCTCCAATTCAACCCCTAGCCTGGGAACCTCCATGTGCTGTGGGTGCAGCCCTAAAAAGACAAAAAAAAAAAAAAAAAAACCTTTCAGCTATTCAAAATTATCTTTTATCGGAGTTCCTATCATGGTGCAGCGGAATCAAATCTGTCTAGGAACCATGAGGTTGCAGGTCCGATCCCTGGCCTTGCTCAGTGGGTTAAGGATCCAGCATTGTGGTGAGCTGTGGTGTAGGTCACAGATGCAGCTCAGATCCTGTGTTGCTGTGGCTGTGGTGTAAGCTGGCAGCTACAGCTCCAATTTGACCCCTAGGCTGGGAACCTCCATATGCTGTGGGTATGGCCCTAAAAAGACCAAAAAAAAAAAAATTATCTTCTATGAATCAAATGAACAATTTTCTCCCTTCCATTTTTGCTACTCACTTTTTATAATTCCTGTTAATTATTTCTTAGTTCTACTGATTTGATCCTTTTGTCTTTTTAAATTTTATTTTTTGGGAGACTTTCTCAATTCTGTATTCTAAAATTTCTTTTTATTTTTTCTTTTGGAAATCATGTTCTTTAAATCAAATTTCCTTCTTACTCTGTTCTTTTTCTTTTTTTTTGGCTGCAGCATGTGGAAGTTCCTGGGGGATCAGGGGTTGAACCCATACTACAGCGGAAACCCGAACCACTGCAGTGACAGTGCTGGCTTAACCTGCTACACCACAAAGGAACGCTGTGTTCTTTTTCCACAATATCCTGTTTTTGTCTTATGGATGCAGTGTATTCTTGAATTTTTCTAAGGATATTAGAGTTTCTCTAAAAATTTCTGTTCTTCGCATTATCTCTTTTTGTTTTGAAATGAGTATGTCCTGCTTGTTTATTTTTTTAAGAAGCTCCCATATTAGGAACTTTTTCAAAGGTATAGGCATCTTTGGTTTTCTGTTAACATTTTAAAATAAGGCGAACACCATGACTGGGTTTAAGATTTACATAGTAATGACATCAACTGTCCCATAAACAGAATTTTGATCAGCGTCCACTATTTTTCAATCTCATGTGTCATTTCCACATCTATTGTGCCCGAATTTTCAGAATTCTGAACACCTCAGGGCTTCTTCAGGACAGCTTGTCTCCATCTCTCTTGCTACACCACCCCGGCCCTTTCTTTCCCTCTAAGCTTTCTTCTTTATATGCCTTTCATCAGTTAGCACAATTCCATCTACTTATCTTCCAAACATTTAAGTCTTTTATCAGGTAATGACCACTATTTTTTCTTATCTAATGAGCTTACACCTTCTTTCATTCTTCACTGACATTTCAATGGGCTTCTGGGTGGAGAAGAATATAAATATGTGTGTACAATCTGTCATCTATGGAGTAGATAGGGCCACTATCCTATTTTATAGATGAGAAATGAATTTGAGTGATAATGTTAAGATCAGAGAGCTGGCAGGTGCTAGCCTGGTACTTAGATCCAAACCTTTCAGTGCTTTTCTCTGCAGACACAATATGTCTCTTAGATACCACCTGATAAAATCCAATGAATACAATAGCATAAGTAATGGAATCTGTCTATAGAATAAATTTCTACTGCCACAAAGCTTCATGTGTTATGTTTTAGTCTTGTTTGTGCTTTTAAAATAACACCTAGGAGTTCTCATTGTAGCTCAGTGGGTTAAGAACCTTAAATAGTCTCTGTGGAATGCGGATTTGATCCTTGGCCTTGCTCAGTGGGTTAAGGATCTGGCGTTGCCACAGGCCTCAGCGTAGGTCACAAATATAGCTTGGATCTGGTATTGCTGTGGCTGTGGTATAGGCCTGCAGCTGCAGCTCCAGTTCAACACCTAGCCCAGGAACTTCTGTATGCTTCAGGTGCAGCCATCAGTAAAGAAAAAAAAATATTTAAAATTATTCCTGAACATTTGTTAAGGACATAGCGTTCCTGACCTCTCCTCCCAGTGAACTCATGGATGACTGCCACTGATCAAAGAAGTCACGTTGCCTAAAGGAAAAGCTGTTGTTTTCATTGGAGGCAGGGCTAAGGTGTAGTCAGACTGTTCTCATTGTCTTTGACTGTTATGTACCTTACTACATTTTAGGTCAAATAATTTGGCTTTTAACATTCAAAACTGTATTAATTATGGGATTTTATAACAAGGTTATGTAGTATATGTTTGCCAATTGGGAAAGAAAGATAATTACGCTTGAATGTAGGTCACATTTAAGAAACTCTCTTAGGCCTAATGGGAACCATGTTTCCTTAAAAATCAAGAATTAATGATATTCAAGAGAATGGTGTCTCTCATCCTGTGACCCAATTCTTCTAGTCCAATTTTTTTTTCTTCTTCTTCTTCACCTTTTTTTGGTGGCTGTCCTTAAGAAGAGAAAGTTGCCTAGTTTCCCATAGGCATTTTGGGCCAGTTGTGGTAGCTGCTGAATTGGGTCTTACTGGTCGTAAGATGCTGATGGATGAAGAAGTACTAGTGAGGATGTTTACAGGGACATTTCCAAGGTCGATGTCGTAAGCAGATAATGCTGACTCTTCCCAACGTGTTTTATGTTGATTCGTATGAGAAGGAGATTTTTGTTTACTAGGTGGTTGTCTGAGTTCTTGCCCTTGAAAAACTGCTGCTATGTTCAAACTGTCAGTGTTTTTTGATTTTTTTTTTTTCCTCTAGAGCTTATGTGGTTTCAGCATTACCAAGTGGCAAATCTAAAGAACATCATTTGAAATGGGAGTGAACTCCTCTCAAAACTAAGGAGTTTGATATAATCCTGTAGCATCCAAGGAATCTCTGTTGTACCTAATTAACCATTTTAACTCTTAAAAATGAAAAGCCATGAAAAAATGTTCCCACCCACAAATTTACCAACCTCTGCCCCATCCCTCCCAAATGCACCCCTTAGCACCAAGAGAAAGGCTGCAACAAAATAACAGTTTAAAATTATTGCATAAGGAAACAAAGTTTTCCAAAGGTATAACTGGGTTCCCTTAGAATGTTGCAAAGCAGATCTCAACATCCCAAAGCTTTGATTTTACCACTGTAATTTAAGTGGTTTAACTTGTGTTACGTTTGGGGCGGAATTGCTTTTTATAGAAAAGAGAGGAGATCTAAATGTTAATTTTTAATTTTAAATGGATTAGGAGTTTCTGTTGTGGCTCAGCAGTTAATGAACCCATCTCATATCGATGAGGATGCAGGTGCAATCCCTGGCCTTGCTCAGTGGGTCAAGAATCCAGTGTTGCTGTGAGCTATGGTGTATGGTCGCAGACGAGGCTTGGATCCCGCATTACTGTGGCTGTGGCTGTGATGTAGGCCGGCAGCAGCTGCACCTCTGATTTGACCCCTAGCCTGGGAACTTCCACATGCCATGCGTGTATCCCGAAAAAGGAAAAAAAAAAAAAAAGGGTTGGATTTTTGTCAGTTTGAAATGTATCTCTTTTTATTGTTTTCATCTTTGCTTTATCTTATTATTTGGAATATTATAGTTAACCAGTCAGCTGATGAAATATTCTGAGATGAATTTTATAGCTTGTGTTTCTCCTTGCCAACCATTCTTGATTCTGCCAAGGTCTCAAAGCAAGAACTTCATTTATTTATTTATTTTTCACAAGGTTTATAAGCTGCTCGCACTGATTGCCCCTCGAAGACTGTGGTTGGAACCTAACCAAGATAGTAGAAACACTGCTTTTACCAAGCTGGGCATCACGCTTTAAAGACCTAATTGCCTGGAGATCATTCAGGTGGCAACCCAATAGATCTGTCCCAGTGATTTGTGGGGAGACATTCTTAAATGCTGGAGAGGAGTGAGACCTATAAAGGGGAAGGATTGTGTTTCGTTGGGTCTCCTTAAATTCTTCTTAAAGCCCTAGGATGACTTATTAGGGTGTATACATGACAGAATCAACGCAAGTTTTTCTGAGACCCTAAGACTTCTGAGACCCTAAGATCCTAAGTTTTTCTGAGACCCCTAAATAAGGGGACTTTAAGTAGATCTAAAAGAATTTGAGGGAGCAGAAATGGTAGGGATTGGATAAAGAGTACCACAGTGTGAAAGTAAGTTAAAGACTTTCCCTGTTTGAATAACATTCAGTGGTTTGAAATGATAATTGTGGGAACTTTGGAGAAAGCTTTAGACTCAAGAGTGAGTTGTCTTTTAATATTCAACATAGCAAGTTATGTCTGTGAGGGGATGAGTAATTTTGGATGGTTTTTGAGTTTTAGAACACTGTACTTTGGCACCCTACTATGAACTTTTGAGTGTAGACTGCTCTCCATAAAATAGCTTAGGCAGTTTGAATTTTTTTGTTAATGGCTGTAGCCATTATGTGCTGTAGCACTTGGATTTGATCCCTAATGCTTTGTAGTCTGACGGCAATCTCTAGACCCCAGAGCCCTGGGACTGATTCCAGCCAAACAGTCGGTCAGCTCTGCAAAAGAAAGAAGTTGCTGCCCAGATTGCCACAAATGGAAATGAGAAGAGAGAAATGCTTATCAGGGTAAATAAACTCAAAGGCATATTATTAGGAAGGGGTTGGTGAGTGGACAGAAGGAGAAATAGGCACAGGGCTGGACATTTACTGAGCACTCACTGCTTGTCTCACACATTATTAGATGCTTTTATGTATTAGTTCATCTAGGCTTCCCTAAATCTGGTTTTATCGTGTCCGTTACTACAGATAGGAAACTAAAGAGAAAGGTAAGGAAAATTGCCCAGGGTCACACAGCAGGCATATGGTGATGTTTATTAACCTTGACTCTGCCAAGGTAGATATAATTTAGGTGAATTGTTAGGAGTGTCTGGTGTAGATCTATAACTGTTTGAGTCAATGTACAGTGGCAGTGGGTGAGCAAGTCATCCTATTTTCTTTCTTTTCTTTCTTTTTTTTTTTTGTCTTTTTAGGGCTGCACCTGCAGCATGTGGAGGTTCCCAGGCTAGGGGTCTAATCAGCCTATGCCACAGCCACAGCAGTGCCAGATCCGAGCCACATCTGCAACCTACACCACAGCTCATGGCAATGCTGGATCCTTAACCCACTGAGCGAGGCCAGGGATCCAACCTGCAATCTCATGGTTCACAGTCGGATTCGTTTCCTCTGTGCCATGATGGGAACTCCCCGATATTTCTTCTTTTAATGGTTACACTTTTGATTTAGAATGCTCTTGAAATCCTATAACGTAAAATTTTGCAAATTATTAACCACATTTGTTAAAAAATCTATCAAACAATACTGCATACTTTTACAGGTATGTATATACGCATAAAAATATCTAGAAGGAGGCATAGTAGTCCCTGGGGAGAAACTTGGGATTGCAGCTGGTGGCCAACTGGGTTTTTGTCTAATTCATGCTATTATCATATTTTACCTGAAGAATGTATTCACATGTTATTGTTATAATGAGAAATAGTAATGTAGGGAGTTCCCTCTGTGGCACAGCAGAAACGAATCCAACTAGGAACCATGAGGTTGTGGGTTCAATCCCTGGCCTCTCTCGGGTTAAGGATCTGGCATTGCCATGAGCTGTGGTGTAGGTCGCAGCTGCAGCTTGGATCTGGCATTGCTGTGACTGTGAAGTAGGCCGGCAGCTATAGCTCCGATTAGACCCCATAGCCTGGAAACCTCTATATGCTGCAGGTGTGGCCCTAAAAAGACAAAAAAATAAAAATATAAATAAATAAAAATAAAAATAGTAATGTAAAAAGAGGCAGCTTGAATGAAGACCAGCTGGGAAGCTGTTTAATAGTCCAGAAAAGGGAAGATTATGATCTGAAATAAAAATGACAGTAGAGCCGAGTATCTGAGCATGAGAGCTCTGATTCTAAACTGCTTGGTCTTGAATTTCTCCTCTCACACTCACCAGCTATGCGCCAGCTGGGTAAATTACCTAACCTGTTTGTGTCAAGGCCATTTCATCTATAAATGAGTATGCAAAAAATAGTGCCTACGTAGAGAGTTGTGATAATTGAGTGACTTAGTACATGAAAACCGCTTAGAACAGTGGTTAGTACGTTGTAAGCCCTCTAGAAATACTTGCTGCTATATTAAGGGAGACAGGATTGGGTTGGGAGAAATGGGAAGAGTGTTCAGTAACTGAACATGCTAGTACCTCAGATACCAAATTGATGCTGACTATCTTGTCAGGTTTTGTGACTCATGGTGCTTGTACGACCACCGCTTCCTCCAGGTTGCCCTGCGGTCATAGGGGCATGGAACATCGTAGTGATTCTCTGCTGATCCTGTGGCAGGGTGCTGGAAGTTGCTTTTCTCATCGTGAGTTGGAATCTGGAATGAGATCATTATGTCACTTTGTCTCCTGTCCAGTTCTCTAATTAATAAGTTGGTAGCCATGTCCCTTATCTTTAATGCTTAGGTATATATTTTCAAGTAATAAAGTGACGATACCCATGTCAGCCGATAGAAAATGCCTCTTCTCCCCTTTTCTTTGCTTCTTCTATTGCATTTACAGTCTCTGATAAATCTGCTTGTCTGGGTAATGCTATAGGAAAATAAGACAGGTCCAAGGAAAAACATTACCTCCCAGGGTCCAATTGTATGAAAACACAAAGATAAATGTCCCTCAAAGGGTAGTGCAGGGGCGGGGGTGGTGGGAGACTCTGGCACTTTGCCTGCTTCTGAAGTATTTCGAGGATCCAAGGAGGAAAACTGCTTTGAGAAGATACAAAAGACTGTGCGCATTGGTCTTTAATCTGTTGGTTGTCTCTTTGTCATTTTTTTTCTATTCCATGTGAGAACACTGTAGAGAAAATTCTAGATGGCTGCATTCTGAAAAAACAACTTTCACTGAGTTAATGTTTCTCTTCAGTTTTGCCTACCTATCTCACCTTTGAATTTACTGACTGTTGAGTAATTGTTTACACCTTGGCATTATTCCCTTCAATTTTTAGGGCACTGATAGGATAATTGCTGAGTCTTCGGATACTGACAAACATTTGGTTTAGCTGTTCTTCTGTCTTCTCTATCCAGTGAAGAGATAGAGTTTTTTCACTTACTGTGACCCTAAATAAAGCTTTGATGGCATTTAGGCCTTTTCATCTGTGCTTAGGAAACTCTTCAAGCCTTTCTTGGAGTCTTAATTTGGCTTGTAGTTGCTTTCATTTAGGTCATAATCCAGCTCACTTTGCAGCCTCTTAGGTAGGTCTCCAGTTACATAATTCCACTCCTTTTTCGATGCTGGCCCGTATTCCAGGTCATAGTGCCTTTCTGCTGCCTCCCATGAGATAAGAAAGTACTCCTGTTAACTATTGATTTTCTTCTTCTTCTTTGTAAACCAGGTGTATTAGTTTACGTGTTTCTGTTTTTTCCTGGATTTTTTTCATTTGGATATCAAAATATCTTACTATGTACTGATAAATTTGAAATTTGTTTCTTCCGTGAGAAGATACTGGGATACTTTATGAAATTCTAAAATGGGCTTTTGAAACAGCAACCCCTTCTTGAACTATCGTTGGCATACAGTAAACCGTAAGCATCTCAGATGCACAATTTGAAACGGCCTTTGGGTACTAACCTCAGTTCATTTCCCACAGAAGCTCCGGTTTAGGTCCCAGCCTGTCTTTCTCCTTGTCTTCAAAGCTCAGCTTGCGAAGGCCACTGTCTTAAGTCACTTGCCAGAATTACTCATCTTCTACCAAAATCCATGTGCAGTCCCTCTCAGGCTTCTGTTTATTCCTCAGGTGAAATTACTGTGGTGAAACTCCACTGCCAAAGCCAGTGGGCATTTTCCAGTCTTCTCTTACTTTCAGATTCTTTATGACCTCTGCCACCATCGACCGTTCTGTGCCATGCCATCTTGGAAGTGTCAGCTTTCCTGGCCACACGGACGTGGTCTTCTGGTCCCTCTCCCACCACGGACATGGCCCTTCTCAGCCTCCTTCCTCCGCCTGCTCCTGCAGTGAGTCAGTGTGTGCCGTGGCCCTGCCCTTTGCTGCTCACCTTCTCTGTCTCTGCATTCTCCCTGAGTGCGCTCGGGCGCTCAACTTGTTAGTCATACCGCATGGATGCGGACAAGTGACAAGTGGATGGTTTCAGCTTAGACTTCTTTTCTGAAGTGAGATCCGTACACATAAACTGTTGGACATTTCTGCCTACATGTAGCAGAGGCATACACATTTCCTGTTTTAAGAACTCACCTTATTATCATCCGTTCAAAACCTTTCTTTCCCTCTTCTACTCTTTGGCCTAGGAGATAGGCCTGCTCTATGGGAAGGTCACAGTGTTGGCTGGGGAAGAAATGTGAGTGCGTGACATAATCACAAACCAGCTTGTGTTGCATGTGCCAGTTTGGTAGAATGAAGCAGTGAAGGCCTCCGTGGGACTTACTCTACAGCTGTGAGGGAAGAGCACCCTAGAGACTGAATTCCTGGTGATAGGGAAGAGCTGCTGGGGGCAAACAGTATTCAGAAAAACAAGAATGTCCAAGTGAGGCGGGAGATGTCAGGAAAGCCCTTTGAGAGCCCATGCAACCTCAGTCCTTCACATCTTCAGTGGCTCCCTCTTTCGAAATGTCCGTGTGTTGGAAACTGAACTCTTCGGTTCTGGAGAAGCATCAGTGGAGAAGAGACAAGACTCTTGAGCTCATGGAGCGGATATTCTACCCGGAAGAATCAATGAATATGTAAAACATTAATAAGACCAAAACTTTACCTAGGAGTTCCCATGTGGCTAAGTGGGTTCAGAACCCGATGTAGCCTCTGTGAGGATGTGAGTTTGAGCCCTGGCCTCGCTCAGCGGGTTCAGGAGCTGGCATTGCTGCAAGCTGTGGTGTAGGTCACAGATATGGCTCGGATCCAACTTTGCCGTGGCTGTGGCATCGGTCTCAGCTGCAGCTCTGATTGTACCCCTGGCCTTGCAATTTCTATAGGCCACAGATGTAGCCTTAATAAGAAAAGAATATATATAACTTTACAAAGAGAAGTACCTGCTAGGAAATCGACACAGTATAATTAACTAGAAAATGATAGAAGGTTGGGGGGCATTCCCTTAGACTTTCGGAGCTGTTGGTTGAATGAATAAATGAATCTTCCTCAGCACTGAAGAGAAAAAGCTTTAAAAACCAAATTGAACCATTAAAAGGAACCTGCAGAGTGGGTTTCAGGCACCTTTTTAAGACTCTTTCCAGCAAATCTGGAACCAGTGTTTCTCTGTTTCACTTTCTTTTCTTTGACGTCTGAGATAAGGCGTAGACTTATTGGACTTTTTTTTTTCTTACCCAAATACTGTGTTTTGCTTGTGATGCTGAGAAAACAGAAAAATTCTGAGTGAGGAGACCCTTCTTTGTAGTGTCTGAAGTGGAAAATCCTTCTCAGTGAACTAACTTTGGTCTCCTGTTTATCTTTAATGGTATCTCCAGATCCTACAGTTTCTCCAGCATGTGTAGAGAAAACAGAATTGTTTTATTTATAAGTGGCGTCCTAAATGTTTATTTAGGGAATTGAATTTAGGAAGCCAGTTTCCAGAAAAACGGCAATAACGGAGACACATTCACATAAAGAGCTTATCTTCTAGTAGAAGGAAACAGATAATAAACAAGTAAACAAATAAAAATAAAATGCCAGCTAGTGATAATACTATTACTCAAATAAAGAGGAGGGTAAGGGGATAAAAAGTAGTGGAGGAGCGATTTTAGAAGGTGTCTCCCGAGAGGTGATGTTTGAGTGGAAACCTGAGAGCTTAGAAAGCACCAGCCTTGTGAGGGAGGGGCAGCTAAGAGTCTGATTTATTCAGCAGAGGGATAATTTCTCGTTTCCCCACTTTGCTATTTATACCACACCACTTTCACAAACATGACATTTAGACCAGAAAAGGAAGTCCATTTGGCCTATAAACCTCTTTTATTAAGGGGATTTTTTTTTTCTAAAGTTGTCACAGCATCTTGAATAAATTGATGTCCTCAGAACGTGCATCCTCAGTTCTCCCGTTGGAAACAAGATCCTTAAAGAGTTGATGTGTCACTTCTTTAGTTTTGCTCTAGAAGCAGCAGCATAAGAAAACAAAATACAAAACTGGTCCTTATGGTCTCATTGACTTTAAATTCAGTGAAATGAATATGTTCTCAACGTGGGTAGAGGGAGGAAGGAGAAGGTTATTTCTGAAGGTTTCATTCCCTAAGCCCCCATCCCTGCTCCACCATTGGAAAGCCCACAGCTCCCCTTTGGGGGTATAACTTTTCACACGGAACAGAGAAAAAGAACTAAGACTTGTTATCGCTGAAGAGAAGCCAGAAGCCATTGGTATTTAGTTTTCATTGTTTTTGGTTTCTGTTTGAAGAAGCTTGGTCTTGGAGAATGCATAATGCTGACCTGGGGAATTTCTGCTTGAGGTTTTCAAATGCCAGATGAGCTGGCTGAGACAGAAATCTTTTCTTTAGAAGGCATTTTAAGAAGATAGAGTTTGAAGCCAGAGTCTGGGAGTTGAGTCCTATCGTGTGGTTTACAGTGAGTCACAGGACTCGTCTTCCAGGACACTGGAGGCCAGGCAGTGAGTCTGGTGTTTGGTGATTGCAAAACACATTGAAAATGTTGCTTATTGATTTTTATTGTTCTGATCATCATTGTTTTTATTCTCTTGGCACATTTCTCCTTCTTCAACAAACTTCGGGCTTTTTCATATCACCTGTGTTTTGAGAAGTGTGTTCTGAGTAATTCAGTACAGTGAATATTTAAATTTGAAAAAAAGTTCAATATTAAAAGGGGTTTAGCAAAACTGGTGAGGCATTAACTTAATCTAAGGTAGGCTAAGGAAAGAGCCAGAAAGAGAGCCTAAGTCAAGAGTTAAAGGACTGTAACAGAGGGTAGGAAGAATGAATTCTGTCAGGGAGAACCAGAGAAAAGACTCCATGGAGAAGTGATGGCATAGAGAAAACTGGGTTACTTACACAGAAGTAAAACAGATGGAGCAAAGCCGTGGCCTGAGCACCTGTGTAGGGGCAGGCATGAGACAGGGTGGCAGGACGTCCAGGGAGGCATGTACAGTCTGTGTCTGGTAATTGTGGCAGCAGCCAGCATGTGATTTCCCAGTACAGCTGTCAACATCACAGGGCCAAGAGCAGGAAGGAAGGGCAGGTCCCCACAGGCCCAGTGACAAGGGCATAGGAGTGAGTGATAATAACAGCTCCTGGCAGCCATGGAGCAGCTAATCAGGACCAGAAAATCTAGCATGAGTAGCAGGGTCCTAGAAACCTTTCGGCCATCAACCCTTCACACCCACACCCCCATACTCACATGTCCCCCACTGTCCCTTTTGTTAAAAGTTATAGCTATTTATCAGGCATAGCTACTTGAGTCAGAAGACCTGGTTTGAGTCTTGATTCCACCATCTGTTGGCTGTGTGACTTCAGATAAATTTCTCAAACCCTCTGTAACAGGTCTGCTAACTGTGGTGCTCGCCAGCACAGAAACGCGGGGAGGAGTGAGTGAGATCATGTGTAGGAAGTGCCACAGAGCCTGGAACATAGTAAATGTTCAATAAATGCAATGTGTGAAAATGAAACCAGTGCTGGAGCCAAACTGGGCCCACACATGAGATTCAAAATGGTTCCTATAATCAAGATGTGCTTGAACCTGGAGCAGGAGCAAGTCTCAGCAAATGCCGCATCTCAGAGGAGATAGCTAGTCTGCCTGATTCAGGGTGAGTCTTTATTTTTTTTTATTTTTTATTTTTATTTATTTACTTATTGTCTTTTTGCCATTTCTTGGGCCACTTCCATGGCATGTGGAGGTTCCCAGGCTAGGCGTCAAATCGGAGCTGTAGCTGCTGGCCTATGCCAGAGCCACAGCAATGAGGGATCCAGGCCGCATCTGCAACCTACACCACAGCTCACGGCAACGCCAGATCCCCAACCCACTGAGCAAGGCCAGGGATCAAACTCGCAACCTCATGGTTCTTAGTCGGATTCGTAAACCACTGAGTCACGAAGGGAACTCCCAGGGTGAGTCTTTAAATTGATACAGGGTTGCACTCCAGGTGAGGGTCGGGGAGAGGGATGCAGCATGTGGAAACCTGGCAGGTGCATAGCACACTGCCAGGCAGAGGTGTGAGCATTCTGGAATGGAGGGAGGGTATAGCAGGGGCCCGAAACACACAGGCCAGGAATCCAAAAAACAGGGGCTGAGGTTTGAGTGGATCACAAGGAGGGGAAACCAGTGATGATCCAACCAAGAAGTCGGATGTAAAATTCCAAAGCGGTGGAGGTTGGCTGAAAAGATAAGCAAGATTGAATGAGAAATCCTCAGAAAATGGGAGACTTGAGTCAGTAGTTAAAGGAGCAGTGAGGGAGAAATTAAATGAACAAGAGCGAATGTGGTTGGTGCAATAAGTTTATGAAAGAGAGGGATCATGTGGGTAGTTAGAGTTAGTTTTGGAATGAAGGAGGCATTCTCTCCAAACAAGGAGAGCAAAGATGGAGAGAAACAACATACTAGAGAAGAGAGAAGTTGAGGGACCCTTCGTCTGGTGGTCTCAGTCTCAGAGAAGAATGAGGCAAAGCAGTTTGGTGAGGATACTGGGGGCCATGAGGCAGAGGCTTAAGGAGAAGGTGTCAAATAGAGATTGGGGAATTTGGTAGGAAGCTGCCTAGAGATGAGTCACTCCACCCTTGTGATTTCGGCATATCTGGAATGGACCTACCCAGGCTGCCTCAAATGGAAACTGAAAGTCGCCTCTGCTGGTGGCCTCAAATAGCAGAACCAAGCTCATCCTCCCCTGTTCCAGCGGACAAAAAGCACCTGCACCTACTGTCCCCACTTCTACCACAGACTCGCTCCTCCACACCCACTCCCCTCTGGAGACCTTACCCTCCGTGGTCGCCCTGGCACCTTGGAGGCACTGCTGCTTTTTCTCACCAAGAAAATACACACCTCTTTGCTTCTCACTTACCCTTTCCTTATTCTCTCCTTTTCTCTGGCAAGAGACCTTTTCTAGGTGTTTTTTAATTGAGTCCCATGTTTCTCAGATGTGCACGCAAATCATGGAGGGAATTTTCCTAATTGCATGTCATAATTCTGGAAGTTCTCTGTGGGGCCTGAGACTCTACATTTGTAAGAAGATCCTAGATGATGCCGATGCTGTGGGCCCTTGTGCCAAACCATGACACTTACCTGATTTTGTCTTACTTCATAGTTCTATTGATGCTATTTCTCCCACTATATTTTGAGCTAGTTGAGGGTGACATTGGTAACTTTCTTCATATTATATCCTCCTAAATGCCTGGTGCATTGTGTTGTTGGTGATGCCCAGAAATATCTGTGAGATTCATCATAAAACTTCTGCTTAGACTGGGCTTATCTTGCCTTCTCCCATATCTTTCCTTTATTAGAATCTCATCTCACTTCTGCTAAAGCATGAAACCTCAATCCTGGGCCCAATCTGTCACTAGAAGGACTCTCCATACTAAAATGTTAATAATTTAAATTATTATTTATCTCAAGAATATTTGAAAGAAAAAGATCCCTTGAGAGGTCAGAGTTTAATGTATACCTCACACCATAGTCTGTGCAGTGTTTCTTGTGTCCCTCTAGGTAATTAATTTTATAGTACTTTGCTGAGTTAACAGCTCTCCTGGATATAGTTGAACCATGGAGACGTGATCCCACTACAGAATGCTATTTAGAATTTTCATAATCTGAAAATCTTTTGTCATATACATATCAGAATTGTATGGGCACTTATAATCCTTTTGCCTTTGCTTCTGAATAACCACCCACTCACCTGGTAACCTGGAGGGGGCATTTTGTGATTCAGGCTTCACAACTTCCCACCTTCCTGCTGTCCTGGAGCTTCAGTGAGCATGATGATTTTAATTCTCTCCACGGTCCAGAGAACATCACGTAATGTGCTCAGACTTGGAAAATGGCCAAAATTAAAAATCCCTTCTAATCTTTCCCAGTGGAATTGGCATCTCTGTCCCACCCATCCTTCTCCTGAGGACTTGGGTGTTTCCTGCTTCAGTTTCTGCTTTTGAGAGTTGATGGACCTTGTAGTCAATATATAGCCAGCTGTCCACCCCTGGCTCCATGCCAAACAATGCTGATCCTGCTGGAAAGAGAGAGAAAAATCAGTTCATTTTATATAGGAGGTCACTTGTTTTAATTGTCTTTATCATCCGAACTGCGACTTGCTGGAGGGACATTTCTGACCCTCTGTGGACCACTTCCTTCATCCAAGTGACTCTCTGCCCATTCAGTCCTCCAGCCTGTGCTTTCTCTGTGGTACATGCCTCTGTGACAGGGAGGCACTGGGTTCTCATGATGGGGTCCCAATTAACACTTAATCAGTAAGGACATATTTTTAAAAAGATTTTAATTTAATTTTAATGTGTTTTTTTGTCTTTTTAGGGTGGCACATGCCACACCCATGGCATATGGAGGTTTCCAGTCTAGGGGTCCAATCAGAGCTGTAGCCATTGGCTTATGCCACAGGCACAGCAACGCCAGATCTGAGCCGCATCTGTGACCTACACCTTAACCCACTGAGCAAGGCCAGGGATTGAACCTGCGTCCTCATGGATACTAGTCAGATTCATTTTCACAGAGCCACGACGGGGACTCCTTAATTTTATTTTTAAATTGTTTTATTGAAGTACAGTTGACTTATAATGTCTTAATTTCAGCTGTACAACAGAGTGGTTCAGATACATATATATATGTATGTTCTTTTTTAAAATATTTTCCATTATGTTTTATCATAGAATATTAAATATAGTTCCCTGTGCTATACAATAGGATCTTGTTTTTTATCCAGTCTCCATCTTTCTCTCCCGCCACCCCTTGGCAACTACAACTTTGCTCTCTGAGTCTATTTCTTAAAGGTTCATTTGGGTCATGTTTTATTTTAGATTACAAATATAAGTGATACATATGGTATTTATCTTTTTCTGTCTGACTTCACTTAGTATGCTAATCTCTACTTGAATCCATGTTACTGTGAATGGCATTATTTCATTTTTTATGACTGAGTAGTATTCCATTTATGTATGTGTACTACACCTTCTTTATCCATTTATCTGTCAGTGGACATTTAGGTTGTTTCCATGTCTTGGCTAATTGTCAGTAGTGCTGCATGTATCTTTTTGGATTATATTTTGGTGTGGGTATATGCCTAGGAGTGGGACTGCTGGAATCATATGGCCGCTCTATTTTTAGTTTTTTGAGGAACCTCCATACTGTTTTCTATGGTGGTTGCACTAACTTATCAGTATGGACATATTTGAACAGAGGGGTCTTCCCAGGCCCTTGAACCCACTCCATGTTGCCAGCCATTCCCTACACCTCTGCCTAAATTGCATCCTGACCAGAGGACACCATCTCACTAAATAAATCATAGCTTTGGGATCTACTTTGTCGTAGAAGCCTCATGTAGGCACAGTAAGATTTCTGAATGTGTTTCTTTCTCAGAAGGCTATGTATAGCCTCCTGCCCCGAACCACTGAAGTTTAGAGCTGCATGTAATGGATGTGGGGCAATTTGCCAACAGAATAGAAATAATTGAGACAGTGAAGCCTTCAGAACTCTCTCCTTTACAGATTCCTTGCCTATCATCTCAGTCTTCCAATGTCCACCTTGGTTTTTATTCTGACCGCTTTAGTAGCCATTTGCCCTCACACAAGACACATGCATCGCATCGTGAGCGAGGGGGAGGCTC